>NC_134357.1:122284120-122624120 GCF_048569485.1 Anomaloglossus baeobatrachus
TAATCATTCCAAATACCTTGAGGGAAGACAAACGGCCGCAATCAGTTCCAGGATCTCATGAGTCGGTGAACCTAGGAACCAGGAGCAATCATCTCCCCAGGATACTCAGCCTAACATCGGATAACACCAGCCGAGACAACCCCTTATCCTCCAGAGGATTTACATGATCATCACCGAGGTTGTGCGAGGGCGCACAACCTAATCAGGTGAGAAGTTTTCATTACACTATAATTAAATTGTGCCACGGGTGCTTCTCATAGCGCTATCTTTATTTCTAGTCTCTTCCACTGGTGTCAGAGACCTTACCCTCTCCTGGATCTACTCATGCATTTACAATTGCACTTTTAGTGTCTCCCACTCCAACACAACCTCTTCATCCCGTCCTCTCTCTGTTGGTGTCCCCAAAGGCTTTGTCCTGGGACTCTTACTTTTCTCCATCTATACTTTTGGCCTGGGACAACTCATAAAGTCCCATGGCTTTCAGTACCACCTATATATGTGTTGCCCCCGTGCCAGCAGGCGCTCACTGCTTGGATCCGGACCTTCAGGGTTGGTGGCTCGAGGATTTCCGGACCCGGGGGTGTCGCGGACACGCTGAATAAAATGGGGGATGTAGTTGTACGGGCTAGGCCGTAATAGGTTTGTGACGCCACCCACGGTGTGTGGTGAGGTGGGACACCACCGCTGCTGTTACAGGGAACCCGGGGGAGATGTTGTGCAGCAAGATGTTAACCCCTCCGTGGGCAGGGATGGTGGCCCCTTGGACCCGATGGCTTTGGTGCAGGGGCAATGATGACCGCAGGGGGTGCTGGTGTACTCACTGCTAGAGAAACACACAAGTCTCTGTTAAACCAACGTGGTGGTGGCCGGTGCCGTGACCGGTTGCGTTCGGGATCCCCCACCCGGCTGGTGGTCTCTATCCTTTTCCTGCAGTGTTTAAGTAGAAAAGACTTCCCAGTATGAAACGTAGGAGTCCGCTCCCGGCTGGATGTGGCCTAAGGAGCCGTGCCCGCAGATGCTGGCCCGTGGGATCTATGGGCCTTGGCGGTGACCTCTTATCTCTAATCGGTGGGCTGTTGTCTTCTATGAGGGACTTTGGGTGAGACAGGACCTCTAATAATGGCCTCAATCGGTTAATTAACCAGTTCCAGTACTGGCTTTCAATTTCTCACTGTATCCAATTAAAACTATTAATACTTAAAAAGAAAAATAACCTTTGGAACACCATTCTAAGGGGCACTTTGCACACTACGACATCGCAAGCCGATGTTGCGATGCCGAGCACGATAGTCCCCGCCCCCGTCACAGCTGCGATATCATGGTGATAGCTGTCGTAGCAAACATTATTGTCAGCTTCACATGCACTCACCTGCTCTGCGACGTCGCTCTGGCCGGTGACCCGCCCCCTTATTAAGGGGGCGGGTCGTGCGGCATCATAGCGATGTCACACGGCAGGCGGCCAATAGAAGCGGAGGGGCGGAGATGAGAGGGACGTAAACATCCCTCCCACAATCTTCCTTAGCATTGCGGCCGGGACGCAGGTAGGAGATGTTCCTCGCTCCTGCGGTTTCATACACAGGGATGTGTGCTGTCGCAGGAACGAGGAACAAAATCGTAACATCAGTCCTTCCAAATTCATGGAAATGACCTAGGCTACACCGATGATACGATTACGACACTTTTGCGCTCGTTAATCGTATCAAAAATGCTTTACACACTACGATATCGCCTGCGACGCCGGATGTGCGTCACTTTCAATTTGACCCCACTGACATCGCACCTGCGATGTCGTAGTGTGCAAAGTGCCCCTAAGTCTAAACTGGGTGCAAAAACCTAAAAAAAATTACTGTATGGAGAGAAGGTATGCACACCAGTGACTATGCAAGGGGAATACATGTAATAGCAGAAACTGCAGTGTGAATACTGGCCTGAAAAATACAATAGCTACATGCAAAAATGAAAAAATAAGAATGGAATCTGCATTACTGCCATGAAATATGAATAAAGAGAAATTTAGCTATTGAATTGAACAATGCAACAGAGCCCCAAAACCTCTTCACGGTATTCTCTTATTTTTGGGGTCCCTAGCTAATGTGTGTCCTCTCATGCAGTTAAAAAACTTGCCAGGTATGGGAAGCTGAGAGCCAGGCTATATATATATAATGTGGACCGGCAAGGTATGGGTGGGGTCGGGTTCACAAACAAAAGACTACTAACAAATAAAGAAATAACTTTTGGAACACCATTCTAAGACTGAACTGGGTGCAAAAACCTAAAAAAAGCATCATTATATGGAGAGAAGGTATGCACACCAGTGACTATGCAAGAGGAATACATGTAATGGCAGAAACTGCTGTATGAATACTGGCCTGAAAAATACAATAGCTATATGTAAGAATGAGAGTGGAATCTGCATTACTGCCATGAAATATGAATAAAGAGAAATTTAGCTATTGAATTGATCAATGCAACAGAGGCCCAAGGTTTTAGGTTTTTGCACCCAGTTCAGACTTAGAATGGTGTTCCAAACGTTATTTCTTTATTTGTTAGTAGTCTTTCGTTTGTGAACCCGACCCCACCCATACCTTGCCGGTCCACATTGTACATATATAGCCTGGGTCTCAGCTTGCCATACTTGGTAAGTTTTTTAACTGCAAGAGAGGACACACATTAGCTAGGGACCCCAAAAATAAGAGAATACCATGAAGAGGTTTTGGGGCTCTGTTGCATTGATCAATTCAATAGCTAAATTTCTCTTTATTCATATTTCATGGCAGTAATGCAGATTCCACTCTCATTTTTTTCATTTTTGCATGTAGCTATTGTATTTTTCAGGCCAGTATTCACACAGCAGTTTCTGCTATTTCATGTATTCCCCTTGCATAGTCACTATTGTGCATACCTTCTCTCCACAAACTATTAATACTGACCTACAAAGCTGTCTATAATTTGTCTCCTCCGTATATATATCTGAACTAGTCTCCCGATATAGTCCATAACGTATAAAATATGTATTTTGTATGTAACCCCTTCTCATGTACAGCACCATGGAATCAATGGTGCTCTATAAATAAATATTAATAATAATAATAATACTAACATACAAAAAAACTTTAAGTAACTCTTTTGGCACACTATGTTGAGCAACCTGAATGTGCTGCGTGAGATCTGCCCTTTAAGCACCCAGTACTGCTCTTTCACCAAGAACTGTGACTGATTCTTTGTCCCTCAGTTCTGGGACAATGTTGAGACAAAACATCAGTCTTAATATTTTTAAATTCGAGAAAACAAGTTATGAGACCTGAGGATCTTGAGAAACAGCCAAAAACACAGGAGTCTCCCAAGTGATGACCAGATTGTGTTTAAAGGGAACCTGTCAGGTGCAATATGCACCCAGAACAACGAGCAGTTCTGGGTACATATTAGTAATTCTTGCCTAACTGTCCCTGTATACACTAGCATAGATAAAGAGCTCTTTAGAAAAAGTATTTCTAAAGATCTTTTATCTTCTATGCTATCGGGCGAGGGGACTAGTCCCCTGGGCGTTAGCTTCCCTGGTTAGTTGGCCTCATTAGCATGCCCCTGTGGGTGTGCTAATGAATGTGCAGCATCAGAGGATAATCTCATTCACCTCTCTGGCTGCCATCACCGCCCGACACTGGATTTCGACTCAGTGCGCATGACCCCGGAGTTCCGGCCATGCGCACTATGAAGCGTCCAGGCTTCAAACGCACAGGGACGTACTAACATGCTAATGGAGTCGACAAGCCAGGGGAACTAATGCTCAGGGGACTAGTCCCCTTGCTCATTAACATACAATATAAGATCTTTAGAAATACTTTTTCTAAAGATCTCTTTATCAATGCTAGTGTATACAGGGACGGTTGGGCAGGGATTATTAATAGGCACCCAGAACTTCTCATGGTCCTGGGTGCATATTGGATCTCACAGGTTCCCTTTAAGTAACCATGGCAGACACAGCAACCAATTTTGAGGGGAGAAATGGTAGCTGCATAAATAAAAAGGATTCCATGTGTAATCCTTCTACCTTTGTAAATTTCAAAGTTCAATTCCCCCTTTTTTGTCTCTTCAAGCACTAATTTGCATAGGTTCATCGTTCTCAACTGGTAGGGAGGAAGATGCCATTGAAACTACTTTAAATGTGTCTCTATCCCCAAGGCGTCTATCCATACGAACAGATAGTGTCATATCTTACTACAGGGACTGTGGGCAGGCACTGTACATATCATATTCCTAATATGACCCGAAAGTCCCTGATAAAACTGACTATGGAGAGAAGAGTCATTCCAGGAGGTCTCTACTGGCCAATGTCTACACTCTGAGCAGTAATCCTCAACACTATGTACTCCATGAACCAACTTGTTCATCTTGCAATCATCTACTGCAACTTTGTCAGGGTCATCATAAATGAAGCCAAGAGCTGAGCCTAAAACAGAGGAAAATCCTGGAGAGTCGTCAGGCAAAGAAAATGCCCAGGCTTGCGAACCACCACTGAGCAAAGACAAAACAATGCCCACCCATTAACATTCACACCCAGAAGAGACAAGACGAAGGCAAAAGCAAAATTTGCATGAGGCAGAAAAAAATTGAGAACGTCTATCTAAATGAAAGGATTAAACACCACGCTGCTGTGGAAAGAATCCCAAACACTCAGGCTGATAGATAATCATGATCTTTATTTGTCAACGCGTTTCAGAGATATTTCTCCTTCCTCAATACAAAAATCATGATGTGGACAGCCTACAATATTATGCACCTAAGTATTCCAACATGGGTAAAAGGGGAATATTAAAGCCAATTTCAATACAGCTGCATCTGCACCCTACTAGTTTCTGTACAGATTAGTATCCCTAGCTGCAAAGCCCCTAATAGCTTCTATAAAGGCTGAAATAACCTAGCCACAACACTAAAGAGACCAACTCAGACCTCTCTGCCTAAAAGGCCATCGTGTTGTTCTTTGTACCTCCTAAGGAACCAGAGGGGAGGTTACTGTAGTACGATAGGTAAAGCATGCAGAGATAGTAAGGGACGCCAGGTAAGGAAACATTAACCCCTTAATGACCACGGGCAGTAAAATTACATCCTTAGCAGTCATAGTGTAATCCCCGCCAGCTGCTGCCAGCAGCCGGTGGGGATCCGCGCACGTCAGCTGATTTGTACAGCTGACATGTGTGCCTCGCAGGCACGAGTGGATCTGCGTTCCACCCGCGCCTGTTAACCCCTCAAATCGCACTGTCAAAATGTGACAGAGCCATTTAAATTCCCGCCACGGTAAATTTTTACTCACCTGGCTCCATTGGCATGACGTGATCAATGTGAGCCGATAGTTGTCATGGTAGCACAGGGTCATGTGATGACTCCTGTAGCTCACATGACTCGCTTGCTGTTTCACCCAGCCGAGTGCTGCCAGTGACAAGAGGTATTTCTGGTGATCACAGCTGTGTAGCTAAGGTAAAAAAGACCATCAGCATTTGGACAGAGACCGACGAGGCTGTGGCTCAGCAAGGAAGGAAACAGACCATGCAGTACAACAGGGGTGGGAACCTGTTTACTGCTGGGGGCCATTTGGAAAATTCTACCAACTTTTGAGGACCACAAAAAATTATCAACTTGAAAATGACCCGGTTATAATTGGTCAAACAGTTAATGAACTCACCCCTAATGTGGCGGCCGGAGCTGCTTCTCTCTGGTGCAGCTGTGATGTTTGCTTCTCACAACTGCTTTTCCAGGTTTGTCTTTGTCTGGAGCGCAGGCAACTCTTCATGATATTAAGATTGGTAAATCATATATATCACACAGGAGACACTGTACATACACACACAGCTCTGACACATTGGCTGTATACCGCATACAGCCTCGACACACTGGCCGTATACTGCATACAAACTTGACACACTGATTATAAACCACACATTGTAATCACACACTGGCCATATACTGCACACAGCCTTGACACACTGGTCATATTGTACACCGCCCACAACACACACTGGCCATATACAGTACACATGCACAGGAGATACTGTATACTGTACACACCACTCACAAGCCGTATACAACAGACACAAGCCATACACAGCATTCAACAAACCATACACAGCACTCAACAAGCCATAGACAGCACTCAGCAAGCCGTACACACAACATTCCAAATACCGTATACACAGCACACAGTCCGTATACACAGCACACACATGACGTATACACAGCACACACATGCCGTGTACACAGCAAACACACCGCATACACAGCACACACACATACGCCGTATATACAACACACACATCGTATACAAAGCACACACACGCCGTATGCACAGCACACACACAGCAAACACGCTGTATACACAGCACACACAGACTGTATACACAGCACACACATAACACACACACACACCGTATAAACAGCACACACACACACTGTATACACAGCACACACGCCATATACACAGAACACACACACACACCGTATACACAGCACACACACGCCGTATACACAGCACACACACATGCCGTATACACAACACACACCGTATGCACAACACACACACACAAATGCTGCACACACAGCACACACACACTGCTAAAGTTATCTGCCTGCTGTAGAAAAGTACAGGCAGTGGTCCTGCTGTTGGTGGAATGGTTTCCTGTTTAAGCACAGTACACAGAGTAGTCTGTGCTACATCCAGGTTGGTGCTTCTAGGGGTGGACCTTGACTGTAAAAGTCCAGATTTGTGCGGTTTCTTAGGTACCTGGGTGACAGGCCTGGGTCTGGGTTTCCGGGTTTTTGATCCGGATCTGGCACTTGAGAAATTAAAAAAAAAATAAAGGAAAAAAAAGTAAATAAGAATGAAGTGAGCGCTTCATACTTACCGAGGTTCCGGTGTGGCTGTACACTGCTCTTGTAGCTTATAGTTCACTTCCTTGGCCATTAATTATGCTCATCCTTTTGCACTGCTTTCCCCGCCCACCGGCCAGCCTTATGTCTGTAATTGGTTGCAGGTGCTAGAGGTGGGGAGACAAAAGGCGCAATAGGGTCTTACCCGATATAACGTGAAATGATAAGAAGGGAATAGGTACACTCACCTGATAGGGTTGTGCCAGTCACAACTCCTTGAATCGCATGTGAGTGTCAGCGTGGTTTAAGCAGCGGCCCCGTAAATAGTGGAAAATGGTATATAATAAAATAAAGGAAAATGGGTTTTAGCCGTGCTAAAAACCACTGATGCAGGATTAATGAAGAAGTTTCTTTTTATTTCAGCATTCCAACGCGTTTCAGAGACAAGGACCGTCTCCTTCCTCAGGGAAAAAAGAAATCATACACATATCCACAGCCTAATGCTTTATAAGAGGATACAAACTGCCACGTTGACAGCCATGATGTCATCCACCCACCCGGTTGTAGGGCGATGACTCATAGACACGTGGAGACGTACAAAGGAAGAAGGAAAAAAGAAGGGAAAAAAAATGGTCACATTTTGATACATTAAAAACATCGCAAGAACGCGAACAAACATCATAAATTACAATAAAAATGTTAAAAAATCCTTTTTGTGGTTCATTACCGGCATATATGAAAATATAGACATAGTTTGGGTATAAAGAGATAAAAAGAAATTGGAAAGATGCGAACTTATAAGCAGGTGCTAGTGTGCAAAGGGGTTAACCACCAAACCATTACTCCAAAACCGTCAAATGATCTTGATGGAGATGGGAATGGGATGTTATTTTGTGACTTAAAGAGATCAATATTTACGAGCAAAAATTCTTCATAATGCTCCATGGCAATTTAATATCTATAGAGATCTGTGTGGGCACATCAACGTGATTAGTGCTGGTGCAGACACATTATGACCGATTTTAAATAGTGAACTTGTCTGATTGTAAAAATAGGATTTTAAAAGTGCAGAACAAAGTGAACAATTATCTGAACCGTGAAGGGCTAGTGTAGAGGAATCTAAAGTAAGATGAAAAGAGATCGCATGCGTGAAGGAAAGGAGCGAGTATCAGGGTTGTCGGGGTGAAACGGGTTCAGACCGTGGGAAAATGAAAGAATGCGCAGGCGCACAGAGCAAGTATAACCCAGCGGAGGTAACAAAGCTGTTCTGTATTTCCCTATTTCTAGAGAATGATAGTAAAATTCCACCAACCCAGAGGAACTTTATTTTAGAAGGTATGAACTTCATTCTCCGCAATAATTATTTTTCCTTTAACAATATACTATATCATCAGCGCCTCGGAACGGCAATGGGGTCAAAAGCTGCATGTGCCTATGCTAACCTTTTCATGGGGATTTTTGAAATGATCTATATAGAGAATGGCCGACATAAAGAGGGTCTAGTCCTCTATAAAAGGTTTATAGACGACCTGTTCATAATTTGGGACAGCAACTGCTCTGACATCAGAATCCTCCTTGATGATTTGAATAGTAACAATTGGGGTCTGAAATTTACATCATCAGTATGTTCTGATAGCATACATTTTTTAGATTTAGTCATTTTTCATCAGGACCATAAGATTCTGACTAAAACCTTCTTTAAAAAGGTGGATGCTAATGGCTACATTCACTTTAATAGTGAACACTATAACAAATGGTTGCAGAATATTCCACTAAATCAATATAAAAGGATTAGGAGAAATTGCACCCAGGATACTGATTTTAATGAGCAGGTGGAAGTATTGAAGCAACGGTTTGAGGAGAAAGGATATCCTAAGTCCCTTATTCGGAGGGCCTATCAGGAGTCTTCCAAATTAAAGCAAATAGACCTTATCAAAACACGAATGAGCACTCTTCCCTCTGAACAAGAAAAGGAAAAAGGCCCTGATATGCATATCAACGATAATAATACTATTGTAAATAAAAATAAAAATGAATGTATAAAAAAAAGGGCGAAGCAAGATTTCAGCCTTAATCTTATTACCACCTTTAGCAGTGACAACATGTCGATCAAAAATATCCTGTCCAAACACTGGGATATCCTACAGAATGACCCTATTCTTAGTCCTATTCTTCCCCCTACTCCGGGTGTCACGTTCAGGCGGGCCCCTACTATTAAAAATATTCTAGCCCCAAGTAAACTGAGGACAAAGCCCACCCCAAACTTTTTTCCAGCCCCAGTGGGTGTCTTCAGATGCGGTTCCAGGAATTGTTTATGTTGTAAGATTATTTATCATGGCAGAACTACATTCTGTTCATCCAATGGGAACGAATCGTTTAAGATAAAAAATCGCTTGACATGTCAATCAAATTTTGTCATATACCTTGTCGATTGCATATGTGGCAAACAGTATGTAGGCAGAACAAGCCAGGCGCTACATAATAGACTGAATTCGCATCGCTATAATATAAAAACGGGCTTCCTTCTACATGGACTCTCCAAACACTGTGTTCTACAGCTTGACAAAAACTCAGACTTTAGGATTACACCAATTGAACAAATTGACCCTATTGTGCACAATAAGGCTGAAACCCTTAGCAGGAAAGAGACTTTCTGGATATATAAACTGAATACCCTAAAACCCTTCGGCTTAAATGAAGTCTCTGATTTATTTTACTAATTCGCTTCTATGCTAAATTATTGTTTTATTTATGTTTTTATGCTCATTTTTATCCTCTTTTAATTTTTATATCTGCGCTTCACCTCTAGGAATCCTTAAAGGTCGGTTGTTTGTAGTTTTAAGTATTATAATCACAGTATTTTATGATAATTTATCATGAGTCTATGTAACTCTTGCCACATGTGCTACCTCAAGGCATTTTTACTTGATCACCCACTTTTAAAATAATGTTTTGGGAGTTTTTTGGGGGAAAAAAACCTCCCCCCCTTTCTTTTTATGTATGTATTATTGGCATGCATTTCCCTATCTTTTAATATGATTTTAGTATTTCTAGACTTATCCAGCGTGTTTCTATACTCCAGAGATTTGGAGAGTTGTTCTAATTTTAATAATAATTGATAATTCCTTTCCAAAAAATTATTTTTATTACTATCTAAGCTTTCATATCGAGTATATCTTTGTAAAATACCCCCTATTGGAGTGGTATTAAAAATATTTTTTTCCCCTTCCCCCCTCCTTTAGATATTGAATAACCATTCCAACACATTTTTTATTAGTATAATCATTAGTCCCGTCCATTCCTCAATTCTGCACAGCGCACTTTCACATGTGCATTTACCCACCACTCTATATTACTGCACACACATTTTTTCCCCCACGGTCTGACCCTTTGTTACCTCCGCTGGGTTATTCTTGCTCTGTGCGCCTGCGCATTCTTTCATTTTCCCACGGTTTGAACCCGTTTCACCCCGACAACCCTGATACTCGCTCCTTTCCTTCACGCATGCGATCTCTTTTCATCTTACTTTAGATTCCTCTACACTAGCCCTTCACGGTTCAGATAATTGTTCACTTTGTTCTGCACTTTTAAAATCCTATTTTTACAATCAGACAAGTTCACTATTTAAAATCGGTCATAATGTGTCTGCACCAGCACTAATCACGTTGATGTGCCCACACAGATCTCTATAGATATTAAATTGCCATGGAGCATTATGAAGAATTTTTGCTCGTAAATATTGATCTCTTTAAGTCACAAAATAACATCCCATTCCCATCTCCATCAAGATCATTTGACGGTTTTGGAGTAATGGTTTGGTGGTTAACCCCTTTGCACACTAGCACCTGCTTATAAGTTCGCATCTTTCCAATTTCATTTTATCTCTTTATACCCAAACTATGTCTATATTTTCATATATGCCGGTAATGAACCACAAAAAGGATTTTTTAACATTTTTATTGTAATTTATGATGTTTGTTCGTGTTCTTGCAATGTTTTTAATGTATCAAAATGTGACCATTTTTTTTCCCTTCTTTTTTTCTTTTTTCCTTCTTCCTTTGTACGTCTCCACGTGTCTATGAGTCATCGCCCTACAACCGGGTGGGTGGATGACGTCATGGCTGTCAACGTGGCAGTTTGTATCCTCTTATAAAGCATTAGGCTGTGGGTATGTGTATGATTTCATTTTTCCCTGAGGAAGGAGACGGTCCTTGTCTCTGAAACGCGTTGGAATGCTGAAATAAAAAGAAACTTCTTCATTAATCCTGCATCAGTGGTTTTTAGCGCGGCTAAAACCCATTTTCCTTTATTTTATGTAATTGGTTGCAGTCAGACACAGCTCCAGCCTGTGTGACAGCATCTGACTGCAGCCAATCCAAGGTGCTGTCTGTGGTTCTGTATCGTGGTATAAAATAAATAAATAAAGAAAATATTTGGTATAAGGCCTCCCGTTTTATGATACCTAGCACAGATAAAGTGCACGGCTACAGGCTTCAGCCCCCAGCCGTCCACTTATCTTGCCTGTGTATCAAAATAAAAGGAACCGCATGCGGCTTTTTCTAAAATATTTAACTAAATAATTTAAAAAACCAATGTGTGGTCCCCCAAATTTTTATACCCAGCCAAGCTAAATCCCAACAGCTGGGGGCTGGTATTCTCAGACTGGGGAGATTCATGCTTATTGAACTACCGCTTAGCCTTAAAATAGCAGCCTCCAGCTGCCCAGGATTGTCACATCCATTTAGATGAGACAAGCCCGGCGCTTTACCTGGCTCTTCCCGATTGCCCTGGTGTGGTAGCAATTGGGGTAAAAGTAGGGGGTTTATAACAGCCCACAACTGCCACTAAGCCCTAGATTAGTAACGAGGGACATCTATGTTTCACTCCCATTACTAATCTGTAAAAGTAAAATAACACAAACACCGAAAAAACCCTTTGTTTGAAATAAAATACAAAACCCCCCTCTTTCTCCACTTTATTAAACCCCAAAACACCCCTGCAGGTCCAAAGTAATCCAGATAAGGTCCCACGATGATTCACCTCTGTTACATCTGAGTAGCAGATCATGGAACATGTCCACATGCTGTAACTGCAGGCAGAGAATGAGCCTGAGTAGCGGTGACATCAGTCAGGTTAGTTGCGGTCGTAGCAGAAGGAGGACAGTGGGAACCTTTGTGCTGTGACTGCGGCTAACCTGAGTGACATCACCGGTGATCACGGCTTATTCTCTGTCAGGAGCTCATAGTGGGCACTCATGTTCCATGACCGTATGCTGTGACTCCGATGTAGCAGAACTGAATCGTTGTGGGATCTCGTATGGATTACGCCGGACCTGCAGCTGTGTTTTGGGGGTTAATAAAGTGGTGAAAGAGGGTGCTTTTTTGTATTTTATTCCATTTACTTATTTTTTCAGTGTTTGTGTTTATTTACTTTCACTGACAGATTAATGATGGGAGGGTCTCTGCTTGGTTGCAGTCAGGCTGTGCCCCCACCTTGTGTGACAGCATCTGTGATTCGTTGGAATCACACACGCTGTCAGGGTACCCTAATGGAATGTAAAAATTAATAAATCTAAAAAAGACATTGGTGTAGGGTGCCCCGTACATTGACACCCAGGGCAGATAAAGCTATGGCTACAGGCTGCAGCCCCTAGTCCTGTGCTTATCTTGGCTGTGTGTGAAAACACAAGGAAGTCCATTCAGCTTTTTTAATTATTTAAATAAATAATTTTAAAAAATGGCTTGTGGTCCTCCCCAATTTTGATACCGAGCCGAGATAAAGCTGACAGCTGGGGGGGGGGCTGTCCATCTCAGGCTGGGGAGACCCATGGTTATTGGGCCCAAACCAGCCTAAAAGTACGTAGGAGCCGCAGCTACCCAGAATTCTTGCATCCATTGGATGTGATAATCCCGTCGTTTTACCTGGCTCCTACCTATTGCTCTGTTGTGGTGGCAATCGGGGTAATAGCAGGGTTAATAACAGCACATAGCTGCCACTTAACTCTAAATTAGTAATGGGAGGCATCTATGAGACCCCCCTATTACTAATCTGTAAGTGAAAAGAAATAAACACAAACACCACAAAAATTCTTTATTTACATAAAATTAAAAAAACATTCTTTTTCACCCCTTTATTAACCCTGAAAACAGTCAGGTCCAACATAATCCACACAAGGTCCCACGATGATCCCAGCTCTGCTACATCCTGCAGTCGCAGTGCATTAGCACAGAACATGACAGCCCACTGTCTGAGGGACTGACTGAGCCACAGCTGTGAGTAGTGACGTCTGACTTTATGTGCGGTCACAGCTGGAGGTCTCCCCAGTACCACACATGTGACCGCAGGTAAAGTCACATCAGGTGAATTTATTGAAGTCAATGAGGCCTGCATCTCCTGGCAGAAAACTGCATTTTTTATTTACAAGAGTGTAATGCAGGGTATAAATTACAGCACCAAATTTTCACATTTTTTTTTTTTTGCCCAATGATGCAGATTTGGAGCTGAAATTTATAAACCATATTCCTACACCAAATCTGCATCTACTTGCAAAAAGCACAGCACAAAAATCCAATGCTGTTTTAATGCGGCATTGATGCAATTTTTTGCAAAGAGATGCAGATTTTTTGCAGGAATATGGTGTATAAATTTCAGGACCAACTCTGCATCTTTTCTTTTCTGCAAAAACAATTTTGATGCCATCTGAATGCAGTTTTCTGCTAGGAGATGGAAATTTGGTGCTGAAATGTCTGCACCAGATTTCTGCATCAAATCTCCTTGCCTAAAACCACACTGAAACGGCTTCAAAACCATTTTTCTGCTTTTGTTTGCCTAGAGATTTGGTGTACAAATTTGGTATCTAAATTTCAGCACCAAATCTGCATCTGCTGGCAAAATATCGCATCAAATCTGCACCTTGTTTTTGATGTGTTTTTTTGCCAGGAGATGCAGTATTGGTGCATTAATTTGGTATTAATTCGGTATTAATTTGGCATAAATTTCAGCACCATATCTGCATCTGCAAACAAAACAAAACAGTTTTCTTCCAAGAGATGCAGGTCTCATTGAACTCAATAAGTTCACCTGAGGTGAGGTGACTGAGATCAAAGAGGTCACCTGAGGTCAGTTTACTTGTGGTCACAAGTAGGGTACCATGGGAATCTCCAGCTGTGACCGCAGATAAACTGAGTGACATCAGCCTGTGCCTGAAGCCACAGCATGTGGTCATATTCTGTGCCCTCGTTCTGTGACTTCAGTATGTTACAAAGCCAGGATCTTCATGGGACCTTGTGTAGAATACATCGGAACTGGATTTTGGGGTTAATAAATTGAAGAAAGAGGGTTTTTTTGTATTTTATTTCATATAAAGGATTATTTCAGCGTTTGTGTTTATTTCATTTCACTTACAGTATTATTAATGGGGGTCTCATGGATACTTCCGATCACTAATCTAGGGCTTAGTGGCAGTTATGAGCTATCATTTATCACGTATATTACCCCGATTGCCACCACACCAGGGCAATCGGGATGAGCTGGGTAAAGTGCCGGGATTATTGCATCTAATGGATACAACAATTTTGGGCAGCTGCAGGCTGATGTTTTTAGGCTGATCGGGGCCAAATAACCATGGGCCTCCACAGCCTGAGAATACTAGCCCCCAGCTGTTGGATTTATCATGCCTGGGAATCAAAATAATAATAAAAAGCCATATAGGGTCTGTCTTATTTTGATACACATTCAAGATAACCACATAGCTGGGGGTTGCAGCCTGTAGCCATATGCATTTTTCTGTGCTTGGCATCAAAATATGGGAGGACCCTGCGCCAATTTATTTATTTATTTTTACACTATAGGTATGCACACAGCGTGTGTGATTCCAACTAATCATAGACACACAGGGTGGGGGTGCAGTCTGACTGCAACCAATAACAGATGCGATGTTACGGGACTGCCCACTGATAGGGGATAGTAAGCTATCTAGCAGTCAGGGCCCACTGTGCAGAATAATCTGCTGCTGGCGAGAGTAAAGGAAAGGGGTACCGTACCACCTCAGTGGTACTGTCACTGTTGCTTCACAGTGGCACTAGAACCTAAAGCGGTGCTCACTGTTAAGTCACAGCAAAACCGGTTTAGGGAAACCTTAAGGGAATTGCTAGCAGAGAGATAAGAATGGATCTGTAGCTCCTGCCCAATTACAGGGACTACAAAACGTAAGCGGATGGGTACCCCAACCGTGGTCCACAGACTAACACCTCTGTTACCTCACAGAAATGTGTAGAATAAATTTGTAGCTAGTGTATTAATGCAAATAATATGGTAGGTGGACATGTAGTGTCTGCCCAATTACAGGAACTACAAAACATAAGCGGATGGTTACCCCAACTGCAGTCCACTAACCAACACCAGTGTTACTTCACACTGATAAGGTAGCTAATAATGTCATAGGAGTATAGATGTAAAAACCCTGTGAATGCAGATGGGAAAACCGTTACAGGTCACGGAGATCCCTTATTGCTAGACTCTATACAGTTCTTACACACAGCTATACACCTCATCCCCTGAGCTCACCCCAGCTGTTCTACAGAACACAAATGACTGCCTGACTGCAGTTTGCAACATCATGTCTGCTCTCTATCTGAAACTTAACCTTTAAAAAACGGAACTTCTTTTTCCTCCGTCTTCCAACCTTCCTAAACCTGACATCTCCCTCTCTGTGTGTGGCACAACGATAAATCCTAGGCAGCAGGTCCGCTGTCTGGGTGTTATATACTTGACACTGATCTCTCCTTCACCTCCCACATACAATTTCTTGCCCGCTCCTGCCGCTTGCACCTCAAGAACATCTCTAGAATCCGCCCACTTCTCACAATGGAAACTACAAAAACCCTCACCATGGCCCTGATGCACTCTCACCTTGGCTACTGTAACTCTCTATTAATTGGTCTCCCCCTAACTAGACTCTCTCCTCTACAGTCCATCCTTAATGCAGCAGCCAGGGTCACCTATCTGGCTAACCACTACTCGGATGCCTCTGCTCTGTGCTAGTCATTGCACTGGCTGCCCATATATCATAGGATCCAATTCAAATTGCTAGTTCTCACCCACAAAGCTCTCAACAGTGTGGCACCCCCCTACATCTCCACTCTCCTCTCTGTCTATCACCCCACCCGTTTTCTACACTCTGCAAATGACTTTCGACTAACATCCACACTAATTCAAACCTCCCACTCCCGGATCCAAGACTTCTCCCGAGCTGCACCAACCCTCTGGAACGCTCTACCCCAAGAAGTTAGGACAAATCACAACTTAGCTTCAGACGCACCCTAAAGACTCATCTTTTTAGGGCAGCCAATCACAGTCCCTAGCTAAACTAAATTCACATAGTCCCTCTACAACTTCTCACAACATAACTCCACGTCATACTCCATGGCACCCAAATGCATCTCAAGGTTCTGGGCAACTGGTCCAGGAAACCATTATCTATCCCCCATTTTTTTGAGATGGCTGGATTGTCATTGTAAATAAGCACTTGTACCTTGCCCCTCCCCCCCCATCTCATTGTAGATTGTAAGCTCTCACGAGCAGGGTTGTCTTTTTTTCCTCTAAATATTGTATTTTCCATAACTGTTACTTGCTTGTATACGATCCTCCTGAATTGTAAAGCGCTGCGGAATATGTTGGCGCTATATAAATAAAGATTATTATTATTCTTAGAGATAGCAGCGTATAGGGAGTGTGTAGGTGCAGACAGTACTATCCGTATTGTCTAGGCTCAGTGAAGCCCCTGTCTGAACTCCTTGTGCTAACCACACCTAAGGAGTCAGTGAGCTCTCTATGCTAGCCACACAGACGAATCAGAGACACTGAGGGCGGTGCGTGCAATGTCCCTGCCTAACCCAGCTCCACTAAGGTGGATGGAGGCGAGCACTTGTGCAAACTAGTAGATGCTGAGACCCTGCCTAACCCGTTCCACTAAGGTGCCAGGAAACGGGTAATGGTGTTATGCTAGTGAGTACAGAGTCCCTGCCTAACCCGATCCACTAAAGTGTAAGGTTCCGGGTATTATTGGACATCACACATGAGGCATCTATCTCATGCATGCACCAAGAATGTCTGAGCACCGAGAAGCATGCTGCAGGGTCCTTTATAGACAAAGCACCTCCCACAAGATGGAGGCACTCCTGGCTCAATCCACCAATCACCAGCGAGTTCGTCATGAATGACGTCTGCCGCAACCAATCAGCAGCCAGCATGTCACGGTCTTGTGATCCCGTGTCATCGATGACGTCAGCCACGGCCAATCAGGACTCGACACGTCATAGTCATGTGATCTTGGATCATGACCAATCGACGATTACCATGTGGCGAGCATGCTCAGAAGGAGCAAAAGAGGACTTAGAGCAAAACCCACTTGCAAGCTCGCACATGTGCAGAAGCCCCATTTCAGGGTTTAACAGATGACCAGAACGTCACTGCAAGGAAGCAGAGAGGGAGGAAGATGAATGCTAGGCAGCCAACCCACGACTCGTAACATGCGAGGACTGCTGTTGGGTGGGGGAAGCAGTGAATATGTATGAGGGTTAATGAGTGGACCCTGAAGTAGGGTTACAGCAATGCAGAGTCTGGTAAGTATGTCCTGCTTTAACCATTTTGCTTCCTTCTTTTATAGTGATTTCCTTGGCCAATCACAGCCATGCCAATACTTGACATGGCTGTGATAGGGTTGGAAGTGGCTGAGTTCTGCAATAGTGTAAAAGTGAACAGTTACCAAAGATAGCTGAAATTTGCTGATTTTTGAGAAAAGTGTTTGTGCATCCGATCCCGACCCAAATAAGCCATGGCTTTTGTCAGAGTTGAGATTGTCGAACCTTTTTCAAACAAGTTGGCTCATCTCTACTCACAGTTCTTAATGTTTAGGATTCAGTTTTGGAATTTCTTGCATGTTCTGTAAACTAAAACATTAGTGATTTTTTTCTGATTTATCTTCTCCAATGTACTGTAGAAATTATCACAAAAAAAATATATATATGATAGATGATTTGCTGTAAGATTATGAAAGAAATGGTTAGCTTAGGACTTAGGACTGTACTAGCCACTGTGACTAGTACAGTCCTGCTCATCGTTATTGGCACCCATCTAGATTTATGTACATAATGTGGAGTATCTCCTGAAAAAAATGAATTATGCGAAACTGCTTTTTTGTATAGAACACTCATGTTCAAAACACAATAACATATAATAAGCAATTAAAAAAAATGGGAGGTGAAAAGCTTGCTGTGACACTGGTATTGACACCCTTTTTATTGAATTAGTATGGAAAAACATTTTGACTCGCCTGTGGTAAATCACAAATGCGAATCACTTGTGATCAATTGTCTTTGCCCATGTGACATGAATTAGCCAATGAATGATGACTTCAGTGTTTTAAAAAGCCACATGTTAGTCCCTGTTGCTTTGTCACAGTGGTGAGGACAAAGGTGCTGTCTGAGGACATCAGAACTGCTATTATTAGCAAACACAAGACTTCCAAAGGGTGTAAGGCCATCTTCAAAGACCTTGGTATATCAGTTTCAACAGTGTGCAATGATGTGAAGAAGATTGCCAAGCATGGAACCCTGAAGAACCTCCCTGGTCATGGGGGAAAGAGGAAAATTGACAAGAGATGTCTTCATAGGTAGTTGCGAATGGTGGAAAAAACATCACGTCAAACATCCAAAGACCTGAAGGCCAACCTGGAACAGTCTTTGGTCATTGTTTCAGCAAGTACCATATACAGCACACAAAACCAAGCAGAGCTTTATGGGTCAAAGGTCAAGGAAGAAACAATTGCTGAAGAAAATACATGAAAAAGGAACGACTGATATTGGTCAAAGGAAACCTTAGCAAACTACAACTCTTCTGGGAAAATGTTCTGTGGACAAACGAAACAAAATTAGACACTTTTGGCAATGCAAAGCAGCAGTTTGTTTACAGAAGGTGCAATGAAGCTTATAAGGTAATGAACACTCTACCAACAGTTAAACATGGTGGAGGATCCATAATGCTGTGGTATTGCTCTGCTGCGTTTGGTACTGGATGCCTCGACCGTATCACAGGAATCATGAAAACAGAGAATTATCAAGATATTTTAGAGTGAAATGTCCTACCCAATGTAAGAAAACTTGGTTTGAGTCAAAGATTATGGGTCCTCAAGCAAGTCAATGACCCACAGCACACATCCAAAAGTACACAGGAATGGTTGGAAAGCAAAAATGGACTGTTTTAAAATGGCCAGCAATAAGTCCTGCCTCAATCCCATTGAAAATCTTTGGGGTGAGCTGAAATTCTGCCATTAGGAAACAGAACCCTGCACCCTGAACCATGCTAGTTGACAATGTTTTATTGTTGTATTACTTTGGACCACTTATTAAAAATCCTGAGGATACAGCTTTTGTACATTTCCAATTAATTATGCAGTCTTGCAGCGCTGGGGTCCTGGGTTCGAACCCCACCAAGGACAACATCTGCAAGGAGTTTGTATGTTCTTCCTGTATTTGCGTGGGTTTCCTCCATGTTCTCCGGTTTCCTCCCACACTCCAAAGACATACAGATAGGGAATTTAGATTTTGAGACCCAATGGGGACAATGTTCCTGATGTATGTAAAGCGCTGCAGAATATGTTAGCGCTATAGAAAAATAAAAAAAAAGAAGATTTAACTGTGGGTACCGTATAACTTATTCAAACCACTCAAATAGAAGTGGAGTCCCGCGCTATTGTAAGAAGGTGGTCAGGAATAATGGTTAAATCATGATTTTATTACACATTTCAGAGACTACATCTCCTTCCTCAGATACATCACACATGTAGATGTACATGTGTGATTTATTTGAGGAAGGAGATGTGATCTCTGAAACGTGTAATAAAATCACATTTACCATCTCGTTACGACAGCGCGGGTGTCCACTTCTATTTGATCTTTTTATGCTAACTCCTCGTGGTGCCTGCTGCAGCCGTAACCTACAGGCTTTCAATAGCAGTTGTGACTATTTTCACAACTGCATCAGATGAGCACATCTGATTTTTATTACGAACATTTTGTTTTTTCGCCTTTTGTTTTTTCAGTTTTCTTCACATTCATTCAAACCACTTACATATCTAGCTATAAAAAAATGCTAGTTACCAAAGCACAATGGTAAATAAAAATTGTGTACAATTTGCATTCTTTAACCCCTTTACGACCGCCGATACGCCTTTTAACGGCGGCAAATTAGGGTACTTTTTCCGATCCGCCGCTTTTTAACGGCGGTCGGAAAAAAGGGTCTAGCGCCCCCCAGAGTCAGAAAATTTCCGGGGTCTCAGCTGCCGGGGGTAGCTGAGACCCTGGAGATCATGATTCTGGCCGGTTTTTCCGGTCCCCGCTCACCTGATGACCGGTATACACCGTATACCGATGATCAGGTTACAGTAAATGACCGCGCCGGTAAAAAATCATTTATCTCCCATCTGGCATAAACAAACATGTCAGATGGGAGATAAATCTCCTCCCCCGGTCCTCTCCGGTCCCCCGGTGTCGCTAAAGTGTCCCCCCCACCCCCCCTTCCTCCCGAAAATCTAACATGGCGCCGCACATACCGGCGCGCACAGCAGCGCGCCGGCCGCATTTCCCCCTTTCCTATGGTTTCTGTCGCATGTGCTATGACACATACGACAGAAACCTGCTCCCCAGGCCCTGCCAAGTCCCCCCCTATCCCCCCCGGTGTTCCCCGGTGTCATACATACCTGTCAGCTCTGATCCCCCGCGGCCCCCTCCTCCTTCTCAGCAGACGCCGGTCACACTGCAGAGCGCGGCTGTCAGCTTCCTGTGTCTGTGACTCAGACGCTGGCTGCTGCTGCTGCTTGCACAGAGTCTGCAGCTGTGACCCGGGGAGGGTGGGTGCAAATTCTTTGCACCCACTCTCCTCAAATGGAGGGTCTGCCCTCCTAGAAAATGGGGGATACGTTCCCTGAACGTGCCCCCCATATTCTAGAAGGTCCAGAATCGCCGCGGGACGTCCAAATGGATTACAGCAGGGACTTGATTTTTTTTTTTTTCTTTTCAATAAATTGGCCAAAGAGGGAATGTTTTTGGGGAGTGTTTTTTCAAATAAAATTTTTTTTTGTTGTCAATTTTTTTTTATTATTACTGTCAATTAGTTATGTCTGGTATCAAATAGACGCTGTGACATAACTAATTGCTGGGCTTGATGCCAGGTGACATTACACATCTGGTATCAACCCCATTTATTACCCCGTTAGCCACCGCACCAGGGCGCGGGATGAGTTGGGGCGAAGCGCCAGGATTGGCGCATCTGATGGATGCGCCACTTCTGGGGCGGCTGCGGCCTGCTATTTTTAGGCTGGGAAGAGTCCAATAACAATGGCTCTTCCCACCCTGAGAATACCAGACCCCAGCTGTCAGCTTCACCTTGACTGGTGATCTAATTTGGGGGGACCCTACGTTTGTTTTTTTTTTTAATTATTTATTTATAAATAATTAAAAAAAAAAAAAAACAGCTTGGGGAGCCCTCCAAATTGATCACCAGCCAAGGTGAAGCTGTCAGCTGTGGTTTGCAGGCTACAGCTGTCTGCTTTACCCTAGCTGGCTATCAAAAATAGGGGGGACCCCACGTCATTTATTTTAATTCTTTTTTTTCTTTTTTGGCTAAATACAAGGCTAGGCACCCTTTAGTGCCACATGAAAGGCACTAAAGGGCGCCAGCTTAGAATATGCAGGGGGTGGGACGTTATATATGTTTGACATCTATCCATTCATCCATTGTAGCATTTTACGCTGTGTGCCCACAATCAGGGTTTGCAGCGTTTTGGGCGCAGAGTGTTTTCCCTGCGTCCATAACGCTGCGTTGTGCAGTAGAAGCACAGTGGAAGGATTTTTAGAAATCCCGTGCCCACTGTGCTTCTTTTCTCCGCAGCATAAACCGACCTGTGGCGCAGCTTCCCGAGCCTCAGCATGTCAATTTATGCTGCGGAGATGAGTGTGCTCTGCAGGTAGAATAGAACTAAAGTCCATAGCAGCCTGAACCCAAATCGTGGGCATGGGCAGCTGCGTTCTCCAGTGGACAACACTCACAGCTCTGCAGGAAGGCTGACACTGTGTACTAGACGCCGTGTCGCTGGATCATGGCCACATAGCCTAAAAGTGAGACATTTGTTGCTACAGCAACATTTTTGTGAAGTACCTGTGGATTCAAAATGCTTACTATACTCCTGAATAAAATCCTTGAGGGGTCCAGTTTCCAAAATGGGGTCACTTGTGGGGGGTTTCTAATGTATAGGTAACCAAGAGGCCCTGCTAATGTGACATGGTGCGCGCAATTTATTTCAACTTTTCCAAAATTCAAATGGTGCTCCTTCCATTCCAAGCCCTCCCATATATCCAAACAGAGTTTTTTGGCCACATATGGGGTATCCCTGCGCTCACAAGAAATTGGATAACAACCTGTGGGGTCCACGTTTTGTTGTGGCCTCTTGAAAAAGTGAGAAATGTGATGCTAAAGAAACATTTTTGTGAAAAAAATGAAAATTTTCAATATGGCAACCTAAGCTTATCAAATTCTGTGAAGTATTCGTGGATTCAAAATGCTCAATATACACCTAGATAAAAGCCTTGAGGTTTCTTGATTCCAGAATGGGGTCACTTGTGGGGGGCCTCCACTGTTTAGGCACTTTAGGGGCTTTCCAAATGCGACATAGCGTCCACTAATTATTCCAGCCAAATGTTCAGTCAAATTGCACTCCTTCCCTTCCAAGACCTGCCGTGTGCCCAAACAGTTGATTTCCACCACATATAAGATATCGCCAAACTCAGGAGAAATTGAAGAATACATTTCATGGTGATTTTTTTCCTGTTACCCTTGTGAAAAAAAAAGCTACCTGGTTGAAGTAACAATTTTGTGGTAAAATTTTATTTTTTTATTTTCATGGCTCAACGTTATAAATTTCTGTGAAGCACCTGGGGGTTCAGGGTACTCACCAAACATCTAGATAAATTCCTTGAGAGGCCTAGTTTCCAATATGGGGTCACTTGTGGTGGTTTTTTGCTGTTTACGTACCTTAGGGGTCCTCCAAATGCAACATGGTGCCCGCAATCTTTTTCAGCCAAATTTCCTTTCCAAAATTCAAATATTGCTCCTTTCGTTCCAAGCCCTCCCATTTGTCCAAACAAAGGTTTCAGACCACATGTGAGGTATCACCGCGCTCATAAAAAAGTGGGTAACAAACATTTGGGTCAAATATTTGGAATTACCTCTTGAAAAAGTGAGAGAATTGATGCTAAAGCAACATTTTTGAGAAAAAAATTACAATTTTCAATATGACAAAGTAACGTTATCAAAATCTGTGAAGTACCTGTGGGTCCAAAATGCTCAGTATACCCCTCGATAGAAGCCTTAAGGGGTCTAGTTTCCAAAATGGGGTCACTTGAGGGGGGTTCCTGCTGTTTAGGTACCTTAGGGGATCTGTAAAAGCAACATGGTGCCCGCAATCTGTTTCAGCCAACTTTGCTTTCCAAAATTCAAATATTGCTCCTTTCATTCCGAGCTCTCCCATTTACCCAAACAAAGGTTTCTGACCACATGTGGGGTATTAGCGCGCTCATAAGAAAGTGGGTAACAAAGTGTGAGGTCCAATTTTTGGTGTTACCTCTTGAAAAAGTAAGAAAATTAGTGCTAAAGTAACATTTTTAGGTAAAATGTTAATTTTTATTTTTTTTCATTCCACATTACTTTAGTTCCTGTGAAGCACCTGAAGGGTTAATAAACTTCTTGAATGTGGTTTTGAGTACCTTGAGGGGTGCAGGTTTTAGAATGGTGTCACTTTTGGGTATTTTCTGTCACCTCGGCCTCTCAAAGTCACATCAAATGGGATGTGGTCCCTAAAAAAATGGTTTTGTAAATTTTGTTGAAAAAATGGGAAATTGCTGATGAACTTTGAACCCTTCTAACTTCCTAACCCCAAAAAATGTTGTTTCAAAAATTGCGCTGATCTAAAGTAGACATGTGGGAAATGTTATTTAGTAACTATTTTGTGTGACATAACTCTCCGGTTTATGGGCATAAAAATTATAAGTTTGAAACTTGCAAAATTTTTAATTTTTTTGTCAAATTTCAGATTTTTTCACAAATAAAATAAAAAAATATCATCCTAAATTTACCTCTAACATGAAGCCCAATATGTCACGAAAAAACAATCTCAGAATCACCGGGATCCATTGAAGTGTTCCAGAGTTATAACCTTATAAAGTGACACTGGTCAAAATTGCAAAAAATGGCCTGGGCATTAAGTACAAAACTGGCTTCGTCCTTAAGGGGTTAAGGGTGCTTTACACGCTACAATATATCTTACGATGTGTCGGCGGGGTCACGTCGTAAGTGACGCACATCCGGCATCGTAAGTTACATTGTAGCATGTAACAGCTATGTGCGATTGCGATTGAACGGTAAAACGTTCATCGCACGCACATCGTTCATTTCCTAAAAATTAAACGTCAGGTTGTTCATCGTACCCGGGGTAGCACACATTGCAGTGTGTGACACCCCGGGAACGATGAACAGATCTTATATACGTCCTGCGGCTCCCGCCAGCAATACGGAAGGAAGGAGGTGGGCGGGATGTTTACGTCCCGCTCATCTCCGCCCCTCCGCTTCTATTGGCCGGCTGCCGCGTGACAGCGATGTGACGCCGAACGTCCCTCCCACTCCAGGAAGTGGACGTTCGCCGCCCACAGCGAGGTCGTATGGACGGGTAAGTACGAGTGACGGGGGTTAATCGTTTGTGCGACACGGTCAACAAATTGAACGTTCCGCACATACGATGGGGGCGGGTACGATCGCATACGATATTGTATGCTTAATTGCAAGGTGTAAAGCAGGCTTTAGGTTTAACATTAAATAAATCATAGGATGGACTTTTATTATTATACGATAACTTTTTTTTCAAGTGAAACAATCTTTTACTTACGGTAACTGAAAAAATGGTATAGAAATTTTCATCAAAAATGCAGTGCTTTACCATCCGCATTACTCTGCAATAAAAGCTGGGTCCGAATACAGCACATCCAAGACAGATACATTCACCTTTAAAAGATAGAGAATAGTAATACTTCTTGCCAATGTACTGCAAATATTTAAGTTTTTTTGAACTTTGGCTTTTTTTTCAAATAAAAGTTGCTGTCTCACAGGAAGTCATTTCACCTAGACAGAAGTGTGAGATCCTGTAGGAATTTCTTTTTTTGTTGGCCTGTATGCAATTTACACAGCATATGGGGCCATCTGACACATCCATTTTATGCCGTATTTTGAACCTTTAAATTCTGTTATTTTATTGAATTTTATATTTTCAGATTTTGGGTTTTGGAGTTTAGATTCTGCAAACCTGGAAATAAAAATGACTATTTTATTGCATTTTTATGTTATGTCTGTACATTTTCCAAGTGAAATGATTGTCACTGCTATGATTTATTTTGTTAGATGTTTTCAGACCTGCTTTTAGATGCCTGTCTGTTCAGCATATCTGCTTCCCACTGCATCTGTTCAGTATTCAGTTTAGACTGCATCACTAATCATGTGGTTCCCCTTGGGTCTTGATTTGTAGTACTGCTAATAAATCATTGGCTCTTGACTGTCTTTTACGGATTCAGAAACTTACGTGCTAAGCGAGTGCCCTCGCAATATACAATATTCACTGTGTATGTGTAATCCGCTAGAGCGGTACTTGTTTGTTTAGTTTTATTAATTAAAGGGAGAAAATCATTTATATTGTTTCATAATCCATAACAGCTTGTGAGAAATTAATGATTTTTACTTTGGTTGAAAACACAATGCATTAAGTCAGGGTTGGGGAACCTTTTTACTGCCGGGGGCCATTTGTAAATTTCTATCAACATTCGGGGACTGCAAAAAAATTATCAATGTGAAAATTACTCACCTGTATTTGATCAAGCAATTAATAAACTCACTCCTACTGTGGTGACCGGAGCTGCATCTCTTTAGTGCGGCGCTTAATTTTCAGTGATATTGATCATGTAACGTTGCTTTTCACAACTACTTTTTCAGATTTGTCTTTGTCTGGAGTGCAGTCGACTCTTTGTGATGAGATTGGTAAATCATATATATCACATAGGAGACATTGGGACTGCTGTATATACATCACAGGAGACCTTGGGGGCACATGCATCAGACGAGGAGCTAGGGACATGTATATTCCCCAGCCCCCCTTTAATATATATGATCCAGCCCCTCCTGTGATGTATATGCCCCAGCCTCTTCTGTGATACAGTATATATGCCCCCAGCCTCTCCTGTGATATATATGCCTCCAGCCCCTCCTGTGATGTGTATGCCCCCAGCTTCTCCACAGTGAAGTATATGCCTCAGCATCTCCAATGTGATGTATATGCCCCCAGCCCCTCCTGTGATGTATATGCCTCAGCTCCTCCTTTGATATATATGCCCCAATCCCTCTTGTTATATATATATAACAATATATAACAATAATATATATAAATATATATATATATATATATATATAATTAGTGCTGTACCCTGATCATAGGTATAGGGGACCCTCAGCAGATAACTGCGCTGTTACTGACAATAAATCTCTGCAGAAAGACCAACACTGATATAATTTCCAAGACCATTTAAAGAGTCACAGTGAATCTGTAAAAAAACGCATGCTATAAGGATGTTCTGTATGGGATTCACTTTTTCTACACAGTCTTAGGGCTCGCTTACATTAGAGTGTAAATCGGATGAAAGCAATCAGAAAATCAAGTCAATATTGAAGCTCTGATCTGCGAGATTTTCTTCAGCTCTAAATAGACTGAGGAAAATAATGTCAGCAGAGCCGGAGCCGAGTGTCATCAGCAGAGCCGGAGCCGAGTGTCATCAGCATATCGCATCCCATGCTCTACGCTCCTCTGACCCCGGTCTTCGACTTGAATGGGCGAGTCTGACCTGACACACTGTAGAAACAATTGCATGCTTGGATTTTTTTTACACGCAGATTTGGTCAGTGAAGAACAAAAATTGGTCCTCTGCATTGCCACACTGAATAACATAGCTCCGTGTGCTGTCAGTGTGAGGTCTGTTTTATCCCATACAGCACTCAGCCGCAAATACACTGGTGTGAATCCGGCCTAATGGAGGGCTCATTCACATGGCAGTGAGTCTTCACATACACAAATAACAGTTTGTGTGTCATCAGTTCGATCAGTGTCAATTTTTGTTATCAGTTATGTCAGAGTTTCATCAGTTTTTCTCCGATAAAAAAAAAATGATAGGAGGATTCTCCTATAAAAGTCTAAAAAAATATCCAACAGACAGCAGATAGATGGTATCTGAATTAGAGATGAGCCACCCCCCTAGCGTTCGAGTTCAGTTCGGGTTCGTCGACAAACCACTCGAACCCCATTGAAAACAATGGGAGGCAAACACAAACACATAAAAACACATTATACATGTACACATACAGTTAATAAACATTGCCATAACACTTACAGGTCCCCGCGACGCATCCTGCACTCTGTCTCCTGCCGCTTTTCCTAACGAAAATCACTGCGCCCTCCCGGTAACCAGCACTGATGATAGGACCTATCGTGACGTCAAAATAGCATGTGACCAGTCACGGTTCTATTATCTCATTGGCTACAGACTGGTCACATGGCTAAACGTCATGCTAGGTCCTGTCAGTGCATCTCTCCGGTACGCGGTGATCGTTCCAGCATCTCCGTGTACCGGCGAAAGGCTCTGGCACATGGTCGGCTTCCCCGTTAATGCATGTGGGCGCTCTTTACAGAGTCAGCCCACATGCAAGGACTAGATGCTACAGCCAGTGAATTGCGTCACCGGGAATCATGTGATCGGAGCACCGTTGCTATGGTAACTCGTCTGTCAGCGGTGACATCACTGCTTACAGCACGCAGCTTCTGCTCACTCACTGAGTGAATAGACTGCACGGGAGCAGCAGCGTTCTTCCTCCCATGCAGTGCAGTCTGATGTAACAGAGCTGCATGGGTTGAAGGAGAAAGAAGACAGAAGAGCAGACTCATGGAGGACTGACAGGAAGTAATAAATATGGAGTTTCTAATGTGTCTGTGTATTTATTTCTATAAAAGTATTTTTTCTCTCTGTGGTATCTTTTTTTTTTAACCCTTTATTGGAGATTCTTAATGGCCGGGTCAAACTTGCCTGACATTAAGAATCCCTGGCTTAATACTAGCTAGTAAAACAAAGTTAGTATTAACTCATTATTTCCCAGCAAGCCACCCGGCTTCAGGGCTGCGGGAAGAGTTGGATACAGTGTCAAATGATGGCGCTTCTATGAAAGCGCCATTTTATGGGGCGGCTGCGGACTGCAATACGCAGCAGAGGCACCCAGAAAGCTTGGGCCAACCTGTGCTGCGGATTCCAATCCGCAGCTGCCTAGTTGTACCCGGCTGGACACAAAAATAGGGCGAAGCCTATGTCAATTTTTTTTTTAATTATTTCATAAAATTCATTAAATAATTAAAAAAAGGGCTTCCCAATTTTTTTTAGTTCCCAGCCGGGTACAAATAGGCAGCTGGGGGTTGGGGGCAGCCGTACCTGCCTGCTGTACCTGGCTAGCATACAAAAATATGGTAAAGCCCACGTCATTTTTTGGGGGGGCAAAAAACTCCTGCATACAGTCCTGGATGGAGTATGCTGAGCCTTATAGTTCTGCAGCTGCTGTCTGCTCTCCTGCATACACTAGTGAATGGAGCATGCTGACCCTTGTCGTTCTGCAGCTGCTGTCTGCTCTCCTGCATACAGACAGACAGCAGACAGCAGCTGCAGAACTACAAGGCTCAGCATACTCCATCCAGAACTGTATGCAGGAGTTTTTGCCCCACAAAAAAATTACGTGGGCTTCGCCATATTTTTGTATGCTAGCCCAGGTACAGCAGGCAGCTACGGGCTGGCCCCAACCCCCAGCTGCCTATTTGTACCCGGCTAGGAACCAAAAATATAGGGAAGCCATTTTTTTTTAATTATTTCATGAATTTCATGAAATAATTTAAAAAAATGACGTGGGCTTCGCCCAATTTTTGTGTCCAGTCAGGTACAACTAGGCAGCTGGGGATTGGAATCCACAGAACAGGGTGCCCAAGCTTTCTGGGCACCCTTGCTGCGAATTGCAGTCCACAGCCACCCCAGAAAATGGCGCTTTCATAGAAGTGCCATCTTCTGGAGCCTTATCCCACTCTTCAGCTGCCCTGGTGATGGGAGGCTCGCTGGGTAATAATGGGGTTAGGGCTAGCTGTATATTATCAACTGTCCCTAAGCCCGAAATTCATGGTGTCATGTCAATATTAGACATGGCCACCATGAATTTCCTGTACAGATAAAAAAAAACACAACACACAGAAAAATATTTTTATCTAATATAAGCTGAATGTGTGTGTGTGTGTGTGTGTGTGTGTGTCCGGGATTGGCATCCTCACCGTCGCAGCTACAGCCACAAAATTTTACACACTCACACTTCTGGACCCCGAGAGCATCATCGGCTATGTTTTGAGGGGAAATTTTAACCCCGCTCTTTACAGTTATTCACCAAAAAACCTGCCTCCATTAAAGCGAATGGAGCTGGGAGCCACAGTGCAGCCAGAACTTCAGAAGAATGCGCAGCCACGCCGTTATATGGAATGTTGGCGTGTCTCAATGCAACCAGGGAAAGAGACAGACACAGACAGGGAAAGAGGCAGACACAGACAGGGTAAGAAACAGACATAGACAGGGTAAGAGACAGACACAAAGAGACAGACACAGACAAAGAGACA
This sequence comes from Anomaloglossus baeobatrachus, assembly GCF_048569485.1. Taxonomy (NCBI): domain Eukaryota; kingdom Metazoa; phylum Chordata; class Amphibia; order Anura; family Aromobatidae; genus Anomaloglossus; species Anomaloglossus baeobatrachus. The sequence goes on from NC_134357.1 coordinate 122,313,810, forward strand.
GACTGACAGGGAAAGAGAGAGACAGGTAAAGAGACAGACACAGACAGGGTAAGAAACAGACAAAGACAGGGTAAGAGACAGACACAAAGAGACAGACACAGACAAAGAGACAGACTGACAGGGAAAGAGACAGACAGGAAAAGAGACAGGGAAAGAGACAGACAGGGAAAGAGAAAGAGATAGGCAGACATCGAAAGAGATAGACAGGGAAAGAGATAGACAGGGAAAGACATAGACAGGGTAAGAGATTGAGACAGACGGAGAAAGAGACAGACAGGCAAAGAGAGAGAGAGAGACAGAGATATACACATTATCACGTTACTATCCCGGGCAGCGCCGGGTGCTATGTTGTGAGGCAAAATTTTAACCCCGCGCGTTCCAATTTACCAATCAATTTTGCCCCTATCTACATAATGGGGAAAAAGTGAAATGAAAAGTGTTGGGGGCAAATTGACAGCTGCCAGATGTGAACAAAGGGGACTTAAAGAATGAGAGTGATGGGGCCAAAGAGTATATACCGTACAGTTGCTAAGGTGAGGCCCCGACATGGGATACTCCCCACACTCAGGGATATGAACACACACACAAAATGCGCCACACACTACCACGTGCTTGAACACATATACAGTTAGGTCCAGATATATTTGGACAGTGACACAATTTTCGCGAGTTGGGCTCTGCATGCCACCACTTTGGATTTGAAATGAAACCTCTACAACAGAATTCAAGTGCAGATTGTAACGTTTAATTTGAAGGTTTGAACAAAAATATCTGATAGAAATTGTAGGAATTGTACACATTTCTTTACAAACACTCCACATTTTAGGAGGTCAAAAGTAATTGGACAAATAAACCAAACCCAAACAAAATATTTTTATTTTCAATATTTTGTTGCGAATCATTTGGAGGCAATCACTGCCTTAAGTCTGGAACCCATGGACATCACCAAACGCTGGGTTTCCTCCTTCTTAATGCTTTGCCAGGCCTTTACAGCCGCAGCCTTCAGGTCTTGCTTGTTTGTGGGTCTTTCCGTCTTAAGTCTGGATTTGAGCAAGTGAAATGCATGCTCAATTGGGTTAAAAGCTGGTGATTGACTTGGCCATTGCAGAATGTTCCACTTTTTTGCACTCATGAACTCCTGGGTAGCTTTGGCTGTATGCTTGGGGTCATTGTCCATCTGTACTATGAAGCGCCGTCCGATCAACTTTGCTGCATTTGGCTGAATCTGGGCTGAAAGTATATCCCGATACACTTCAGAATTCATCCGGCTACTCTTGTCTGCTGTTATGTCATCAATAAACACAAGTGACCCAGTGCCATTGAAAGCCATGCATGCCCATGCCATCACGTTGCCTCCACCATGTTTTACAGAGGATGTGGTGTGCCTTGGATCATGTGCCGTTCCCTTTCTTCTCCAAACTTTTTTCTTCCCATCATTCTGGTACAGGTTGATCTTTGTCTCATCTGTCCATAGAATACTTTTCCAGAACTGAGCTGGCTTCATGAGGTGTTTTTCAGCAAATTTAACTCTGGCCTGTCTATTTTTGGAATTGATGAATGGTTTGCATCTAGATGTGAACCCTTTGTATTTACTTTCATGGAGTCTTCTCTTTACTGTTGACTTAGAGACAGATACACCTACTTCACTGAAAGTGTTCTGGACTTCAGTTGATGTTGTGAACGGGTTCTTCTTCACCAAAGAAAGTATGCGGCGATCATCCACCACTGTTGTCATCCGTGGACGCCCAGGCCTTTTTGAGTTCCCAAGCTCCCCAGTCAATTCCTTTTTTCTCAGAATGTACCCGACTGTTGATTTTGCTACTCCAAGCATGTCTGCTATCTCTCTGTTGGATTTTTTCTTTTTTTTCAGCCTCAGGATGTTCTGCTTCACCTCAATTGAGAGTTCCTTAGACCGCATGTTGTCTGGTCACAGCAACAGCTTCCAAATGCAAAACCACACACCTGTAATCAACCCCAGACCTTTTAACTACTTCATTGATTACAGGTTAACGAGGGAGACGCCTTCAGAGTTAATTGCAGCCCTTAGAGTCCCTTGTCCAATTACTTTTGGTCCCTTGAAAAAGAGGAGGCTATGCATTACAGAGCTATGATTCCTAAACCCTTTCTCCGATTTGGATGTGAAAACTCTCATATTGCAGCTGGGAGTGTGCACTTTCAGCCCATATTATATATATAATTGTATTTCTGAACATGCTTTTGTAAACAGCTAAAATAACAAAACTTGTGTCACTGTCCAAATATTTCTAGCCCTGACTGTACCTAACCTCAGCACACATCTCACCACACATACACCAACCTCGCCACATAATCGCCCTAAACACACACAAGTCTGGTGTTATCCTTCAAAAATAAAAATCTGATTAATAAGCAGCCAAACTACAAGAACAATAAATGTACCATTTAGGAAATACGGCAGCTGTCAGTCACATGACCTGTCTATTATGTGTATGTGTGAGCTAATATATACTGTCAGGGGGAGGGCTTTCTGTTGCCTGGAGATTTATCAGGCTGCCAATAGCAACCAATCACAGCTTAGCTTCTATTTTGCTACAGTTAATTAATCTGAGCTCTCATTGGTTAATATAGGCAACAATTTAATAATTACATTTCTATCTATTTGTTTTGTGGTTTTTGTGTGCAGAATACATTTTTGTTAATACATTCTATTTTGTTAACAGCAGTTATTAACCCGGGCGAAGCCAGGTAGTACAGCTAGTTAGAAATAAAACACAACACAATTAGTGACTCCATCTTTATTGAAATAAAGAACCCCCCTCCGCAGTAATCCTGGATCAAGGGTTCCGCGCTGTCCAATCTGGATCCAATATCATCTGATCGGTTTGCTGGAAGGCAAAGCGATCAGATGATGTGTCAGGTTCAAGGGCCTGAATCACATGACCCAGCAGCTGATTGTATAAATGGCTTTTACACAATCAACTGATGCATCAGTGCAAAAACCCCCAAAAAAACTACACACTTCTGTGCAGACTCCTGTCCGACAGCATCAGCTGATAGTTTAGCCAGCCGGGTGGTAAAAAGCCGGCCTCACCGCTCGACTTATAGTGTCAGCTGATTCCGTCAGGTGACCGCATCAGCTGATCATCGCCAGGTGAGAGAGAGTGAGAGAGAGAGAGAGAGAAAGAGAGAGAAAGAAAGAAAGAAAGAAGAGAAAGAAGATAAAGAAAAGAGAGAGAGAAAAGAGAGAGAAAAGAGAAAAGAGAGAGGGAAAGAGAGAAGAGAGAGAGAAGAGAGAGAAGAGAGAAACAAGAGAGAGAGAGAAGAGAGAGAGGAGAGAGAAAGAGAAGAGAGAGAGGAGAGGGAGAGGAAAGAGTGAGAGAGAGAGAGTGAGAAAGAGAAAAAGAGAGACTGAGAAAAAGAGAGAGAGAAAGAGAGAGAGAAAGAGAGAGAGTGAAAAAGAGAAAGCAAGGGAGAGAGAAAGAGAGGAAAAGAGAGAGAGGGAGATAGAGAAAGAGAGAGGGAAAAAGAGAAACAGAGAGACTGAGAAAAAGAGAGAGAGAGAAAAAGAGAGAGAGAGAAAGATAGAGAGAGAGAGAAAGAGAGAGAGAAAAAGAGAGAGAGAAGAGAGATAAGAGAGAGAAGAGAGAAGGAGGGAGGGAAAAAGTGAAAAAGCGAGACTGAAAAAAAGAGAGAGAAAAAGAGAGAAAAAGAGAGAGAGAAAAAGCGAGAGAGAGAAAGAGAGAAAAAGAGAGAGGAGAGAGAGGAAGAGAGAGAGAAAGAGAGAAAAAGAGAGAGGAGAGAGAGAAAGAGAGAGGGAGAGAGAGAAAGAGAGAGAGAGAAAGAGAGAGAGAAAAAGAGAGAGAGAGTGTGAGAGAGTTAGAGAGAGAAGAGAGAGAAGAGAGAGAGAGGGAAAAAGAGAAAAAGAGACTGAGAAAAAGAGAGAGAAAAAGAGAGAGAGATAAAAAGAGAGAGAGAGAGAAAGAGAGAGAGAGAGAAAAAGAGAGAAAAAGAGAGAGAAAGAGAGAGAGAGAAAGAGAGAGAAGAGAGAGCGAGAGAGACAGAGAGCAATGCAGCCTCATTCCATGAACTGCTTCGATTTTAGAGGTGTGTCCCGCAGCTTACAGCTGATGTCCGGCTCCTCCCCTCAGTGCATAATTATATTAAATTATAATTATAAATAAAAATAATAATTATTATTTAAAATAAATTAATTTTTTTTACAGGGACAGCCGTGACTTGAACTCGTGAACTAATGCTTCTTAGACGGGAGCTCTATCCACTGAGCCACTGGCTCTAATGAGAAACAAAGGCAGATTTGGTAATATTGATGTCTACATTACAGAGTGAAGTCTGGTGACAGCGCAGCTCACTTCAGGTGCTACATGGAGGGGACACAGATCGCTCCTCGTCATCTTCATGTAGCAGAGCTGACAGTGTCGTGTGGATTACTTCGGACCTGGATTGTTTTTTGGGGATTAATAAAAAGGTAAATGAGGTGTTTTTTTGTCTTTTATTCCAAATAAAGGATTTTTCGTTGTGTGTGTTTCTTTACTTTCACTTTTAGTTTAATCATGGAAGGTGTCTCAGGGAGAAGTCTGGCATGATTAACTCCTTACTACCCCAATTGCCACCGCACCAGGGCAATTCGGGATGAGCTGGGTAGAGTCCAGGGACTGCCGCATCTAATGGATGCGGCAATTCCGGGCGGCTGCTGGGTGATATTGTTAGGGTGGTGGGCTCCCCATAATGTGGTGCTCTCCATCCTGACAATACCAGCCTCCAGCCGTGTGGCTTTATCTTGGCTGGTATCAAATATGGGGGGAACCGCATTATCTTTTTTTTTTTTTTTAAATTTATTTATTTATTTTACTGCACGATATAGAGCCGCCCACCGGCGGCTGTGATTGGTTGCAGTGAGACCGCTGTCACTCATCATGGGGGCGTGTCTGACTGCAACCAATCATGGGCACCGGTGGGCAGGGAAAGAAAGGAATAACTAATTGAATAATGATGCGGCAGCCATTTTCAAAAGAGGAAATGCCGCTGGAGATTTGTGACAGCCGTGCAGCGAGACTCCCGTGAGCGGTGAGTAGGAAAGAGAGAGGGACGCAGGATGCATGCAGATACAAAAGGTGCGCACATACTTACTGTGAAAAGCCACGCTTTTGGTGCTCGAACCGTTCTAGAACATAACTCGAACTGCCGAACTTTTAACAAATCGTTCGAGTTCGTCGAACGAATCGAACACCCCCAAAATCACTATAGCATGAAATTGGCGAACCTCGAACATCGATCATCTCTAATCTGAATGCTTCCAATTTCTTCATGGATCCATAATGGATCCATAGACTTGTATTATTTGGATCAAAATCCGACAAGCCTCTGTGTTTTTGTTTGACCCACTAAGTCTTAACAAATACACGGACCGGTAATCAGCCCCAAAGACTCTCATAGGTACGGGCTCTATCTCTGATCAGCTCCATAGACTCTCATAGGTACGCAAATAAGGAATTTAGTTCAGCTCACCACTCCAAAGCAAGTATCTCTATCTTCTGGTCCGGTGCACGGAACAAGTGGTTTGGCTTCCACAGCTGAATAATCAGTCACATCAAGAGGAGGAGGGAAGTAGAGAAGATCCATCACCGACGTAATAAAAAAATTCTTTAATCAAAATTCATAAAAAAAGGTACTTCCAACCAAGTGCAGAGTATGTTTACGCTTGACACGTTTCTGAGAAAGTAGACTCCTTATCTTAGGCCTGTTTGAAGATTTCAGGGAGGTTTATGGGGGAGATGTGAATTCTCTGCAATTTTCAGGGTATTGAGAGAGTTAATAGACCTTATAGAGAAGGCGATTGGTAGAAACCTCTTTCAAGGGAAGCATATTGGATCCCTAAGCTGAATGAACGTTATTTAGGAGAACTAAATCACCGCTTTTGATTCATTGTATATATATTAAAATGAAAATTTGGTTTATCTAACATTGATTTTATATTTCTGTATGTTTGTATTTCTAATAATTTTGAATGTATTATCTCTTTTATATAGAAAGTGAGCACTATTTTGTTGATTCTGTATGTAGATCCGGCTCAGATGAGGGGCGTATAGGTATATACTGTATATCACCTTGGCTACTCATTCTGATTAGGTTGCTTATGAATAAGGAGTCTACTTTCTCCGAAACGCGTCAAGCGTAACTATATTCTGCACTTGGTTGGAAGTACCTTTTTTATGAATTTTGAATAATGATTTTTTTTTTATTACGTCGGTGCTGGATCTTTTCTCCTCCCCTCCTCCTCTTGATGTGTCTCATAGGTATGGACTCTATCTGTGATCAGCTCCATAGACTCTCATAGGTACGAGCTCTATCTGTGATCAGCTCCATAGACTCTCATAGGTCTGGGCTCTATCTGTGATCAGCTCCATAGACTCTCATAGATACGGGCTCTATCTGTGATCAGCCCCATAGACTCTCATAGATACGGGCCCTATCTGTGATCAGTCCCATAGACTCTCATAGGTAGGGGCTCTATCTGTGATCAGCTCCATAGAATCTCATAGTTACGAGTTCTATCTGTGATTAGCCCCATAGACTCTCATGGGTATAGGCCCAATCTGTGAGAAACACGGATAAAACTCGTATGAGAAAAACAGACATCAGAATGAGGCCGCAGAGAGATGTCAGCGGGCACAAGAGCTGAGTCTGTACAGTGAGGGATAAAAAAAACCTCTGCCCCTCTGGTAGCTACGCTACTGGCGGAACAGAATTGCTCCCACACCTATAAAAAGTACTGGATCCTCTTCAAGGAATATGAACAATGGATCAAGGGGTATCCTGAAAATGATCTGCACTTGTGCTGAGATAGAAATGTGCTACCCTGTGATAGCCTGGTGCAAACAAACTATTATTATAACATTTACACGAAGTGCCATACACAATGTTGCCCGCTGGTAAAAGACAGCTTCTAATAATGGACAATCAGAACCCCCTTAGAAACCAGATCTTTTTCAGGGTGTCCCTTGATTCACTGTTCTAGTGTATTGCGCCATGTGGAGGACCCAGTAGCTGGGATAAGTCAACAATCCATTCCAATATATAACCTGTTAGGACCGGGAGGATGGGTAGGCCCAGGAGGTGGATCCACTGGGCTGAACACCTCACCGAGGGTGAGGTGCCCGGTAGCCGGAGCACTATGGGTAGCAGGACAGTCCGTTCAGAGGAGTGGAGTGAAGAAGTCCCTGGGACCACGGAGTCTCTGAAGGCAGTCCGGGTGACGGAGCTCAGGTTCGGAGGCCGAGATGATGGCAGGCAGAATCCGGAACCAACGGAGCGAGGAGGTGGGTCACCACACGGATCCAGGGATCGGAGACGGTAGGGACTGATGAGATGGCGGACAGTCACCGTTCGTGGTTCAGGAATCGTCAGGACCAGTTGGCGAGGCAGGAACGACTCTACAAGAGAGATATGTGAGTACGAGGCAAAACACAGGAAGACCTGACTCCTAGCTTAGGAAACACGAAGAACAGGCCCCGCCCACTTGGAAAGGATTCCCCTATATACCCTGCACCTGAATCTTCAATATCCTGTTGGAGGACGCTGGCCCTTTAAGAGAGAGTCAATGACCGCGCGCGCGCCCTAATGCGCATGCGCGAGGCCCGGGTGCCAGAAGCCAGAGCAGGGAGCGGTGCACAGGAGGCAGGAGCGTTCAGCATCGCAGATGGGCGCCGGGACCGAGGATCGGGTTGCCTGGAGGACGCAGGTGAGTATGCATGGAGGCCGTGGAGCGGGGGACGCCGTGCAAAGGAGCCGGGGAGCGTGGCAGGGGAGCCGGGGAGCGTGGCCGGGGAGCAGGGGGGGGGAGGGGAGCCGGTGACCATGGCAGGGGGGCCGGTGAGCGTGACAGTACTCCCTCCCCCACGCCCCCCTCCCCGCAACCGGGACAGGAAGGCACGAATCAGGGGAGTACCCACATTCTCCCGGGGTTCCCAAGACCTATCCTCAGGACCATACCCAGCCCAGTCCACCAGGAAGAACTGTCGGCCCCGCACGGTCTTCATGGCCACGATATCCCTTACCGCATAGATGTCATCGTCAGCAATAGGAGGAGGAGCAGAGCTGGCAGCAGCGGAGAAGGGACCAAGGACAACTGGCTTGAGCAGGGAGACATGGAAGGAGTTGGGTATCCTCATCGTGGCCGGGAGCTGTAGCTTGTAGGAGACCTCATTGATCTTGCCAATGACTCTAAACGGCCCGATGTAGCGAGGACCCAGCTTGTACGATGGTAGCTTCAATCAGACATATTTGGAAGCAAGCCAGACCAGATCTCCTGGAGAGAAACACGGGGGATCCAGACGCCTCTTGTCCGCGTGTCTCTTCATCCGCAGGGAAGAACGTCCAAGGGACGTCTTGACAGAGTCCCAAATTGTTGAAAAGTCACGGACTACAGCATCAGCAGCAGGGACATCCGAGGAAGAGGATACAGGTAATGGGACGGAAGGCTGAAGTCCGTAAATGACATGGAAGGGAGAGCTGGAGGAGGACTCACTGACGTGGTGGTTATGGGAGAATTCAGCCCAAGGAAGAAGCGTGGACCAGTCGTCGTGATGGGCGTTAACGTAGTGACGTAAGAAGGAGGTCAGGATCTGATTGACTCGTTCCACTTGGCCATTCGACTGAGGATGGTAGGCTGAAGAAAAGTCCAGAGCCACTCCCAGATGTTTGCAGAGAGCCCTCCAGAAGCGGGAGGTAAACTGAGTTCCTCTGTCGGACACAATGTGTGATGGAAAGCCATGCAACCGGAAGATGTGCTGTATGTAGGCGTCAGCGAGTTCCTGGGCAGAGGGCAGTCCAGGCATAGGGATGAAATGAGCCATTTTGGAGAAACGGTCCACCATGACCCATATGACCGTATGTCCGGAGGACAAGGGCAAGTCTGTAATAAAGTCCATTGCTATGTGTTGCCACGGAACGGAGGGAATAGGCAGCGGCAGAAGACGACCATATGGCAGGTGTTTGGGTGTCTTGTTCCGGGCACAAGAGGAGCAGGCTGAGACAAAGGACGCGACAAAGGTAGCGCCATTCCTCCAGAGCCAGTTTGACTGCCAATAGCTCTCGGTCACCGATGGTGTAGTTGTGTTCAGGCGCTGAGAAGCTCTTGGAGAAGAAACCGCAAGTAACCATCTTCCCAGTGGAGGACTTCTGCATGAGTACTGCTCCGGCTCCAGAGGAGGAGGCATCCACCTCCAAGGTGAACTGTCGGTTTAACTCAGGACGGTGGAGGACCGGAGAGGAAGCAAATGCTCGTTTCAGGGAGCCAAAGGCGGCGTCGGCCGCAGGGGACCAGTCCTTTGGATTAGCCCCCTTCTTGGTCAAGGCAGAGAGAGGTGCAGTCAGGGCAGAGAAGCGAGGGATGAACTGACGGTAATAGTTCGCAAATCCAAGAAACCGTTGGATTGCCTTCAGTCCGGAAGGAGGGGGCCAGTTGAGAATGGAAGAGACCTTCTCTGGGTCCATCTGCAGACCGGTATCGGAGATTACGTAACCCAGGAAGGGAAGAGAGGACTGCTCGAAGACACACTTCTCGTACTTGGCGTACAAACGATTCTCTCGCAGTCTTTGCAGTACCAGCTGCACGTTCTCTCTGTGGGTCTGGAGGTCCGGAGAGAAGACCAGGATGTCATCCAGATACACCACCACACAAACGTAGAGAAGGTCCCAGAACACGTCGTTCACTAATTCTTGAAAGACCGCCGGTGCGTTACACAGGCCGAAGGGCATCACACAATACTCGTAGTGCCCATCGCGAGTGTTAAATGCGGTCTTCCATTCGTCCCCAGAGCAGATGCGGACCAGGTTGTAGGCACCCCGAAGATCCAACTTGGTAAACACACGAGCTCCTCTAAGCCGATCAAACAATTCGGGGATGAGCGGCAGGGGGTATTTATTCTTCACGGTGATTTGATTCAATCCTCGGTAGTCAATGCAGGGGCGCAGGTCGCCCTCTTTCTTCTTGACGAAGAAGAAGCCTGCTCCAGCCGGAGAGGAGGATCTCCGGATGAATCCCCTTGCCAGGTTCTCAGTGATGTAGGCAGACATGGCCCTTGTTTCAGCAGGGGACAAAGGATATATCCGTCCTCGAGGTGGTGTGGTTCCCGGGAGTAGGTCGATGGCACAGTTTTAAGGACGATGTGGCAGCAGTACCTCTGACTCCTTTTTATCAAAGACATCCGCGAAGGACCAATAGGCCGAAGGCAGTCCTGGTAGGGACTCCGGAACCGGAGGTCGTCGGATGGGCTGTATGGACTTCAGGCAGTTCTCGTGGCAAGAGGGGCCCCATCGGGTAATTTCGCCAGCGCGCCAGCTGACCGACGGTTCATGTGTCCGTAACCAGGGGAGTCCCAGCAGGATTTGATGAGACATATGCGGGAGGACGTAGAAGGCGATTTTCTCAGTGTGCAGGGCACCGATGCGTAGTACAACAGGCTCGGTGATCCAAGTGATGGTGTCAGAGAGGGGTCTCCCATCTACGGAGGCAATCACGAGGGGTTTGTCGAGTGGAGTAACCGGTACTAGGTACTTGTCCACCGTGGCCTGCTGGATGAAATTGCCTGCTGCCCCGGAATCGAGGTACGCCTCTGCCGTGAACCACGTCTCTCCTGCTGTCACTTGCACAGTCCACGTAAGAGGGTCTGAGAGAGTCCCAGCACCTAGGGTGGCCTCTCCTACCAACCCTAGGCTTTGGAGTTTCCCGGCCTCTCTGGACAGGAACGTAGCAGGTGTGTGCCCTCTCCGCAGTAGAAGCAGAGGCCCTTTGCGAGCCGTTCTGCTCGGCGTTGTTCGGACTGCCGCAAACGGTCAATCTGCATGGGCTCATGGACAGAGACACCAGACGACGCTGACTGAAGTACGGTGGGCTTCTGCGGAGGAGAGGAATGCCGTATCGGACGTCTCTCACGGGACACCTCTTTGGATCGTTCCTGGAATCTGAGGTCCACGCGGGTGGCTAGTGCGATCAGGGCATCCAGGGTGGAAGGAACATCGCGGCCTGCCAGCTCGTCCTTAATACGACTGGAGAGTCCTTCCCAGAAGGCGGCGGTGAGGGCTTCATTGTTCCACCCCAATTCTGAGGCCAAGGTGCGAAAGCGGACGGCATATTGGCCCACCGTCGAGGTCCCCTGACGTAGCCTGAGGAGTGATGAGGCGGACGCGGCGGCATGTCCGGGTTCGTCAAAGGTGGTTTTAAACGCCTGCAGGAATTCCTGGATGTTAGCAGTTACAGAGTCCTCCTTCTCCCACAAAGGGTTCATCCAGGCCAGCGCCTCAACCTCTAGATGGGACATCACAAACGCCACCTTGGCTTGGTCGGAGGCAAACAGATGCGGCAGCAGCTTGAAGTGGAGGGAACACTGATTCAAGAATCCTCTGCAGGTCTTAGGGTCTCCGGCATATCGGGGTGGAGAGGCCAAGCGGAGGTTAGAGGCTTCCGAGGAAGCCGCCACGGGAACCGCAGCCGTGGATTGTGCTGCAGAAGCCTGGGATGCCCGGGACGTGGCTGTTGCTTGCAGCGTGTTCAGGCGGGTATCCACTGAGGACATAAAGGCCAGCATGCGGGACTGGGTCTCGCGCTGTCGGACGAGTTCCTGCTGCATACCGCCCAGCTGGGACGCTAGTGCATCGGCTGGATCCATGGCCTGTTCTTACTGTTAGGACCGGGAGGACGGGTAGGCCCAGGAGGTGGATCCACTGGGCTGAACACCTCACCGAGGGCGAGGTGCCCGGTAGCCGGAGCACTATGGGTAGCAGGACAGTCCATTCAGAAGAGTGGAGTGAAGAAGTCCCTGGGACCACGGAGTCTCTGAAGGCAGTCCGGGTGACGGAGCTCAGGTTCGGAGGCCGAGATGATGGCAGGCAGAATCCGGAACCAACGGAGCGAGGAGGTGGGTCACCACACGGATCCAGGGATCGGAGACGGTAGGGACTGATGAGATGGCGGACAGTCACCATTCGTGGTTCAGGAATCGTCAGGACCGGTTGGCGAGGCAGGAACGACTCTACAAGAGAGATATGTGAGTACGAGGCAAAACACAGGAAGACCTGACTCCTAGCTTAGGAAACACGAAGAACAGGCCCCGCCCACTTGGAAAGGATCCCCCTATATACCCTGCACCTGAATCTTCAATATCCTGTTGGAGGACGCTGGCCCTTTAAGAGAGGGTCAATGACCGCGCGCGAGCCCTAATGTGCATGCGCGAGGCCCGGGTGCCAGAAGCCAGAGCAGGGAGCGGTGCACAGGAGGCAGGAGCGTTCAGCATCGCAGATGGGCGCCGGGACCGAGGATCGGGTTGCCTGGAGAACGCAGGTGAGTATGCATGGAGGCCGTGGAGCGGGGGACGCCTTGCAAAGGAGCCGGGGAGCGTGGCAGGGGAGCCGGGGAGCGTGGCCGGGGAGCGTGGAAGGGGAGCCGGTGAGCATGGCAGGGGGGCCGGTGAGCGTGACATAACCCATGATAAGCATATCACAGCTTTTTGATATTCTTTAGCTCTGAGTTATCACATCCGGAAGCACTATAACTCAATATTTCTGACAATGAGCACAACATTGTTCTATATTATACATTTAAAAAAAAATGCTGTACAATCAAGTTGAGGGTTTGTGCCATGCAGCAATTATCATTAATTTGTCTTGTTGACTCAGATATTTTGCCTAGACATCTACCTCTTCACTTTTGAATGGATGGACAGACTTAAGTTCATATTCTTCCAACTGTTAAAGCACTTACATGATGCAGTTTGGCAATTTTATTGCCTGTGAGACTGCAATCGATGAGCTGAATGATGCCGTTTTTTTTTCTTGGAAAGCTTAATGACAGCATCTTGATTTTAAGCCATTGACCATTGACCAATTGCTTGGGAATCAACCTAATAAAACACTGAGCTATTAGGGAATGTGAGAATAGGTTGTAATTTGTAGCATACGGGAATAGAGATGAGCGAACCTGTTCTACAGAGGCTCGCTGAGCTCAGGTTCGGTATGAGCCTGAGCTTGTTCATTCAGGCTCGGCAAACACAAGCATTACACTTAAAATTCAGTGTTCGGTTTTCCCACGAACACCGTATTTCCAAAATTACATTTGGAATCCGGCACAAATGGGTAGGAGCAAGCGCTTCATACTCACCGATTCACCGGGGCTTGCTGTCTGTGATTGGTTGCAGTCAGACGTGCCTCCAGCCTGTGTGACAGTGTCTACCTGCAACCAATGACAGGCGCTGTCTGTAAGTTGGTATCATGATATAAAAATAAATAAGTAAATAAAACAATTGATGTAGGATCCCCCCATATTCTGATACCCAGCACAGATAAAGCATATGGCTACAGGTTGCAGCCCCAGCCCTGTGATCATCATGGCTGTGTATCAAAATAAGAGGAACCGCATGCTGCACTTTTTTTTTAACTATTTAAATAAATAATTTAAAAAAATCGTCATGCGGTCACCGTTTACATACATTTTAGTAGTATTTGACACCATTGCCCTTAAACTCAATTACTTGGGTGAAATGTTCTGGATATCCTTCCACAATCTTCTCACAATAGTTGGTGGGAATTTTGGCCCATTCCTCCTGACAGAACTGGTATAACTGAGCTATGTTTGTAGGTCCCCTTGCTTGCACCTGAATTTTCTGCTTTGCTCATCAATTTTTAATAGGATTGAGATCAGGGTTTTGTGATGGCCACTCCAAAACATTGACTCTGTTATCCTTAAGCCACTTTGTAACCCATTTTACAGTATGCTTTGGTTCATTGTCCATTTTAAAGACCCATTTCCGCCCAAGCCTTAAGTTGCTGGTTGATGTCTTGTGATGTTTCTTAAGTATTGCCATATAATTTTCATTCCTCATCATGCCATGAAGTGCATCAGTCCCTCCTGCAACAAAACAACCCCACAACATGATGCTGTCACCCCCATGTTTCACAGTTGCAAAAGTGTTCTTAGGCTTCAAAGGTTCTCTTTTTTTCCTCCAAACATAACAATGGTCATTATGGCCAAACAGTTCAATTTTAGTTTCATCAGACCAAAGGACATGTCTCAATGAAATTAGGGTCTTTGCTCTTGTGTGCATTTTCAAACATTAATTTGGTGTCATGATCTAGGACCGGTATTCCCCACTCTAGAGTTTCCCAAATCTGGCCTGGTCATGTCAGGGGTTAAGTCCCATTGGCCTTGTTCGGTTTCAGGAAACACTATATCTGGGTGCTGCACCAGAATTCTAGTGCTGGTTCAGAAGCTTCCAAAAACATGACATCATCATATGGGCTGTCCTATATTGTTTAAAGGCATAATACTCTGGTACTTTGCACACTACGACATCGCAAGCCAATGCTGCGATGCCGAGCGCGATAGTCCCCACCCCCGTCGCAGCTGCGATATCATTGTGATAGCTGCCGTAGCGAATATTATCGCTACGGCTGTTTCACATACACTCACCTGCCGTGCGACGTCGCTCTGGCCGGCGAACCACCTCCTTATTAGGGGGCGGTTCGTGCGGCGTCACTGCGACGTCACAAGGCAGGCGGCCAATAGGAGCGGAGGTGCGGAGATGAGCGGGGATGTGCGTGTAAACATCCCACCCACCTTCTTCCTTCCGCATTGCAGCCGGGACGCAGGTAGGAGATGTTCCACGCTCCAGCGACTTCACACACAGCAATGTGTGCTGCCGCAGGAACGAGGAACAACATCGGACCGTCGCGTCAGCATAATTATGGAATTCGCCGACGCTACACCGATGATACGATTATGACTCTTTTGCACTCGTTAATCGTATCATCTAGGATTTACACACTACGATGTCAAGAGCGACGCAGGAAGTGCATCACTTTCGACATGACCCCACCGACATTGCACCTGCGATGTCGTAGTGTGCAAAGTACCCCTTAGTATATGTAAATGTTTGACTTTGCAGAAAGTAATTAAAATGCCTTAAAACATTTTTTTCTCTCATTATTCTGGCATTTGGCAAATATAAATAATCTTGGTTCCTAATTGACCTAAAACGGAAAAAGTTTATTCTAATTTTATTACAAATAGTAAGAAAAACATTCATATGTGTCCTTTTAGAAAGTGTATGTAAACATCTCGTTTCACCTGCATGTATAGTGACAATTAGAGATGAGCCACACGGTTCGTCGAACGGCGGGTGTGTTCGGCAAACGTTTGACAAACACCTTCGAACCCCATTGAAAACAATGGCAGGCAAACACAAACACATACAAACTCATTATATATGTACACATACAGTTAATAAACATTGCCATTATACTTACAGTCATGGCCAAACGTTTTGAGAATGACACAAAAATTATATTTTCACATGATCTGTTGCCCTCTGGTTTTTAATTGTGTTTGTCTGATGTTTACATCACATACAGAAATATAATTGCAATCATATTATGAGTACCAAAAGGTTATATTGACAGTTAGAATGAGTTAATGCAGCAAGTCAATATTTGCAGTGTTGACCCTTCTTCTTCATGACCTCTGCAATTCTCCCTGGCATGCTCTCAATCAACTTCTGGATCAAATCCTGACTGATAGCTGTCCATTCTTGCATAAGCAATGCTTGCATTTTGCCAGAATTTGTTGGTTTTTGTTTGTCCACCCGTCTCTTGATGATTGCTCACAAGTTCTCAATGGGATTAAGATCTGGAAAGTTTCCAGGCCATGGACCCAAAATCTCTATGTTTTGTTCCATGAGCCATTTAGTGATCACCTTTGCTTTATGGCAAGGTGCTCCATCATGCTGGAAAAGGCATTGTTGGGCGCCAAACTGCTCTTGGACAGTTGGGAGAAGTTGCTCTTGGAGGACATTCTGGTACCATTCTTTATTTATGGCTGTGTTTTTAGGCAAGACTGTGAGTGAGCCGATTCCCTTGGCTGAGAAGCAACCCCACACATGAATCGTTTCAGGATGCTTAAAAGTTGGCATGAGACAAGCCTGGTGGTAGCGCTCACCTCTTCTTCTCCTAATAATAAGCTGTTTTCCAGATGTCCCAAACAATCCAAAAGGGGATTCATCTGAGAAAATGACTTTACCCCAGTCCTCAGCAGTCCACTCCCTGTACCTTTTGCAGAATATCAGTCGGTCCCTGTTATTTCTGGAGAGAAGTGGCTTCTTTGCTGCCCTCCTTGAAACCAGGCCTTGCCCAAGCAGTCTCTGCCTCACAGTGCGTGCAGAAGCACTCACACCAGCCTGCTGCCATTGCTGAGCTAGCTCGGCACTGCTGGTAGTCCGATACCGCAGCTGAAACAATTTTAAGATACGGTCCTGGCATTTGCTGGTCCTTCTTGGGCGCCCTGGAGCCTTTTTGGCAACAATGGAAGCTCTCTCCTTGAAGTTCTTGCTGATGCGATAGATTGTTGACTGAGATGCAATCTTTGTAGCTGCAATACTCTTCCCTGTTAGGCCATTTTTGTGCAGAGCAATGATGGCTGCACGTGTTTCTTTAGAGATAACCATGGTTAACTGAAGAGAAACAATGATACCAAGCACCAGCCTCCTTTTAAAGTGTCCAGTGGTGTCATTCTTACTTAATCATGACTGATTGCGCGCCAGTCCTGTCCTCATCAACACCCATACTTGTGTTAATGGAACAATCACTAAAACAATGTTAGCTGCTCCTTTTAAGGCAGGAATGCAATGATGTTGAAATGTGTTTTGGGGGTTAAAGTTCATTTTCTTAGCCAATATTGACTTTGCAAGTAATTGCTGTTAAGCTGATCACTCTTTATGACATTCTGGAGTATATGCAAATTGCCATTAGAAAAACTTAAGCAGTAGACTTTGTAAAAATTAATATTTGTAGCATTCTCAAAACCTTTCGCCATGACTGTACAGGCCCCCGTGATGCGTTCTGCACTCTGTCTCCCACCGCTTCTCCTTCCGATCATCGCTGCGCCCTCCCGGTAAGCAGCACTCATGATAGGACCTTCTGTGATGTCGTCATAGCATGTGACCAGTCATGTGTCTATTATCTCATTGGCTACAGACTGGTCACATGGCTAGACGTCATGCTAGGTCTTGTCAGTGCATCTCTCTGGTACGCGGTGCTCGTTTGTGCATCTCCGCGTACCGGCGAGATGCTTGGGCACATGCTTGGCTCCCTGTTTCTGCATGTCGGCGCTCTTTACAGAGTCAGCCCACATGCAGGGACTGGATGCCACAGCCGATGAATAGCGGCACCGGGAATTAGGTGATCGGAGATCACCGTTGCTATAGTAACCCGCCTGGCAGATTACTATTGCAACGGTGGCATCGGTGACGTCACAGTTTACAACCTGCAGCCTCTGCTCACTCACTGAGTGATTAGACTGCACGGGAGCAGCAGCGTCTTCCTCCCATGCAGTGCTGTCTGATGTAGCAGAGCTCCATGGGTTGAAGGAGAAAGAAGACTGAAGACCAGGATCGTGGAGGGGTGAGAGGGAGTAATAAACATGGAGTCTCTAAGTGTGTCTGTGTATTTATTTCTATTAAAGTATTTTTTCTCTGTAAGTTTAACCCTTTATTGTATATTCTTAATGGCCGGGTCAAACTTGCCTGACATTAAGAATCTCTGGCTTAATACTAGCTAGTAAAAAAAAAGCTAGTATCAACCCTTTATTAGCCAGCAAGCCACCCGGCATCGGGGCTGCTGGAAAAGTTGGATACAGCGCAGATGATGGCGCTTCTATGAAAGCACCATTTTCTGGGGCAGCTGCAGACTGCAATTCGCAGCAGAGGGGCCCACAAAACTTGGGTCAACCTGTGCTGAGGATTCCAATCCCCAGCTGCCTAGTTGTACCTGGCTGGACACAAAAATGGGGCAAAGCCCATGTTGTTTTTTTTTTTTTCTTTAATTATTTCATGAAATTCATGAAATAATTAAAAAAGGGCTTCCCTATATTTTTAGTTCCCAGCTGCGTACAAATAGGCAGCTGGGGATTGGGGACAGCCATACCTGCCTGCTGTACCTGGCTAGCATACAAAAATATGGCGAAGCCCACGTCATTTTTTTGGTGGGCAAAAAACTCCTGCATACAGTCCTGGATGGAGTATGCTGAGCCTTGTAGTTCTGCAGCTGCTGTCTGCTCTCCAGCATACACTAGTGAATGGAGCATGCTGAGCCTTGAGTTCTGCTCCCCGTCTCTCTCTCCAGCACACAGTCCTGGATGCAGCATGCTGAGCCTTGTAATTCTGCAGCTGCTGTATGCTCTCCTGCATACACTAGTGAATGGCGCATGCTGAGCCTTGTAGTTCTGCTCCCCCTGTCTCTCCCTCCAGCATACTGTCCTGGATGCAGCATGCTGAGCCCTGTAGTTCTGCAGCTGCTGTCTGCTCTCCTGCATACACTAGTGGATGAAGTATGCTGAGCCTTGCAGTTCTGCTCCCCCTGCCTCCCCCTCCAGCATACAGTCCTTGATGGAGGATGCTGAGCCTTGTATGTTCTGCAGCTGGTGTTTTCTCTCCTCCATACAGACAGACAGCAGACATCAGTTGCAGAACTACAAGGCTCAGCATACTCCATACAGGACTGTGTGCAGGAGTTTTTTGCCCCCCCCCCCCCAAAAAAAATTATGTGAGCTTCGCCATATTTTTGTATGCTAGCCAGGTACAGCAGGCAGCTACGGGCTGCCCCCAACCCCTAGCTGCCTATTTGTACCCGACTGGGAACCAAAAATATTGGGAAGCCCTTTTTTTAATTATTTCACGAATTTTATGAAATAATTTTAAAAAAAAAATGACGTGGGCTTCGCCCAACTTTTTTGTCTAGCCAGGTACAACTAGGTAGCTGGGGATTGGAATTCGCAGCGCAGGGTGCCCAGGAATTGCAGTCCACAGCCGCTCCAGAAAATGGCGGTTTCATAGAAGCACCATCTTCTTGCGCTGTATCCAACTCTTCCAGCTGCCCCGGTGACGGGTGACTCGCTGGGTAATAATGGGTTAGAGCTAGCTATATATTATCAACTGGCTCTAAGCCCGAAATTCATGGTGTCACGTCAATATTAGACATGGCCACCATGAATTTCTAGTACAGAAAAAAAAATTACAACACACAGAAAAATATTTTTATTAGAAATAAAACGCAACACAATGAGTGACTCCATCTTTATTGAAATAAAGAACCCCCCTCCGCAGTAATTCTGGGTCAAGGGTCCCGCTCCGTCCAAACCGGATCCAATATCATATGATCGGTTTGCTGGAAGGCAAAGCGATCAGATGATGTGTCAGGTGGTAAAAAGGCGGTAAAAAGCCGACCTCACCGCTCAACTTATAGTGTCAGCTGATTCCATCAGGTGACCGCATCAGCTGATCATCGACAGGTCTGAGAGAGAAGAGAGAGAGAAGAGAGAGAGGGGAGAGAGAGAAGAGAGGAGAGAAGAGAGAGAGGAGAGAGAGAGAAAAGAGAGAGAGAGAGAAGGGAGAGATGAGAGAGAAGAGAGAGAAAAGAGAGTGAGAGAGGAGAGTGAGAGAGGAGAGAGAGGATAGAGAGGTGAGGGAGAGAGAAGAGAGAGAGAAGCGAGAGAAGAGAGAGAAGAGAGAGTAGAGAGGGAGGAGAGAGTAGAGAGAGGAGAGATAGAGAGAGAAGAGAGAGAAGAGAGAGAGGAGAGAGAGAAGAGAGAGAGGAGAGGGAGCGAGAGGCGAGAGATAGAAGAGAGAGAGAGAGAAGAGAGAGTGAAGAGAGGCAGAAGAGAGAGAAGAGAGAGAGGAGAGAGAGAGAAGAGAGAGAGAAGAGAGAGAAGAGAGAGAGAAGAGAGAGAAGAGAGAGAGGAGAGAGAGGAGAGAGTGGAGAGAGAAGAGAGAGAGAGAAGAGAGAGAGAGAAGAGAGAGAGAGAAGAGAGAGATAAGAGAGAGAGAAGAGAGAGATAAGAGAGAAAGAGAGAGAAGAGAGAGAGAAGAGAGAGAAGAGAGAGAGGAGAGAGAGGAGAGAGTGGAGAGAGAAGAGAGTAAGGAGAGAGAGGAGAGAGCAATGCAGCCTCATTCCGTGAACTGCTCTGATTTTAGAGGTATGTCCCGCGGCTCACAGCTGATGTCCGGCTCCTCCCCTCAGTGCATAATTAAATTAAATTATAATTATAAATAGATAATAATTATAATTTAAAGTTATAAATAAATTAAATTCTTTACCGGGATCTCGAAGTCGTGAACTAATTCTCCTTAGGTAGCAGCTCTACCCATTGAGCCACTGCCTGTAATGAAAAGTAAGGGAAGATTTGGTAATATTGACCTCTGTATTGCAGTAGAGAAACCAGAAGTAGATTATTCAGCTACAAAGATGAGAGAGAGATGAGTGAGAGAGTGAGATGAGTGAGAGAGAGAGAAGATAGAGAAAAGAGAGGGACGAGAGAGAGGAGAGAGAGAGGAGAGAGCGAAAGAAGAGAGATAAGAGACAGAGAGAGGAGATAGAGAGAAGAGAGAGAGGAGAGAGAGAAGAGAGAGAAGTGAGAGAGAGAGAGAAGAGAGAGAGAAGAGAGAGAAGAGAGAGAGAAGAGAGAGAAGAGAGAGAAGAGAGAAAGAAGAGAGAGAGGACATAGAGAGAGAAACGAGAGAAGAGAGAAAGAGAGAAGAGATAGAGAGAGAGAAGAGCGAAAGAGAGAGAAGAGAGAGATAAGAGGGAGAGGAGAGAGAGAGAAGAGAGGAGAGAGAGAAGAGAGAGAAGAGAGAGAGAAAAGAGAGAAATGAGAGAGAGAAGAGAGAGGAGAGAGAAGAGAGAGAAGAGAGAGAGGAGAGAGAGAAGAAAGAGAGAGAAGAGATAGAGAGAGAGAAGAGAGAAAGAGAGAGAAGAGAGAGATAAGAGGGAGAGGAGAGAGAGAAGAGAGAGAGAGGAGAGATAGGAGAGAGAGAAGAGAGAGGAGAGAGAAGAGACAGAGAGAGGAGAGAGAGGAGAGGGAGGAGAGAGAAGAGAGAGGAGAGAGAGAAGAGAGAAGACAGAGAGAGGAGAGAGAAGAGAGAGAAGAGAGAGAAGAAAGAGAGAAGAGAGAGAGGAGAGAGAAGAGAGAGAAGTGGAGAGGAGAGAGAAGAGACAGAGAGAAGAGTGAGAGAAGAAAGGTAGGAGAGAGAGGAAAGATAGAGAGAGAAGAGAGAGAAGAGAGAGAGAGGAGAGAGATAGGAGCGAGAGAGAAGGGAGAGGAGAGGGAAAGAGAGGGGAGAGAGAGAGAAGAGAGAGAGAAGAGAGAGGGAAGAGACGGAAGAGAGAGAAAAGAGAGAGAAGAGAGAGAGAGGAGAGAGAGAAGAGAGAGAGAAGTGGAGAGGAAAGAGAAGAGACAGAGAGAAGAGAGAGAGAAGAAAGGTAGGAGAGAGAGGAAAGATAGAGAGAGAAGAGAGAGGGAGGAGAGAGATAGGAGCGAGAGAGAAGGGAGAGGAGAGGGAGAGAGAGGGGAGAGAGAGAGAAGAGAGAGAGAGGAGAGAGAAGAGAGAGAGGAGAGAGAAGAGAGATAGAAAGAGAGAGAGAGAAGAGAGAGGGAAGAGAGAGAAAAGAGAGGGAAGAGAGAGAAGAGAGAGGGAAGAGAGAGGGGAGAGAGAAGAGAGAGAAGAGAAGAGAGAAGAGAGAGAAGAGCGAGAGAGAGAGACACGCAGGCACTACCTGAGTGAAGTCTCTGGTGACAGTGCAGCTCACTGTGCAGCTGACACAGAGCGCTCATGTTCTACTGCGCTCCCTGTCAGATTCATGTAGCAGACCTGAAAGCGTCATGTGAATGTCTGTTTGGGGATTAATAAAGTGGTAAAAGAGGGGGGGGGTTGTCTTTAATTCCAAATAAAGGATTTTTTGTTGTGTGTGTTTATTTACTTTCACTTATAGGTTAATCATGGAAGGTATCTCGGGGAGACGCCTGTCGGGATTAACCTAACCTTATTACCCCAATTGCCACCGCACCAGGTCAATTCGGGATAAGTCGGGTAGAGTCCCGGGACTGTCGCATCTAATGGCAATTCCGGGCGGTTGCTGACTGATATTGTTAGGGTGGTGGGCTCCCCATAATGTGGTGCTCCCCATCCTGACAATACCAGCCTCCAGCTGTGTGGCTTTATCTTGGCTGGTATCAAAATTGGGAGGAACCGCAGTTTTTTGTTTTTTTTTAACTATGTATTTATTTATTTTACTGCACGATATAGACCCGCCCACCAGCGGCTGTGATTGGTTGCAGTGAGACAGCTGTCACTCACCATGGATGCGTGTCTGGCTGCAACCAATTATTGGCACCGGTGGGCGGGGAAAGCAGGGAATACCAAATTTAATAATGAGCGGCAGCCATTTTCAAAAGAGGAAAAGCCGCCGGAGCTTTGTGACAGCCATGCAGCGCCGCGCCAGTGATCGGTGAGTAGGAAAGAGAGAGGGATTGTGCTGGGGACACAGGACGCATGCAAATACACAACGTGCGCACATAGCCTTACTATGAAAAGCCACGCTTTTGGTGATCGAACCGTTATCGAATGGTAACTCGAACGGTCGAACATGAAGCAAATCGTTCGAGTTCGTCGAAGACTCGAACACCGCCCAAAACTACTCGAATTTGTAATTGGCGAACGGTTCGATTCGAACATCGCTCATCTCTAGTGACAATATGAATTTATCACAGTTTTTGCAGTCTCAGCAATATTGTAACAAGAATTTTCTTTAGAAATCACAACAACATGCAATAAATTTGCTCACCCGAAGTGAAAAAACTAAATAAAAAAGGGGAAAAAGTGAAAAAGATAAAAAAAAAGTAGTTAAAAAAGGGAAATTATGATGATGAAGAAGAAATAAATGGAAAGATAAAAAAAAAATGTCAATCTATGTAATAAAGGATAACTGGCTTTTCATTGAGACGTCTGAAAGATCAAATTAGGGACAAGTAACTGGACAATGAGATCCTGTAAGATTTTACTAGCATCAGTTGTTAATATGAGATTTATGGTAGAATATTTTATATTCTCTATTAAGGCCATTAGGTTCTATTGTCTGCATTTTGGAAATCCAGTAGGCTTCTCTCTCCTTTCCTTTTTTAACTCTAATTCCATATAGCGATAGGGACGTGTTTCAAAATTTGGAATTTTAATTTCAAGACAGTATGTCCCACAGTATTAAAGTGTGCGGGTAAAGAAAGCATCAATCTTTTGCATCTAATCATTGATTTAACTTGTGAGATGTGGTCTCTGATATTTTGGGGTCTCTCTCTCTCTCTCCCCAGATCCGCTCCTCATTCACATACATGGGTCCAGATTACAGATCGGATCCGGACTTCTTTTCCAACCCGCGACGGATCCGCCGGACCCGGATTATTAGAAATCCACTCAACTCTAATAGAGACATATAACAGCTGCAGCAGATTCCACGTGCCAAAGGCAGAAGCAATGCAAAATCCCATTTAATTGTGGTATACTCCGCGCTGCTGTACAAAGAATCACTCCAAATAATAAAAGCAATGTGGATGGTTTATTCTATATCCCCTCTTCTTCCTCAGGAAAATCCACCGTTTTTATTGGTGGATTTTCCTGGGAAAGAAGAGGGAATATCTCTTCGAAACGCGTAGAATAAACCATCCACATTGCTTTTATTATTTGGAGTGATTCTTTGTACAGCAGCGCGGAGTATACCCCAATTTATCCGGGTTTTTGCAATCCATAAATATATTGGCATACAGAGGGAAACATTCGAGCCCATTGCAATAACTGTTTTTTTTAATAAATAATTCATCTTGGAATAGAAAGTAGTTTTTAGTCAAAATAAGTTTAAATAAATATATATACAGAAATACCACTACATTGGAGAAAAAGTAGTGGTTTTATGTAGAAATATCCTCACTACCTTAATCCCACAACAATGATCAAGATTCATATAAAGGCTATTCACTTAAATCATCATGACTAATAATAGTCAGTAGAGATTGGTCTCAGTTCTTATAAAACTTTTAAAAAATGGGAAGCATCTCTAAGGCCTGAAACACACTTCCGTTAAAAACACGCACAATGCCGTGGGACACGTATTTACCCTGCGTGTTGCGTGTGGTAAGTTCGTGTCTCGGGTACGTGCGGTCCACGTGTGTTATACGTGTGCTATCCGTGATAGCACACGTAGAACCGGTAATTTGCATACTCACGTGGTCCGCGCTGCTGTCCAAGGTGCTGATCTTCGGTCTCCAGCCCTGCCGTCTCCCCGCTGCTGCTGCTGCCGGCAGCAGTGAAGTGAATATTAAATGAGCATAATGAGTGGTGGTCGGCAGCAAGTGACAGCAGCGGCAGAGACAGGAGGGCTGGAGAAGGTGAGTAAGGCTGGGTCCACACGGGGACTACTGCGATCCCCTTGTATGACACTCGGCTCGTGCTGGCAATACAGCAGAGCTGAGTGTCATGCGTGTGTCCTTGCAACTGAGGTCCGTTCATGCGAGCGGACCTCAGCTGCGGGGGGCGGGCCGGCACTCAGGAGGGGAGGGAGGGATTTCTCTCCCTCTCTCCTGCATAGCCGGCTATTGCCATTCTCGCACTGCACTAGCGGTACACCGGTGTACCGCGAGTGCAGTGCGATTTTTCTCTCGCCCCATTCACTTGAATGGGTGCGAGAGAAAGAGTCTCAGCTTACAATCGCAGCATGCTGCGATTGTTTTCTCAGTCCGATTAGGGCTGAGAAAATAATCGCTCATGAGAGCTGACACACAGGCTAGAATTGGTCCGAGGGGAATGCAATATTTTATCGCACTCCACTCGCACTGTTTTTCTCGCCGTGTGGCTTAGGCCTAAATGTTTTTTTTTCTTTCACTGACACGTGTGTTTTCTCCTGTGCGTGTCACACGGGACCGCATCCACACTACATCCGTGTGGTACGGGTGCGGGCCGTGTGACACCCGTGCTGCCGGAGAAAACGTGGACATGTCAGCGTGTAGAAAAATGCACACACGTACAAACGCACACGGACACACGTTCCATGCAGTTTTACGTGTGTGTGCCTGCTACAATAGGGTAGCATTGGTGTACATGTATCCGTGCCGCCGGGACGTGCAAAAACAGACCAAACACGTACCGGCGGCACGGATGTGTGTCAGAGGCCTAAGGAAGGGTGGAATCTATATCATAGAGGAGTCAACATTTTTTTCAAGTACCATATTTTTCTATGGTACAATGGTGATAATATTGAATTGGTAATGGCAACAATTGGTCAGACAGGAGGTTGCATATGATTTTTATAAATCTTAGGCAGCGTGTAAAAAACGGGAAACACCAGATTTGGCTTCGTACGAAAATCACTTAACTTGTTGTCGATAATTCCTTATAATAATATATTCCAATAACTTCTGACAGGTTTAGTCCCTTGTCGTAGACAGAGTATATCAACCACAGAATTAACAGTATCAATCAACCACAGATTTAACGGGACCCATTTCCTCAAACACTGCAGAAAACAGGCAAGAAGTTAAAGAATGCATTATTGGATTATATCAAGGAGTTTGTATCTTCTCTTTGTGTGGATTTCTTCTGGATACTTCGATTTCCTCCCACAGTCCAAGCACATATTGATAGGGAATTTAGATTGCTTCAATTCACTATAGCTACAGCCACGGTGAGATAATCCAAATCTTTCTATTTACTTTGGATTACGCAACCTAAGTGTGATCAAATTACCCATCTCAAAGATGATAGCATTGGTTGAACTCATTAAATGGAATGTGAAAACTTATACATTTTGCTCTATCCACGCCGGTGATTGAAAAGCACAGGAGACTAGTTGGACAGGTAGGTCCCCGGCAACTTAAGGTTTGCACGTTGTAGGTGAACAGTCGGCGTTTGACATCCCTGTGCAATGCTCCAGCTAGTACAGCTGCAAACCACTGTCACAATGTGATCAATGAGCATGTATGAATTGTCAGGTGCCCTTTAGATTTTACCAATTAGAATCCGACATTTATAAATGGGGATTGACATTATAGTAAGTTTATTCAGACAAATATAACCTTGTATCTTGTTAAAATCTAAAATTGTTCTTATCTAGTTGAATAGTTAAATATATACAAACTGTGAATAAACCTTATAGATAGATATGTAGCAGCAGTGAATAAATTGCAAACATACAATATTAGTCAAAAGTTAGGACACACCTTCATACAAAGTTTTTGTTGGTCTTTTTAGAATTTGCAGATTGTAGGTTCAGAATGAAGGAAAACCACAAAGGGGAGCTTATGGAAACAAGAAGAAACACATTTGAAATTAACCAAAATATGTGCTAAACCTTAGATTTCTGAAAATACTTCCCTTTTAGTCTGATGACAGCTTTGGACACACCTATCAAGTAGCCTCAACAGGTAGTCAGCTGGAATAACTTTCAATCAACAGGTATAAATTGTCAATAGTTAATTTGTAGACTCATTGACCTTCAGAAAGTGCACACTGCATATGTATAGAAGTAAAGATTTTTTTGGGGAGAAAGGCATTAATTCAACTTTTGCCTCAGCAGAAAAAAGCTAAATCCGTTCTGCATTACATATAGTATAGTATAGTATAGTATATGTTGCAGCATGCAAATGGTGCAAATCTTTCCCTAACATTGCTGCCTGTCATTGGAGAATAATAAGTAGATCTGTAGGCTATGTGCCCACGAAAGCTTGTTCTGCGGAGTTTGCCGCGGAAAACCTGAAGATTTATCTGGATTTTCCAGATGAATCCACAGGTTTCAGCAAGTACAGACACTCCCCATGTTATCCTATGGGACATGGGGAGTGTCTGTGTCCATGCTGCGGAATATGCGGCTGCGGATGTCCCGCAGTCGCACATAACTGCATGTCAATTATTCCTGCGGAATTACCTGCGGAAATCCCGGCCCTCCACTATGGAGATAGAGGCCGGGACGTCCGCAGGTAAATCGCATGAAAGTCCGTAGGTTTACCGCAGCTATTCCGCTGTATTACCGCAGCTAAAAATAGCTGCGGATGCCGGCGGGCAGCTTCGGTAAACCTGCGGCCGTACCTGCGGATATATCCGCAGGTACGAGCTCCTGAGGGCACATAGCCTTAAATGTTATGGGTGGACACTGATGTTAACTCTGGTCACAGGTTATTGTTTTATTGTTGTAATAACAAGTATCCTTGTAGATTCCACTGGCCACCCACACATAAACTTATTTTATAGTCATGAGGCAATTTATCATGTTGCTTTAAGTGGGTTCCCAGTAGTAATGATGGTGACATATTATGGATTGCCCAATTATAACCACTATTACAATTAATTGGTGGAACCATAAATTATTTATCTCCTATCTAGGGCTAGCGTCATTCTTTGTGTGTGTGATGTCAGTTGCTGACAATAATGATAAAGCTATTTTCATTTTATTAAATCTTTTTTTGGAGTCCTGGTTGGAAGCAGGGCTTTAAAATTCAAGTCCATTCTCCAAGGAATATCTAATAGCAAAGAACTTTTGTGTTTAATTAACAGTTTAGAGCACAATGGATTCTGCAAAAAAATCTTTTAGTTACAGTATAATGTAAATACATGAAATCACGAGGCTAATATTTGAATATTAAATGTAATATGTTAAAGATGACAAGTGCATAACAGCCGTGAAGTAGTGACGGCAACTCTCACGAGCATCGTCGGGTCTTGCTGAGAGTTGCCGTCACTACCCGGACCCTGTGAATAGCTGTACTTTACTACTATTCACAGTCATCTGAGCTGCATTAAGGGAACATAGACTTAAGGCCGCTTTACACGCAGCGACATCGCTAAAGCGATGTCGTTGGGGTCACGGAATTCATGACGCACATCCGGCCTCGTTAGCGATGTTTTTGCTTGTGACACCTACGTGCAATCGAAAAAGTTCGCAAAATCATCCAAAATCGTAATCGTTGACATGCTCCCTTATTCCCAAATATCGTTGCTGCTGCAGGTACCATGTTGGTCGTCATTCCTGCGGCAGCATACATCGCTATGTGTGACACCGCAGGAACGAGGAACCTCACCTTACCTGCGGCCGCCGGCAATGAGGAAGGAAGGAGGTGGGCAGGATGTTCATCCCGCTCATCTCCGCACCTCCGCTTCTATTGGGCGGCTGCTTAGTGACGTCACTGTGACGCCGCACTAACCGCCCCCTTAGAAAGGAAGCGGTTCGCCGGTCACAGCGACGTTGATAGGCAGGTAAGTAGTGTGACGGGTTCGAGCGATGTTGTGCGCCACGGGCAGCGATTTGCCCATGACGCATAACCGACGGGGGCGGGTACACACGCTAGCGATCTCGCTATTGAGATCGCAGCGTATAAAGCGGCCCTAAGACAGAGCTTCCTGAGAACATTTTTGGTAAATTGGTGAACGAGGGATAGTGTGGGGGAGTCATTATTCAAATAAACTATTTTTTCCTGTGTGTGTTCTTTTCATTACTGAGTTAGTAATGGGGGGTGTCTGATAGACACCTCACCATTACAAACACGAGGGCTTGATGCTATCTGACATAACACAGATGACATTAACCCCTCAAAATATTACCCCATTTACCACTGCACTAGGGCAATTGGGAAGAGGCGGGCAAAGCATCAGAACTGTCGCATCTAATATGATGCACCACTTCTGGGATGGTTGTGGGCTGATAGTTTTAGGTTCAGAAGGGCCAAATAACCATGGGCTTTTACAGGCTGATAGTATCACCTCCCAGCTGACTGCTTTACCACTGCTGGTTATCAAAAATAGGAGGGACCCTACACCTTTTTTTTTCCAAATTATTTTGTTTATTGGGTGAAGCTTGGCTAAAAACACCATATAATGCCACATGAAAGGCAGTAGAGAGTGCATGTGTACAATATATGATGTTTTTCAATAGCAATTAAACATTGCTGATATACCAGCTCTAATCTAAGCTCTCTCTCCTATATCCACTCACAATGAACTGCTTCCAAAGGAGAGTGTGCTGACTGCCGAGCATCTCATATAACACCCGATGACGCAATGTGGCCGGCCAATCACAGAAATGCCATTAGCCAATAGCTGTGTTAAAGCTGCAAAACAAGCAGGGTGGGGACTTGAGCATGGCACTCGATCAAGTAATGAGCATGCCCGAGCACCCGAATGCTCACTTAAGCATCGAGCAATGGCAAGCATGCTTGCTTGCGCATCACTAGAGATAGACAAACTTTTCTCAAAATATACTGTATACTCTAGTTAGCACACAACAAGGTAATCCATCATCTCTGGTGATTATATGAGTATCAATAAATTATAGATACCATATGATCAATATACAGTCATATGAAAAAGTTTGGGCACCACTATTAATGTTAACCTTTTTTCTTTATAACAATTTGGGTTTTTGCAACAGCTATTTCAGTTTCATATATCTAATAAATGATAACTGATGGACTCAGTAATATTTCTGAATTGAAATGAGGTTTATTCTACTAACAGAAAATGTGCAATCCGCATTTAAACTAAATTTGACAGGTGCATAAGTATGGGCACCTCAACATAAAAGTGACATTAATATTTTGTAGATCCTCCTTTTGCAAAAATAACAGCCTCTAGTCGCTTTCTGTAGCTTTTAATGAGTTTCTGGATCCTGGATGAAGGTGTTTTGACCATTCCTGTTTACAAAACAATTCCAGTTCAGTTAAGTTTGATGGTCGCCGAGCATGGACAGCCCGCTTCAAATCATCCCACAGATGTTCAATGATATTCAGGTCTGGGGACTGGGATGGCCATTCCAGAACATTGTAATTGTTCCTCTGCATGAATGCCTAAGTAGATTTGGAGCGGTGTTTTGGATCATTGTCTTGCTGAAATATCCATCCCCTGCGTAACTTCAACTTCGTCACTGATTATTGCACATTATTATCAAGAATCTGCTGATACTGAGTTGAATCCATGCGACCCTCAACTTCAACAAGATTCCCGGTGCCGGCATTGGCCACACAGCCCCAAAGCATGATGGAACCTCCAACAAATTTTACTGTGGGTAGCAAGTGCTTTTCTTGGAATGCTGTGTTTTTTTTGCCTCCATGCATAACGCCTTTTTGTATGACCAAACAGCTCAATCTTTGTTTCATCAGTCCACAGGACCTTTGTCCAAAATGTAACTGGCTTGTCCAAATGTGCTTTTGCATACCTCAGGTGACTCTGTTTGTGGCGTGCTTGCAGAAACGACTTCTTTCGCATCACTCTCCCATACAACTTCTCCTTGTGCAAAGCGCGCTGTATTGTTGCCCGATGCACATTGACACCATCTGCAGCAAGATGATGCTGCAGGTCTTTGGAGGCGGTCTGTGGATTGTCCTTGACTGTTCTCACCATTCTTCTTCTCTTCCTTTCTGATATTTTTCTTGGCCTGCCACTTCTGGGCTTAACAAGAACTGTACCTGTGTTCTTCCATTTCCTTACTATGTTCCTCACAGTGGAAACTGACAGTTTAAATCTCAGACAACTTTTTGTATCCTTCCCCTGAACAACTATGTTGAATAATCTTTGTTTTTAGATCATTTGAGAGTTGTTTTGAGGAGCCCATGATGCCACTCTTCATAGGAGATTCAAATAGGAGAACTACTTGCAAGTGGCCACCTTAAATACCTTTTCTCATGATTGGATACACCTCCTATGAAGTTCAAAGCTCAATGAGGTAACAAAACCAATTTAGTGTTTCAGTAAATCAGTATAAAGTAGTTAGGAGTGTTCAAAACAAGAAATTGATAAGGGTGCCCATACTTATGCACCTGTCAAATTTAGTTTAAATGCAGATTGTACATTTTCTGTTAGTACAATAAACCTCATTTCAGAAATATTACTCAGTCTATCATTTATTAGATATATGAAACTGAAATAGCTGTTGCAAAAACCCAAATTGTTATAAAGAAAAAAGGTTAACATTAATAGGGGTGCCCAAACTTTTACATATGACTGTATATACACACAAAAATATAAAGGTAACACTTTTCTTTTTGTTCTAATTTTTCATGAACTGAACTCAAAGAACTAAGATTTTTTTCTACATACACAATAGGCATTTTTCTCTCAAATATTTGCCTAAATCTTTGTTAGTGATCACTTCTCTTTTGCCGAAATAATCCATCTAAAGGTACCGTCACACATAATGAGCTCGCTAGCGAGATCGCTGCTGAGACGCAGTAGCGATCCCGTTAGCGATTTTGTTATGTGTAACACCTACCAGCGATCAGGCCCCTGCTGTGAGATCGCTAGTCGTTGCAGAATGGTCCAGGCCATTTTCTTCAAAGGCGATGTCCTGCTGGGCAGGACACATCACTGTGTTTGACGCTGTGTGACAGGGTCACAGTGACTGCTGAGATCGTTATACAGGTCGCTACTGCGACCTGTATTGTTCCTGCATCGTTGGTAAGATCTGACAGTGTGACATCTCACCTGCGACCTCCCAGTGACTCACCAGCGATCCCTATCAGGTCGCATCGTTTTCGGGATCATTGGTAAGTCGTTGTGTGTGGCTGGGCCTTAACTCACAGGTTTTGCATGATGCTGATTAGACACCATGATTATTGCACAGGTGTTCCTTTGGCTGGCCACAATCAAAGACCTCCATAAAATGAGTGTTTTTATCACAGCACCATGCCCCAGATGTTTTGACAAGTTTTGAGGGCGTGTGCAATTGGCATGCTGACTGCAGGAATGTCCACCAGAGCTATTGCCAGTGAATTAAAAGTTCATTTCTCTACCATAAGCCGTCTCCAAAGGTGTTTGGAGAGTTTGTGTCTCGATCGTCTCCCTGCATGTTAAGACCAGTGACAGCCTTTGGACTGGAGCCTCTCATCTGACTCTCTTCATTTAAATTGGTTTCATTTCTCTTGGCACTGAAGTGCTTAAGTGTCAGTTTTTTTCTAATGCAGCTTTTACAAAGCAGTTCCTTGCCGAGTGATCAGCTGCACTTACTAAGTAGTCACACTTTTCAGCTTTAAAAAGTGGTGTATCCCAGCATTCCCTAATGAAGATTCAAAGTCATTTGCGTCCTGGCCGCCTTTGAGGAAGGTTCGGCAAGTCAAGTTCCTGTGCTCAGATTATATCCTTTTATTTGTTAATTCTCCCCGTTTGTCTTTAATTCCCTGGTGTGTTGTTAGTGCAGCGGTGAGGTCTAGTGAATCCCACTTGCCTCTCCCTTCTCAGGGTTACTATAGGGTCTTCCTAGGGTCCCAGGTTCCTGTTCAGCAGGTGAAGTTAGGAGGTACCCACCTTCCCCTCTCACTAGTTCCAGGGCCTCTCGTTATTTTTGTGTCCCTGGTACCCCTCTTTTTGTGTGTTTTTTGTTGTGCATCAGATGCACGGAGGTTTGAACGCACCCCGCCATGCTTGCTACACCAGGTAAGCATGACAGGTTGTCAGTATATCTAACTGGA
This sequence comes from Anomaloglossus baeobatrachus, assembly GCF_048569485.1. NCBI lineage: Eukaryota > Metazoa > Chordata > Amphibia > Anura > Aromobatidae > Anomaloglossus > Anomaloglossus baeobatrachus. The sequence continues at coordinate 122,346,118 of NC_134357.1, forward strand.
CTCACAACTGTTGATTCCGTATAACCACACCAAGCCAGGACCTCCACATCCAGCATCTTCTCATCATCTGAGTCCAACCACCCGGACAGCTGCTGTAACAATCAGTTTGTATAACCATAGAATTTCTGCAGAAACTTTCAGAAACCATCTCGGGGAAGCTAATCTACATAATCATTGCCACATGATTTACATTGATCATCATAACCGACTTGACTAGTCAAATGCTCACGGCGTATTGAGAAGTGTTCTCTTCGTGGATGAATCTCGGTCTATGCTGTACAGGAGAGATGACAGGTTGGCAAATGGTGGTCACCAGATCAAAACTTGTGACATATGCTGTGTGATAAAACTGCACTTTTTAGAGTGGCCATTTATTGTGGCCAGCCAAAGACACACCTGTGCAATAATTATGATGTCTATTCAGCATCTTGATATGCCATATCTGTTAGGTGGATTGGTTATCTCAGCTTAACAAAGGAGAAGTGCTCAGTAACACTGATTTAGACAAATTTATGAACAATATTTGAGAGACACTGTGAAGGCTTAGATATTTGAGATGAGCTGATGAAACATGGGAGCAAAAACAAAATTGTTCCGTTTATATTTTTGCTCAGTATATATAATATATATATATATATATATATATATAGTACAGACCAAAAGTTTGGACACACCTTCCCATCTTTAGAACAACTGTTAAGAGGAGACTTTGTGTAGAAGGCCTTCATGGTAAAATAGCTGCTAGGAAAGCACTGCTAAGGACAGGCAACAAGCAGAAGAGACTTGTTTGGGCTAAAGAACACAAGGAATGGACATTAGACCAGTGGAAATCTGTGCTTTGTTCTGACGAGTCCAAATTTGAGACCGTGTCTTGGTCGAAAAGGTGAACGGATGGACTCTACATGCCTGGTTCCGACCATGAAGCATGGAGGAAGAGGTGTGATGGTGTGGGGGTGCTTTGCTGGTGACACTATTGGGGACTTATTCAAAATTGAAGGCATAAACAACCAGCATGCCTACCACAGCATCTTGCAGCGGCGTGCTATTCCATCCGGTTTGCGTTTAGATGGACCATCATTTATTTTTCAACAGGACAATGACCCCAAACACACCTCCAGACTGTGTCAGGGCTATATGACTAAGAAGGAGAGTGATGGGGTGCTACGCCAGATGACCTGGTCTCTACAGTCACCAGACCTGAACCCAATCGAGATAGTTTGGAGTGAGCTTGATCGCAGAGTGAAGGCAAAAGGGCCAACAACTGCTAAGCATCTCTGGGAACTCCTTCAAGACTGTTGGAAGACCGTTTCCGGTGACTACCTCTTGAAGCTCATCAAGAAAATGCCAAGATTGTGCAACGCAGTAATCAAAGCAAAAGGTGGCTACTTTGAAGAACCTACAATATAAGACATATTTTCAGTTGTTTTACACTTTTTTTTATTCAAAAATCTTTTATTGAAGTGTATCAACGAGACAGGATACATACAAAGTAAGTGCAATTGCACCATTACAATATAGAAAGTAAATCACTCAAAATAGACCGCCCAAGCTCAACAACACCTGTCTTTAAGTATCCAGCAGAACTAAACTCAAGGGCGAACATAGGAACAAAAGTGTCTCATATGATGTGAACATAACAATCCCAGTATTTGCTACCGTATGCAGAAACTGTTTTTTATTGTAAATCTAAAATCACAGAATAGTGTAGTAAGAATTATAGAGAAATGAGAGAGAAGAGAGCTGGAAGGACAAAGAAAAGAAAAGAGAAGAAAAACAAAACAAAAAAAACAAAACAAAAAGGGGGGGAAGGGGCGAGGATGGTGCCATGTATTATTTGATCATGAATGGAATGTCACTTTCGAGGTTTTCACGCTTTTTTAAGTATTACATTCCACATGTTTTAATTCATAGTTTTGATGCCTTCAATGTGAATCTAAAATTTTTAGAGTCATGATAATAAAGAAAACTCTATGAATGAGAAGGTGTGTCCAAACTTTTGGTCGGCACTGTATATATATATATAATATATAAAGCTGAATGTATGTATGTGTGTGTGTATGTATGTATTTATGTATGTATGTATGTGTGTATGTCCGAGATTGGCATCTGCACCGTCGCAGCTACAGCCACAAAATTTTGCACACTCACACTTCTGGACCCCGAGAGCGTCATAGGCTATGTTTTGAGGGGAAATTTTAACCCCGCGTTTTACAGTAATTCCCCAAAAAACCTGCCTCCATTAAAGCGAATGGAGCTGGGAGCCACAGTGCAGCCCGAACTGCAGAAGAATGCGCAGCCACGCCCTTATATGGAATGTTGGCGTGTCACAATGCAGCCAGGGAAAGAGGCAGACACAGACAGGGAAAGAGGCTGACACAGACAGGGTAAGAAACAGACATAGACAGGGTAAGAGACAGACACAAAGAGACAGACACAGACAAAGAGACAGACTGACAGGGAAAGAGACAGACACAGACAAAGAAACAGACAGACACAGGGAAACAGACAGACAGGGAAAGAAAGGGAAAGAGACAGACAGGGAAAGAGAGGGAAAGAGACAGACAGGGAAAGAGAGGGAAAGAGACAGACAGGGAAAGAGACAGACAGGGAAAGTGACAGATCGATAGACAGGGAAAGACATAGATAGACAGACAGGGAAAGAGATTGAGACAGACAGAGAAAGAGACAGAGACAGTCAGAGACAGACAGGGAAAGAGACAGACAGATAAAGAGATAGAGAGAGAGACAGGGAGATATATACAGAGGGGGAGACAGGCAGAGAATGGGAAAGAAACAGAGAGACAGTTACTATCCCAGGCGTTAATACATTCTATTTACACATTCTATCCCGGGAATGTTAATACATTCTATATTGTTAACAACAGTTATTAACCCGGGCGAAGCCGGGTAGTAAAGCTAGTGTATATATATATATATATATATACTAGAAGGTGACCCGATTCTACGCATCGGGTATTCTAGAATTACGTATTGTGTAGTTAATGTATGATTTTTGTTATATATAATTAGATGTTGTTGTGTGTAGTTGCCAAGTGTTTGTGTAGTGCGCTGTAAATGTTCTGGGTGTTGTCTGGGTGTGGCGGGGGGTGAGAGCGGTGTTGTTTTTGTGTTGCGTTGTTTGTGGAGCGCTGTGTGTCTGTAGCGCTGTGTGTGTGTGTTGCGCGGTTTGTGTGGGTGTGGAGTGCGTGTGTGTGTTTTGGGGGGAGGTATGTTTTGTGCAGTGTGTGTGTTGTGCGGTATGTGCGTATATTTGTGTGTGCCGCGGTGTTTGTGTGTTGGGTGTTGTGTGTGTGCGGCGTTGTCTGTGAGTGTGGGTGTCTGTGTAGGGCGGTGTTTGTGGTTCCCAGTGTGTGTGTGGTGTGTTGTGCGGTGCGTGCGTGGCGGTGTGTGTGTGTTTTGCGGGGAGGTGTGCACCCCCCATCGTGCACCATCCCCCATGCTGTGCACCCCCCATCGTGCCCCATCCCCCATGCTGCGCACCCCCCATCGTGCTCCATCCCCCATGCTGCGCACCCCCCATCGTGCTCCATCCCCCATGCTGTGCACCCCCCATCGTGCTCCATCCACCATGCTGCGCACCCCCCATCGTGCTCCATCCACCATGCTGCGCACCCCCCATCGTGCTCCATCCCCATGCTGCGCACCCCCCATCGTGTTACATCCCCCCACTCTGGGCACCCCCCCATCGCGCTCCATCTCCCACGCTGCACCCCCCATCGTGCTCCATCTCCCACGCTGCACCCCCCCATCATGCTCCATCCCCCATGCTGCACTCCCCATCGTGCTCCATCCCCCATGCTATGCACCCCCCATCGTGCTCCATCCCCCATGCTACGCACCCCCCATCGTGCTCCATCCCCCATGCTACGTACCCCCCATCATGCTCCATCCCCCATTCTGCGCACCCCCTATCGTGCTCTATCCCCCATGCTGCACCCCCCATCGTGCTCCATCCCCCATGCTGTGCACCCCCCATCGTGTTTCATCCCCCGAATATGGGCACCCCCCATCGTGCTCCATCCCCCACACTGCACCCCCATCGTGCTCCATCCCCCACGCTGCACCCCCCCATCGTGCTCCACCCCCCACGCTGCACTCCCCATCGTGATCCATCTCCCATGCTATGCACCCCCCATCGTGCTCCATCCCCCATGCTACGCACCCCCCATCGTGCTCCATCCCCCATGCTACGCATCCCCCATCGTGCTCCATCCCCCATTCTGCGCACCCCCTATCGTGCTGCACCCCCCATCGTGCTCCATCCCCCATGCTGTGCACCCCCCATCGTGTTTCATCTCCCCATTCTGGGCACCCCCCATCGTGGTCCTTCCCCCATGCTGCACTCCCCATCGTGCTCCATCCCCCATGCTGCACTCCTCATCGTGCTCCATTCCCCATGCTGCGAACTCCTCAGAGAGGAGTATAATAGGAGGAGTATAATAGGAGGAGTATAATGGGAGGAGTAGTCCTGTGGAAAGAGGAGTATAATGGGAGGAGTAGTCCTGGGGGGTGGTGTACAGATGCCCAACGTGTGCGGGGGGCGTGGCCTTGCGGGCATCGCGTGCAGGGGCGTGGCCTCGTGGGCATTGCGTGCGGGGGTGTGGCCTCGCGGGCATCACGTGCGGGGGCGTGGCCTAGCGGGCATCTGTGCGGGGGCGTGGCCTAGCGGGCATCGCGTGCGGGGGGCGTGGCCTAGTGGGCATCACGGGGCGTGGCCTAGTGGCATCACGGGGGCGTGACCTAGCGGGCATCGCGGGGGCGTGGCCTAGCGGGCATCGCGTGCGGGGGGCGGGCCTGGCCAAACGGTTAATCCATGCGGGGGGCGGGGCCAGCGGGCATCTCGTGCGGGGGGCGTGGCCTAGCGGGCATCGCATGCTGGGGGCGGGCCTGGCCAAATGGTTAATCCATGCGGGGGGCGGGGCCGAGCCAAGCGGCCAATCCGTGTGGAGGGGCGGGGCCAGGCCGAGCCCAGCGGCCAATCCGACGGTTGTCACTGTAAGGACACAATTTTGGAGCAAGACAGACAGACAGAATAAGGCAATTAGATATCTAATATATAAAGCTGAATGTGTGTATGTGTGTGTGTATGTGTGTATGTCCGGGATTGGCATCTGATCTGCACCATTGCAGCTAAAGCCACAAAATTTTGCACACTCACACTTCTGGACCCCGAGAGCGTCATAGGCTATGTTTTGAGGGAAAATTGTAACCCCACGCTTTACAGTTATTCACCAAAACACCTGCCTCCATTAATGCGAATGGAGCTGGGAGCCACAGTGCAGCCAGAACTGCAGAAGAATGTGCAGCCACGACCTTATATGGAATGTTGGCGTGTCACAATGCAGCCAGGGAAAGAGACAGACACAGACAGGGAAAGAGGCAGACACAGACAGGGTAAGAAACAGACATAGACAGGGTAAGAGACAGACACAAAGAGACAGGCACAGGGAAACAGACAGGGAAAGAGAGGGAAAGAGACAGACAGGGTAAGAGACAGACAAAGACAGGTAAAGAAACAAATAAAGAGACAGACACAGCGAAAGAGACAGAGGGAAAGAGGAAAAGAGACACAGAGGGAAAGAGACAGATAGGAAAAGAGAGGGAAAGAGAGATAAAGAGACAGACAGGGAAAGTGACAGAGATATATAGACAGACAGGGAAAGAGATTGAGACAGACAGAGAAAGAGACAGACAGTCAGAGACAGACAGGGAAAGAGACAGACAAAGAGATAGAGAGAGAGATATATACAGACTGGGAGACAGACATAATTACATTTGTGGTTTTTGTTTGCAGAATAACATTTTTGTTAATACATTCTGTTTTGTTAACAACAGTTATTGACCTGGGCGAAGCCGGGTAGTACAGCTAGTATATATATATATATATATATATATATATATATATATATATAAATATCTGCGGTCACGTGGCACTGAGATGTTCATTATTCACTAAAATGAAAGGGCATATCCTCCTGATTCCAGTGGGCTTTCCTTGAATTGAAGAAAGCCCACAAATTGTGTGTAGACAGAATGTGGCTTGAGTTCACTTCTGCATGCAACAGAGAGCTATTATGAAATGCTGAGCTTGTCAATCAGTGGAACGTTTTAGGTCTTAAAGGGAATCTGTCACAAGGTTTTTGCTCCCCCATCTGAGAGCAACAGAATGTAGAGACAGAGACCCTGATTTCAGCGATGTGTTACTTATTGAGTTGTTTGCTGTCATTTTGATAAAATCAATGTTTTCTCTGCTGCAGATCTATCAGCTATACAGAGATAATGAATATGCTTGACTACGTGGCAGCACACTAAGTAGTCCTCTAATGAAACTAAACTAAAAAAAATAATATTTTTCCCACAATAATGTTGTTTTAGCACCAAATGTAGCAATTTCACAAGAATAACAGAGGAAATTACATCACAGAGTTTTGTTGTGCAATTTCTCCTGAGTACGCAGATTCCCACTATGTGGTAGAAAACTAGTGTGTGGGGTCACGACATCGCTCGAGAGGGAAAGCGTACCATTCAACCTTCAGAATGAAAAATTGTCTGTAATTGTTAGCAGACGCCATTTCGCGTTTGAGAACCCCTGATGTGCCCAAACAGTGGAAAACCCCCACAAGTGACTCCATTTTGGAAAATAGATCCCTCATGGAATTTATCTAGATGTGGGGTGAGCACCTTGAACCCCCTAGGTGCTTTACATAATTTTCATAATTTTATAATATTGAGTCGTGAAATTAAAAAAATCACTTTTTTTTTCAACAAAAATGTTGTTTTAGCTTCAGGTTTAGCAATTTCACAAGGGTACTGTCATGATTGACTCCTGGCTCAGCTGGAGTTGAGCCTTTTTTTTAGTTTCACTTCTGATGCAGGTCACGTTAGGGGTTAATCCTTTCTGCCTCGTTCTGGAGGTCAGGCTGCTTTATTAGGGCACTGTTTCTCTTGGACTTCGCCAGTGATACTTCTGGCTCTGCTGTGTTCTGCTCTTGAGTGACCTGTTGTCTGCCCTGCCCCCTCCTGACCTCCGTGTTCACCTGACCTGTTAACCTTCTCTGTTGTCTGTTTCCATCAGTGTCTCTTCCGCTGTCTCCCTGTTCGTTCTTTATCTGTTTACCTTTATTCTGTCTTGTCTTCCCACTCACCCTCGCTTCTAGGCTCTGATTTCCCGGCTACTGACTATTTGCTTCCCTCTGACTGTCATGTTGTGACATGGCTTTCTGACGATTCTACTGCCATCTGGTGGGCTTGACTAGTATTACCTCTGCTAGGGAATTCCCTGCTCATACGTTTCCTCCACTTTTACGCCCCCTAGTGGTTTACCAGCTAAGTACCTTCTCAGATAGTTTCAGGAATCCTCTCAGTCCCACATTACTGCGCTGTACTGCTATTGTACATCTTAGAGTACAGCGTGACAGGTAACAGGTGAAATTGCAACATATAGTTTATTGTGCTAGTTCTGCTGATTACTTCGATACCCCACATGCAATGGAATTTACTGTTTGGGTGCACGGCAGGTCTCAGAAGACAAAGAGTTCAATTTGATTTTTGGAGCGCAAAGTTGTTTGAGGCCACCATGTCACATTTGCAGAGCTGCCAAGGTTCCAAAACAGTAGAAACCCCCAAAGGTTACCCCATTTTGGAAACTTCACCATGGTTCATTCCGATCGCCATGGTGTGGTGGTAATCGGGATAATATAAGTGGTTAATGACAGCTGTGATTTGTCATAAATTATAGCTGTCAATATACTCTGGATTAGTAATGGAAAGGGGTCTATGAAACCCCCTAATAATAATCCAGGAGATAAAGAGAAATAAACAGAGAACATAGAAAAATCCTTTATTTAAGAAAAAGAAACACGCTGTATCCAATTTGTTAATCCCAAAAACACCCAGGTCAGACATAATCCCCTTCACGAAGTCCCACAACGATCCCATCCCTGCTACATACTGAAGTCGCAGCATGTGAGCACGTTAGAGAACATGATCTCCTGCTGCAACTTCAAGCAGACACTGACTGAGCCGCAGCTGTGAGTGGTGACAACCCCTGAGTTTACATGAAGTCACATCTGGAGGTTGCCATGGTACCCCAGATGTGACCGCAGGTAAACTCAACTTAGGTGATCTCATTGAGTTTAATAAGACCTGCATCTCCTGACAGACAGGGCTGCCACTAGGAACTTCAGAGCCCTTGACTGGCATAATTTTGGGGCCCCCTTGAGACTCCACCCCAGCTCCGCCTCCATCCCTGCTCCACCTCCACACCTCACACACAAGCCAATAAATGAAGCGTGAAGGGGCTCCCCTTATGTTGCGGCCCTGGACTAGAGTTCTATTTGCCCCCCCCAGTGGTGGCCCTGTGGAAAAAAAAACACTGGGGGAGAAGGGGGAAAAATGCATCAAAACCGCATTGTGTTTTGATAAGTTTTTTGACAAAAGATGCAGATTTGGTGTAGGAATTTGGTGTATAAATTTCAGCATCAAATCTACATCTCCTGGCATAAAAACACAGTCTAGGTGTGGTTTTCTGCCAGGAGATGGAGGCCTTAATGAGTTCAATAAATTCACCTGAGGTGACTTTACCTGCGGTCACAGGCAAGGTACAGTGTGAACCTCCAGCTTTGACTGCACATAAACTCAGTGACATCACCCCTACAGGTGCAGCTCAGTCAGTGTTTGCCTGAAGCCGCAGTGGGCGGTTAAATTCTCTAATGTGCCCGTGCACTGTGACTACAGTATGTAGCAGAGCTTGGATTGTCGTGGGGCGTTGTGGTGTTGATTACATTGCAACTGAGTGTTTTTGGGGACAATAAATTGGAGAAAAAGGTTGTTTTTTTAAATGAAGGATTTTTCTGTGTGTTTTGTGTTTATTGTTTTAACTCACAGAATTAATAATGGGGGTTCTTATAGACCCTTCCCCAATACTGATCTAGGGGTTAGTTGCAGCTGTGATTTTTGACAAATGACAGCTGTCATTAACCCCTTCTCTTACCCCGATTGCCACCACACCAGGGCAATCAGGATGAGCCGGGTAAAGCGCCAGAATTGTCACATCTAATGGATGCGACAATTCTGGGCTACTGTGGGCTATTTTTAGGCTAAGGGTAACTCCCAATAACCATGGGCATCCTCAGCATGAGAATACCAGCTTCCAACTCTTGGCTTTATCTTGGCTGGGTATCAAAATTATGGCGGGACCGCGTGTCATTTTCTTCAATTATTTATTTAAATAATTCAAAAATAACAAAAAAAAACACATTGAGGTCTCTTCTATTGTGATACACAGCCAAGATAACACACATGACTGGGAGCTGCAGCTTGTAGCCATCTGCTTTATTTGCACTGAGTAACAATATATGGGGGACTATATGTAGTTTTCTTTATTTACAGTATATAGTTTTACACCACTATAAGGACCCAGATAGCATATGTGATTCCAACCAATCCCAGATTTTGTCAGAGAGGGTGGAGGCGTGGTTTGACTGCAGCCAATCACAGATGCTAGCACCAACAGTGGGAGGGAAAGCAGTGAATATGTATGAGAGCTAGTGATTGGACCCAGGAGGGTCTTTTGCAGCCCCCCAGCCCTACCTCTTTAGACTTATATGGGGTCAAGCTTCCGAACCTGATTTTTTTTTTTAGCCCATGCTGGTTCGGCGAACTCAAATATCCACAGGTTCACTCATCACTACATATGACGAACCTGAGCGTGGACTTGTTTCTTGTGGGGTAAGGAATTCTTTAATTTATGTCATTTTGGGGTACAGAACATTTTGGATCAGTTAACATTTATACTGTGCGCACTTTTATGCAAATTTAACAAGATGGGTACAGCTGGATCATAAGATAGAAAGAGTCCTAGGTTACTCCATTTGCCTCATTATTTATGGGAGGTTTTTTTAATGTTGTTTACCGTGTGGTAAAAGTGACATTTTTATTCTTGAGTACAGTTACAATGTTACCACATTTTTATCATTTTTTTAATGTTTAGCCACTTTAATACAATAAAAATAATTTTCTATAAAAAGTATTATTTTGCATTTCTGTATTCTGACAGCTACAGCTTTTTTTTATATTTCCACTCAGAGCTGTGTGACACTTTGTTTTTGCAAGACAAGATGACATTTTCAGCAATTCCATTTTTATATATATTTGTCTTTTTTATCAAGTTTTATTCCCCTTTTAATTCGTAGGTATGATCAGAAAGCATTGTTTCTTGACACGTTTTTTATTTGTATTTTTTATGGTTTTCACTGTAGTGGTTAAATAGTGGGACAATTGTATAGATCATGTCGCTCCAGACGTGGCAATACCAAATATGTGTAAGTTTTATTATTCTGATTATAAAGCCCACTTTACACGTTGCAATTAGTTGTACAATCGCATTTGCGATGTGACACGCCCAGGTTGCATACGGGATCTATGAGATTTCACGTTGGTCGTTCATTTGCTGTCACACGTGCGTTAGTAGTCTATGTTAAATTGATCAATGTTATGTGCGATCCTTTAGATCATGTGATCTGTGACGTATGCATTGGGCACCTTTTTTTTTTTTTTTATTTATTGACTTGCCAAGCGTGTGTAATGTGTAGGGATGTGTTTTTACTATGTCATCTGCCATTCAGCTCTGCTACATGGCCGCTGACAGCAGACACAGACAGCCATGTAGCAGAGCTGAATGGCAGATGACAGCAGACACAGACAGAGCCGCACTGTCAGAATGAACTCGGGTGAACTTCACCCGACTTCATTGTCATGCTGCGGCTCTGTCTGTGTCGCGTCCTGATTAGCGGTCACCAGTGAAGGACTCACCGGTGACCGCTAATCTCCTAAATTACTGAAGTTAGCAGCCCTCTCTCATACTCACCAATCCCCAGCGCTGCACGGCATTCACACTGCTCCGGCGGCTTTTACTGTTTTGAAAAAGCCGGCCGCCCATTAAACAATTTCGTATTCCCTGCTTTCCCCGCCCACCGGCGCCTATGATTGGTTACAGTGAGACACGCCCCCACTCTGAGTGACAGGTGTCACACTGCACCCAATCACAGCAGCCGGTGGGCGGGTCTATACTGTGTAGTGAAATAAATAATTAAATAATTAAAAAAAACGGCGTGCGGTTCCCCCCAATTTTAAAACCAGCCAGATAAAGCCATATGGCTGAAGGCTGGTATTCTCAGGATGGGGAGCTCCACGTTATGGGGATCCCCCCAGCCTAACAATATCAGCCAACAGCCGCCCAGAATTGCCGCATACATTATATGCGACAGTTCTGGGACTGTACCCGGCTCTTCCCGATTTGCCCTGGTGCGTTGGCAAATCGGGGTAATAAGGAGTTATTGGCAGCCCATAGCTGCCAATAAGTCCTAGATTAATCATGTCAGGCGTCTATAAGACACCCTCCATGATTAATCTGTAAATTACAGTAAATAAACACACACACCCGAAAAAATCCTTTATTAGAAATAAAAACACAAACATATACCCTGGTTCACCACTTTAATCAGCCCCAAAAAGCCCTCCTTGTCCAGCGTACTCCAGGATGCTCCAGCGTCGCTTCCAGCGCTGCTGCATGGAGGTCACCGGAGCTGCAGCAGACACAGCCGCTCCGGTCACCTCCACGCAGGTAATGAAGACAGCCGCGCGATCAGCTGCTGTCACTGAGGTTACCCGCTGTCACTGGATCCAGCGGTGGCCGCGGGTAACCTCAGTGACAGCAGCTGATCGCAGGTGGGCGGGGAAAGCAGGGAATACGAAATTGTTTAATGGGCGGCCGGCTTTTTCAAAACAGTAAAAGCCGCCGGAGCAGTGTGAACGCCGTGCAGCGCCGGGGATCGGGGATCGGTGAGTATATGAGAGAGGGGGATAGACTGACATGGACAGAGAGTGAGGGACAGAGATAGTGACCGACTGACAGAGATTAGTGACTGACAGACATTGTGAAGCGCTTCAGAACGCAGCTTTTCAGCTGCGCTCTGAAGCGGACCTTTTTTAAGCTGCGGTGCAGAGCGCACACCTGCGCACATAGCATCAGACACCAAAATCGTATGAGGGATGTCACACGTTACAATTGACTAGGTTCGTGCAACAAAACGCTCAATTCTAGAGAATGATACGATGTGTTTGCGATCAACGGTTTTGCGTTCAATCCTGATCGCAAGTAGATGTCACACGCAGATACCTCACAAACGATGCCGGATGTGCGTCACTTACAACTTGACCCCAACGACAGATTGTGAGATATATTGAAGCGTGTGTAGCGGGCTTTACTCTCATATATATGTACAGTATATTGCAATACAAGATCTGTCAGATTACACTGACAGAACGCCTATCAGTATAATCTGACCTAACAGGCCACCATACTTGACACACCAGAAGGTCATTGTTTGACTTCAGGGTGCCATGACAAAAATCGTCTTCCCGTAATTTTGTCATGGGGGTGCCAATGGGGGTGAAAGAGGGAGCTGCCTGCCTCCCACAACTTTTCAAATGCGACAATCACTATTGACCTGGAGAGTTAATTACCAGGGGTGGCACGCAAGCTGTACCTGACTGTTACTATCAGCTGTGCTGAGCTATGGTGGTGATCATGTGTGAAGTTATGATATTCAGCACTTCTGTATATAATCATACTGTAAGGATTTGCCGACATGGGTTCCCGCACTTCTTCCCATTCTGGTCAGCTGTTGGCACGGAACTGTCACTGTGTGTTTTCACACAGTCTCATGTATTGAAATATATGTACAGTATATTGCAATACAAGATCTGTCAGATTACACTGACAGAACGCCTGTCAGGATAATCTGACTTAACAGGCCACCATACTTGACACACCAGAAGGTCATTGTTTGACCTCAGGGTGCCATGTCAAAAATCAGCTTCCCATAATTTTGTCATGGGGGTGAAAGAGGGAGCTGTCTGCCTCTCACAACTTTTCAAATATGACAATCACTATTGGCCTTGTTATTTTTACCTTGCTATTATTAGCTTGCTATTATTACTAGAGTTGAGCGCGGTTCGCGGTTCGAGGTTCTTCGGTTCGCGGTTCGAGTGATTTTGGTGGCTGTTCTAGATTGAACTAGAACTCGAGCTTTTTGCTAAAGCTCGATAGTTCTAGATACGTTCGAGAACGGTTCTAGCAGCAAAAAGACAAGCTAATTACTAGCTGGCTTTCCGCTGTAATAGTGTAAGTCACTCTGTGACTCACACTATTATGAAATTTCAGCGTATAGTGTGCGGGAACAGCGCATTCAGATCACTGCTGTTTGGATAATGGCGATCGCCATTTTTTTTTTCCCTTGTCTTCCTTCCCTAAGCGCGCGCGTGTAGTGGGGCGGGCCAGCATGTCAGCCAATCCCAGACACACACACAGCTAAGTGGACTTTTAGCCAGAGAAGCAATGGCATGTGTGATAGGAAGTCCATGTCACATGTCCATGCATTATAAAAACGGACATTTTCCTCCAGCACGCCATTAACTGCCTTCTGCGTCTTGGTGTCAGTCACCGCTGGCGTAGCTCCTGTCTCCGATACTGCTGTGTACGCTCTATACACAGCGCTATACAGAATAGGGATAGAAGTTTCTATTAGTCCTTGTAAGGGCTAATACCGGCAGGGTCAGAGCCATAGGTGACAGTCAGGGCCGTGAAAACAGATTTTAACGGCTACACAAGATGACAGCATCTGTGTAGCTAAGGTCAGGGATTTCCTCGCTGCATTTCCCCATTAGGAGGGATAGAAAGGGAGGCTTCCTTTCCTCTACCCAGACCCACAACCCTGCCACTGTACCCTCCTGCCCTTTGCACACTCAAACTCATTGTTACTAAGACATTATACTAGCAAACACTGAGTAAACTTAGTGGCATCCTAAAAGTGGCTGTTGGACTTCCATTAGTGTCCCACTGGTGCAAACCTATGTGCAGCACCTCTGCATTGCACACTCAAACTCATTGTTACTAAGCCATTATACTAGCAAACACTGAGTAAACTTAGTGGCATCCTAAAAGTGGCTGTTGGACTTCCATTAGTGTCCCACTGGTGCATACCTATGTGCAGCACCTCTGCATTGCACACTCAAACTCATTGTTACTAAGCCATTATACTAGCAAACACTGAGTAAACTTAGTGGCATCATAAAAGTGGCTGTTGGACTTCCATTAGTGTCCCACTGGTGCAAACCTATGTGCAGCACCTCTGCATTGCACACTCAAACTCATTGTTACTAAGCTATTATACTAGCAAACACTGAGTAAACTTAGTGGCATCCTAAAAGTGGCTGTTGGACTTCCATTAGTGTCCCACTGGTGCAAACCTATGTGCAGCACCTCTGCATTGCACACTCAAACTCATTGTTACTACTAAACCATTATACTAGCAAACTATGCTGCCAGTTTAAGGGCCGTAGTTGCATTGTCAGGGATAGTTATTGTTGTTTATTCTGCTGTTAATAAAGATAGACCACTGCTGCAATCTACACCACCTCTCAATTTTTACTACCACATTTTAAGTGCACAATCTTGTCGCAATCAAAATGAGTGGCAAAATGACAGATGCTGGTGGAAAGGGGAAGAGGCGTGTTGGAAAAGGTAAAAAAGGGTTTGTCCGTGGGGAAGGTGGCAAAGCTCCATTAACATCTGCTGAAGATAGACCATCTTCCAGCAAAAGTAAGATGTCTACTACATACCGTGGACAATCCGATGTGCTCACTTTTTTACGGACACGAACAACTGGAACAAAGGTAGATGATGGCCAAAAAAAGAAAATGCTTGAATGGATCTCAAGTGGTCCAACAAGTGCCCTCTCCTCCACCTCAACTACCGCATCCAAAAAACACCAGTCCTCTGAGTTTTCATCCCAATCACACTTGCTTTCTCCCAGCTCTGAAGTCTCCATCCGCCCTGCACAGTATGGTGGAACTGAGATGGCTGAGTCTGCAGAGCTGTTCAGTCACACTATAGCCTGGGAATCAGAGGTCTGCTCCCAAGCTACAGTGAGTACAGACCAGGAAATGGTCTGCAGTGATGCCCAGAACCTTTGTGACTCAGATTCAGGCCGTGATGACCAAGTTTCTGAGCATAATGTTGACCCTTATTCACAAACTGAAACACGTGTTGTAATAGACAAGGAGGAACATACTGATGACGATGAGACGCAGATACCAGATTGGGATGACAACTTAAAAATTCGGTCAGGGCAAGAAGAGGCTCGGTCTGAGGGTGAGGGGAGTGCAAACACAACAATTGATGAGGAAGTTCTAGATCCCACCTACTGTCAACCCACAGTCAGGCCCTCGAGGAGGTCAACAGAGACAGTGGAGGAGGATGCAACTGATGACGAAGTTACCTTGCGCCTTCCTGGACAGAGTCGGAGTACTGGTAGCATGTCTACAACTGCATCCTCAGCCACCACTGTGCCTCTGAGCACTAGTCGGGGTGGATCAGCAGGTCGCTTGCCCACTAAGCCTTGCCTAGCCTGGTCCTTTTTTGACATAGCAAAAGATCGCCCAAATTATGTGATCTGTAAAATTTGTCGTGATTCTGTTAGTAGAGGGCAAAACCTCAGCAGTTTGACAACTTCTTCCATGAATCGTCACATGAATAAATATCATGTGTCCCAGTGGGAAGCTCACCGTGCTGCAATGCGGCCTAGCGGAGCGAACCATCCCCCACCTGCCCCTTCCAGTGCATCCGCGCGCTCTTCATCTTCTAGGACTGTGGGGACAGCTGTCACACCTGGTTTTCCACGCACAACTTCCACCACTGTAACCGCAACAGGCAGTTTGCTTGGTAGGTCGTCAGTTGGTTTGGAAGGGGAAACAAGTGCGTGTGTACAGCTCTCTCAGACATCGATAGCACCAACGTTGGATGAAGGCAACATCATGTCTACGCCTGCACTTTCCTCACAAACCTGCAATTTTCCAGGTACACCCTACTCAACACCGTCTAGACACAGCAGCCAGATCTCTGTCCCTCTGATGTGGACAAATAAAAGGCCATTTCCTGCGACCCATGACAAAGCTAAGAGGTTGACTTTATCCCTCTGTAAGCTCTTGGTTACCGAAATGCTGCCTTTCCGCCTGGTGAACACACAGGATTTTAGAGACCTTATGTCTGTCGCTGTGCCCCAGTACCAGATGCCCAGTCGCCACTACTTCTCTAAGAAAGGTGTGCCCGCGCTACACCAGCATGTCGCACACAACATCACCGCTTCCTTGAGAAACTCTGTGTGTGAATGGGTGCATTTCACCACCGATACTTGGACCAGTAAGCATGGACAGGGACGTTACATGTCGCTGACTGGGCACTGGATGGTGAGGGGTCTGCTGCACAAGTCTTGCCGTCCCCACGACTTGTGTGTCAATCCTCTGTCTGTCCAAGTTCCGCCACTGCTTCTGCCTCCTCCACCTCATCTGGGTCCTCCACCTCCGCCTTAAGCCTGCCTGGTCAGGCCACCAGCGTTCTCACTGCGCAGAAGGAATAACGCACCCCTCATTACTATGCTGGCAGCAGAGCGCAACGGCATCAGGCAGTCTTTAGCTTGACATGTCTTGCAAATAGGAGTCACACAGCGGATGAGTTGTGGGCAGCTCTGGAGACTGAGTTTAATAAATGGTTGTCTCCACTCAACCTGCAGCCTGGTAAGGCCATGTGCGACAATGCTGCAAACCTGGGTGCGGCCCTTCGCCTGGGCAAGGTGACACATGTTCCTTGTATGGCTCACGTGTTGAACCTTGTTGTCCAGCAATTTTTAACACACTATCCCGGCCTAGATGGCCTTCTGAACAGGGCACGAAAACTGTCTGCTCACTACCGTAGTTCAACCGCCGCAGATGAGCGACTTGCATCGCTCCAGAAGTCTTTCGGCCTGCCGGTTCATCGCCTGAAATGCGATGTGGCGACACGCTGGTATTCGACTCTCCACATGCTACAGCGACTGTGGCACCGAGCCCTGGTGCAATACGTCATGACGTATAGCCTTGCCAACGAGATGCAGAGGTGGGGAAGATCACCCTGATGGAGTGGTCTCAGATCAAGGACCTATGCATCCTTCTGCACAGTTTCGACATGGCGACAAATATGTTTAACGCTGACAATGCCATTATCAGCATGACAATTCCAGTCATTTACATGCTGGAGCACACGCTAAACACTATTCGGAGTCAGGGGGTGGGACAACAGGAAGGGGAGGAACTACAGGAGGATTCATATGTGCAAGACACAACAACATCACCAAGGTCCAGACATTCATCATCACCAACGCGGCAGGCTGGGACCATGGGGGACAGCGATCAACAGGGCCTGGTAGCAGGCGAAATGTTGAGGAAGGTGCAGGAGAACATGAAGAAATGGAGGACGAACTGTCCATGGACATGGAAGACTCAGCGGATGAGGGAGACCTTGGTCAAATTTCAGTTGAAAGAGGTTGGGGGGAGATGTCAGAGGACGAAAGAACGGTTAGCACCTCTATGCCACAAACACAGCGTGGACTTGGTCCGCATGGCTGCGCAAGACACATGAGTGCCTTCTTGCTGCACTACCTCCAACATGACCCTCGTATTGTCAAAATTAGAAGTGATGATGACTACTGGCTTGCCACACTACTAGATCCCCGGTACAAGTCCAAATTTTGTGACATAATTCCAGCCATAGAAAGGGACGCACGTATGCAGGAGTATCAGCAGAAGCTGTTACTCGATCTTAGCTCGGCTTTCCCACCAAACAACCGTGGTGCAGGGAGTGAATCTCCCAGTTGTAACTTGACAAACATGGGACGGTCTCGTCATCTTCAACAGTCTACCTGTACCAGTAGCACCGTATCTGGTGCTGGTAACAGCAATTTTATTGAATCTTTTCATAATTTTTTTAGACCCTTCTTTGCAAGGCCACCAGAGACAACAAGTCTGACACATAGTCAACGGCTGGAGAGGATGATACAGGAGTATCTCCAAATGAACATCGATGCCATTACTTTGCAAATGGAGCCTTGCTCATTTTGGGCTTCAAATCTTGAAAAATGGCCAGAGCTCTCCACTTACGCCTTGGAGATTTTATCGTGTCCAGCTGCCAGAGTTGTCTCTGAACGTGTCTTCAGTGCTGCTGGGTGTGTGCTGACAGATAAGCGCACGCGTCTGTCCAGTGACAATGTGGACAGACTAACGTTCATCAAAATGAACAAGTCATGGATCCACAAGGAATTTACTACCCCTGTGTCATCCTGGGGAGAGTAAATCCTTGTGTATTTTGAATGTGCTTGATGCAAATCTAGCTGTGAAGAGTACAACTAGGGCACAAGTGCTGCCACTGATGGGGTGGCTGTGTGGCCCAATTTTTAGAAAAAAGGGAGACTCTTCTTGGAGTAACCCTTGCTGTGTTTTTAAAAATGATCCAAGATGCACAGCGCTGGGATCAGGAAAGACTTTGCTACCTACCCCAGTGTCATCCTGGGGACGGTTAAGTATGGCGTATTTTTGAATGTGCTTGATGCAAATCTAGCTGTGAAGTGTACAACTGGGGCACAAGTGCTGCCACTGAAGGGGTGGGTGTGTGTGTGGCCCAATTTTTGGAAAAAAGGGAGACTCCGCTTGGAGTAACCCTTGCTTACATTGTTTTTAAAAATGATCCAAGATGCACAGAGCTGGGATCAGGAAAGACTTTGCTACCTACCCCGGTGTTATCCTGGGGACGGTTAAGTATGGCGTATTTTTGAATGTGCTTGATGCAAATCTAGCTGTGAAGTGTACAACTGGGGCACAAGTGCTGCCACTGAAAGGGTGGGTGTGTGTGTGGCCCAATTTTTGGAAAAAAGGGAGACTCCGCTTGGAGTAACCCTTGCTTACATTGTTTTTAAAAATGATCCAAGATGCACAGAGCTGGGATCAGGAAAGACTTTGCTACCTACCCCGGTGTCATCCTGGGGACGGTTAAGTATGGCGTATTTTTGAATGTGCTTGATGCAAATCTAGCTGTGAAGTGTACAACTGGGGCACAAGTGCTGCCACTGAAGGGGTGGGTGTGTGTGGCCCAATTTTTGGAAAAAAGGGAGACTCCGCTTGGAGTAACCCTTGCTTACATTGTTTTTAAAAATGATCCAAGATGCACAGCGCTGGGATCAGGAAAGACTTTGCTACCTACCCCAGTGTCATCCTGGGGACGGTTAAGTATGGCGTATTTTTGAATGTGCTTGATGCAAATCTAGCTGTGAAGTGTACAACTGGGGCACAAGTGCTGCCACTGAAGGGGTGGGTGTGTGTGTGGCCCAATTTTTGGAAAAAAGGGAGACTCCGCTTGGAGTAACCCTTGCTTACATTGTTTTTAAAAATGATCCAAGATGCACAGAGCTGGGATCAGGAAAGACTTTGCTACCTACCCCGGTGTCATCCTGGGGACGGTTAAGTATGGCGTATTTTTGAATGTGCTTGATGCAAATCTAGCTGTGAAGTGTACAACTGGGGCACAAGTGCTGCCACTGAAGGGGTGGGTGTGTGTGTGGCCCAATTTTTGGAAAAAAGGGAGACTCCGCTTGGAGTAACCCTTGCTTACATTGTTTTTAAAAATGATCCAAGATGCACAGAGCTGGGATCAGGAAAGACTTTGCTACCTACCCCGGTGTCATCCTGGGGACGGTTAAGTATGGCGTATTTTTGAATGTGCTTGATGCAAATCTAGCTGTGAAGTGTACAACTGGGGCACAAGTGCTGCCACTGAAGGGGTGGGTGTGTGTGTGGCCCAATTTTTGGAAAAAAGGGAGACTCCGCTTGGAGTCACCTTGCGGTGTTTTACATGATTTTAGAAGGGCGTGCCATGCCTATATCTGTGTCTCCTTCTCTTTTTCCTTGTCCTGCTCTTTTGTTTTCGCATGAGTATATGTCCTTGTCACTTTCCCATGTGTTTGTGTTGTGTTGTGAGTTGTTTGTCAATTTTTGGAAACCTTTGAGTGTGTTTTCTAGGTGTTTTTATGTGTTTGTGATTGCCTGCCATTGTTTCCTATGCGGTTCGAGTTCGGTTCGTCGAACGTTCGCTGAACCGAACTCGAACGAGACGTCCGTTCGGCGAACCGAACTCGAGCCGAACCGCGACCGGTTCGATCATCTCTAATTATTACCATCTTTTCAGTTAGCCATTAAAAAGTATCAACCACTGAGGACTTCAGTTCTTTTAAACAAATTTGTTATCTCTACTGGCTAATACGGTACAAAGATATATTTTACCTTTTCACACAGTGACAGTTTAAAGCCATGATGGACATAGCATGTAATGGTGGGGGAACGACAGCAGGTCGTTAAGAGGTTAAAGGGGGATTCCAGGCCAAGGCTATTCATCTTCAGGCACTGGATATAGCCGAATCATAGTAAATTAAAGTATACACACTGTTAGGTTTCAACTCTGGTCATGGGTTAAATGAGATTTCCATACTTGTGGTCATATGCCAACTATCTTCTCTCCTTATGTGGCGCCCTGGACAAGCCAGGGGCCACAGAGCACAACACCAACACACCCCACACTCCCAGCAGGCACATCAAAGTCAGACACAAAACCCTTGTTGCCTTCCTCCAGGGGCTGATGTTCACACCAGGGGGGTGGGCCAGGTGGTTGGCCCCACCCACCGAGGAGTTCACAGTCCTGGAGGCGGGAAAAACCAGACAGATTAGTTTTGGAGGTGAAAGTGAGAGGGAGGAGAGTGGTAGTCGAGCAATCTGAAGTTGGTCTGGGTGTGTGGCCCGGACAGATCAGCAAGGTTGGCAGACGGTGGTGACCGTCTGCAGGAGTGGCCTATCGGAGTTTACCGCAAGGACCGTGGACAGGCGGTGGCCCGGCGGTACCGGACCGGTACACAAAGAGAAGTCAGTACCATCTGGCAGGGGCTTATGGACCCCGGCAAGGCTAGGAGTCGCCGTGAATTTGCCGAATTTGTTAGTGAAGGGAACCTCCTGGGTTTCCCAACAGCCAAGTCCCGACAGAAGGCAACAGTCCAACCAAGTGAGGGAGACACCGCCACCGCCAAGGCAACCGTTTCCCAGGGCCAGAGTCTGCGGGCAAAAAGGGGCTCCTCCAGCCCATATCTAAGCTGGGGAGCGGGTTACCGGTGGGAACTGTGAGGTAGCGTGGTCGGCTGCGCAGCAGAAGACACGGGATCCAGGCACCAAGGTTCACAGCACACGGTTTAATATTCAAACAAAAGTCCACAACAGTACACATGTGCCTCTCCGGCAGAGAACTCAGGGAGTTGTGTTCACTCCCTCACACCCGGCACCCCCGCCCTTGTTCCTGTTTCCTTTTAACCCTTCTTTCAGCCTGTAGGGAAACAGCATTAACCCTGGAGTGGAGTTGCTTTCTATCATGGAGTGAGCACAACCGGGGCGAGACATACCGGCCGTCATAGATAACCCCGGTCACAGTCTCACATACCCCCCCCCTCAGTTCAAGCGTGCGGGGTTGAACTCCCGCCATCAAACACGGGCCGCGGGACAAGGCATCGGCGTTGCCCAGCAACCTACCGGCCCGGTGTTCAACCGTAAACTGGAAGTTCTGCAGAGAAAGGAACCACCGGGTAACCCGGGCATTCCGTTCCTTGGCGGACCTCATCCAGACCAGTGGAGAGTGATCCGTCACCAAGCGAAACTGCCGTCCCAGCAGGTAATAGCGTAGGGACTCCAAGGCCCACTTGATCGCCAGGCACTCCTTCTCCACTACGCTATAATTCCGCTCGGGAGGGGTGAGCTTCCTACTTAAGAAGGTGACGGGGTGTTCCTCCCCCTGAACCACCTGAGACAGCATTGCCCCCAGGCCGACCTCAGAGGCATCAGTCTGTACTATGAACTCCTTCCGGAAATCAGGGTTTACAAGAACGGGCTGTCCGCACAGAACCCCCTTCAGGGCTCGGAAGGAGTCCTCGGCCTGCGGAGTCCAGCGCAACATGACGGAGTTCTTGCCTTTGAGAAGGTCCGTCAAGGGGGCTGATAGTCCCGCAAAATCTTTTACAAACCTCCTGTAGTACCCCACGATACCCAGGAAGGCCCTAACCTGCTTCGTGGTCAGGGGTCTAGGCCACTTCTGGATCGCCTCAACCTTGTTAATTTGGGGCTTAATCACTCCTTGGCCTATCACGTAGCCCAAGTAGCGGGCTTCCGTGAGTCCCAACGCACATTTCTTGGGATTGGCTGTCAATCCGGCTGTTCGAAGCTCGTCCACCACCGCTTGTACCTGTTCCAAGTGGGTCTGCCACTCGGAGCTGTAAATAATGATGTCATCAAGGTACGCTAATGCATACGCCTGGTGGGGTTCCAGCACCAAGTCCATCAACCTCTGGAACGTGGCCGGAGCGCCATGTAACCCAAAAGGCAAGACAACATAGTGGAAGAGACCCTCCGGCGTAGCAAAAGCGGTTTTCTCCTTGGCGGACTCCGTCAGTGGCACCTGCCAGTACCCCTTGGTCAGGTCGAGCGTGGTGAAATATCGCGCCTGTCCCAGCCTATCAATCAGCTCATCCACCCGGGGCATGGGGTAGAGATCGAACTTGGATATTTTGTTCAATCTCCTAAAGTCATTGCAGAACCTTACGGAGCCATCGGGTTTTGGTATTAGGACAATGGGACTAGCCCATTCACTCCGGGATTTTTCGATGACCCCCAGGCGTAGCATTGTCTTCACTTCCTCTGATATGGCTTGTCTTCGAGCCTCCGGCACCCGGTAGGACTTCAGGCGTACCTTCAGGTGAGGCTCGGTGACAATGTCATGTCGTATCAGACTGGTCCTACCCGGCAACTCGGAGAAGACATCGGGGTTCTGCTGAACCAGCCGTCTGGCCTCTCGCCTCTGTTGCTTGGTGAGGGCTTCTCCAATCCTTACTTCCGGTTCGTCCTCTCCGGAGGTTGCTGGAGCCGGGTTTGGACGACCCGAAGAGGAGGGAGATGGGGGAAAATCAACCATCAGGCTTTCCCGTTCCTGCCACGGTTTTAATAGGTTGACATGATATATTTGCTCAGGTTTCCGCCTACCGGTCTGCAATACCTTATAATTGACCACCCCGACTCTTTCCTTTATCTCGTAGGGGCCTTGCCACTGAGCCAGGAATTTACTCTCCGCCGTGGGGATCAATACCAACACCCGATCCCCGGGTTTAAAGGTCCGCACGGTGGCTTGTCTATTGTAGCGGCCACTTTGCACGGCCTGAGCCTCCTGTAAATGCTCCTTCACAATTGGCATGACTGCGCTTATGCGGTTCTGCATTCCTAAAATGTGTTCAATCACACTTTTATGGGGGGTGGGCTCTTGCTCCCATGTTTCCTTTGCCAGGTCCAACAATCCCCGGGGATGTCGCCCGTATAACAACTCAAAAGGCGAAAACCCCGTGGATGCCTGTGGCACCTCTCGTATGGCAAACATCAAATAGGGAAGCATCATATCCCAGTCTTTCCCGTCTTTGGAGATCACCCTTTTGAGCATGGTTTTCAGGGTTTTATTGAATCGTTCTACTAACCCATCCGTCTGAGGATGATACACAGACGTATGCAACTGCTTGATCTGGAGTAGCCGGCATAGCTCTTTGGTCACTTTAGACATGAATGGGGTCCCCTGATCCGTAAGGATCTCCTTGGGCAACCCCACCCGGCAGAACACAGCAAACAACTCCCGAGCTATAAGCTTCGCTGCAGTATGTCTGAGAGGTATCGCCTCTGGATACCGGGTGGCATAGTCAACAATCACTAGGATGTGTTGGTGCCCTCGAGCAGACTTTACGAGGGGCCCCACCAGATCCATCCCTATCCGTTCAAAAGGGACTTCTATAATGGGTAAGGGCACCAACGGACTGCAAAAGTGGGTCAGGGGTGCGGTAAGCTGACACTCCGGGCAGGTTTCGCAGAACCGTTTTACCTCCCCAAAGACCCTGGGCCAATAGAACCTTTGCAATATTCGCTCCTGCGTTTTCTTGACCCCTAGGTGGCCACTCATCAGGTGTCTATGAGCCAAGTCGAGGACCCGCTGGCGATACGGCTGGGGCACCACCAACTTCTCTACCCCCATGCCCCGTATTTCATCTACCCGGTAGAGTAAATCCTGCTTAAGAGCGAAATGGGGGTACCTTACCTGGGCACCGGGCAGCTGTGCCACCCCGTCAACTACTGTCACCCGACTCCGGGCATGTATTAATGTAGGGTCCTGGAGTTGGGCTGTCCCAAACGTATCCGGGGACGCCTCCAACTCCGGGATGGGCTTGACCGTCTCAGCCTCTCCTGCCAATACCTCTAGGGGCGACCTATCAGGTTCACATTCTGTCCCTATCATGGGAACCCCTACGGCAGGCGTCCCGGATTCAGGATTGTAGGGCTCAGGTCCCAGACTGAATAATATCTGAGGGGACTTAGGAGGTCCCTTCCATAAAGTCCAAAAATAGGGCAGATCCCTTCCTAGGATCACATCATAGGGAAGAGTGTTAATAAGTCCCACCTCATGTTGCACCTGACCGCAAGGTGCTGTGATGGTGACAATCCCCGTGGGATAGTCTCGGCGGTCCCCATGTATGCAAACCACCCCCACGGTACGTCCTGTGGCCTTTACTTTAGCCCTTAGGGTTGATCGCACAAGGGTCACTAAGCTTCCGGAATCCAACAAGCCTGTAACCGGACATCCATTCACCTGTATTTGGCACAAGTGGGGCTCAGTCTCTGGGGAGACCAGGTCAGCGGTACACACCACCTGAGCATACATTGAACCCCGCCGGGTAACCCCACAATCCATGGGCTCCGTGGTGAGTGGACACTGGGCTTCCATATGTCCCACCCGCTGGCACCTCCAACATCTAATAGGGAAGGAAACCCCCTTGACGAGTTGTCGTTTAGGGTACAGAACCTTCCGGACCTCAGGGACGGCGGGCGCGGCCTCAGACGGGACGGTAGCGGACTCCTGCACCGGTGTCGGCGGTGGGTCCTTGGCCCTAGGCTTGGAGGGGCCGGACCGACGGGCGGTACGCAAAGTCTCAGTGTCCCGTATCAAGTCCTGCGTAGCCACATGCCACTCTACCAGGGACACTAATTGGTCCAGGGTACTCGGGTCACCCTGTCCTACCCACCGTTGAATGGTGACGGGTAAAGTGCGCACAAAACGATCAACTACTACCCTTTCCACCATTTGCGTCGGGCTCAGAGTGTCAGGCTGCAACCACTTTTTTACGAGATGCAACAAGTCATAGACCTGGGAGCGTACGGGTTTGGCTTCCTCATAGAACCACTGATTTACCCGCTGAGCCCATACATAGGTATTCACCCCCAACCGAGCCAGTATTTCGGCTTTCAAAGACGCATATTCTATGGCGTCCTCGGTACAGAGGTCCAGGTACGCTTTTTGGGGCTCCCCCGTCAGATAGGGCGACAATACCTCAGCCCACTGGGGGGTCGGCAGCTTTTCCCGCTCGGCCACCCGCTCAAACACCGCCAGGAACGCTTCCACATCATCCCCCGGGGTCATCTTTTGCAACGCTTGTCTCACCGCTTTCCGGACGCTGCCGTCGTCACCCGGTCCCGGGGTTGTTGCTGCCGGTCCGGCACGGATCGACTTGGCCAGGAGGACCATCTGTTCTTGGTGCCTCTGTTCTTGCAATTTCAAGGATTGCTGCTGATGATCCAACGTCCGGAGCAGGTGTGTATTCGTCTGTTGTTGCTGTGCAGTAGCCTGAGCCAGCTGCTTTAGTATGTCCTCCATGGCGTCGCCGGGTTTGGGCTGTAGTATAGCCGCTCGAATCCAAGACATGCGCTGCTGGGTCACCAGGGATGGATGCTACACCTCACAGGGCTGGCATGCCCGCATTCTCCACCA
Source organism: Anomaloglossus baeobatrachus (assembly GCF_048569485.1). Classification (NCBI taxonomy): domain Eukaryota; kingdom Metazoa; phylum Chordata; class Amphibia; order Anura; family Aromobatidae; genus Anomaloglossus; species Anomaloglossus baeobatrachus. The sequence goes on from NC_134357.1 coordinate 122,371,946, forward strand.
TATGTGAGGTAGCATGGTCGGCTGCGCAGCAGAAGACACGGGATCCAGGCACCAAGGTTCACAGCACACGGTTTAATATTCAAACAAAAGTCCACAACAGTATACATGTGCCTCTCCGGCAGAGAACTCAGGGAGTTGTGTTCACTCCCTCACACCCGGCACCCACGCCCTTGTTCCTGTTTCCTTTTAACCCTTCTTTCAGCCTGTAGGGAAACAGCATTAACCCTGGAGTGGAGTTGCTTTCTATCATGGAGTGAGCACAACCGGGGCGAGACATACCGGCCGTCATAGATAACCCCGGTCACAGTCTCACAGAACCTATTGGAACCATCTACCATCCATAGGTGCAGGGAAAGGCAGTCACCATCAACCTGCCGGGAGGAAACAACACCGCAGCCGTCTGTGGAACCCATCCATCCAGCCGTGTGTTTTACCGAGAACTGTGTCCTCATCCTTGGCTGAGTGAGTACCACCGTGCCGTGCGGCACAGCGCTGCCCCCGCGACCCTGCACCTCACCAGGCCCCGTAACCTGCCTGCCACACATCCCTACCCCATTACCGGGCCCCGGGACAACCAACCCCCTACCCACGGAGGGGAGAACTAACAACAAAGCTGCTCCCTGTCACCGCTCCCGGGATCCCCGTCCAGAGCAGCTGTGGTGTCACCAATATCACCACAACCGTGGGTGGCGTCACGGACAATAATCAAACCCCCCCACAATCAAAATCCCCTTTTCACTCACGGGCGAGGAGTCCCAGGGATCCGGCCCACCGCTCCAGCCACCAACCGAGCAGCAGCAGCAGCGGCCGGACCCGAGCAGTGGGAGAGCGCAGCGTCCCCTCCTCCGCCCGCGACAACTTGGCGTCATGAACAGGATCTTACCGCTCTGCCATCTGGTAGAGGTGCGCCTTGTTACCGCCGGAGGTGTTTGGCCGGAAAATTTGTGAAGCCGCCATCTTGGGCGCGAAGAATTCCCGCTCGAGCGTCTCCTCGAGTAGTGGGGGCGCGAAGGCCAAAACCCCGCCCCTGTAGAGGAGGAGCCAGAAAAAGACTAAGGGGGACGGAAACAAGATGTCTGCACCCGACGGAGCCACGGGAGCACCTGTAGATGGGAACGGGCCTGCCCAGGTCCCGCCCGCGCTGGCGGGGGGGCGCCGCGGCCCCAGCTCTCGCTCAGGTGATGCCGTTCTCTTTGCCCTATGTGCCCGGAGCTGCCTGGCTACCGCAGTACGATGGGAAACCTGATGCCTTGCAGGTTTTCCAGAAAAATCTCAGTCCGCTTCTAGAACTGTACCCCCTGACTGATAAGCAATGTGCAGCGCTAGTGCTGGGGCAGCTAACCGGCGCAGCTGAGCAGGAGGCGAAGACCTGGGCCGAGGGGGACCGGTCCTCTGTAGCCACCATATTTGAAAAACTGCAGACTGCATTTGAGACCCGTACCGAGGCCGAGTTGCGGATGCAGTTCTATCAATGCCGGCAACGGCCCACAGATAGCATTCGGGACCATGCTCTGCGCCTGCAAACCGCATACTGAAGCGGGTGAACACCATCAACAGTGTGGACAGTAACAAAATGTTAAGTGAGCAGTTTGTGCAAGGGATGAGGTCCTCGGAGGACCGCAAACAGCTTCGGCTGTGGGCCCTAGAACACCCTTATGTGGACTTTGCCGTATTAAAGGAACGGGCCATCAAAGCTCTGCAATCCCCCGCAATTGAAGCTCCTTAGCCAGCCCCGTGGCCGGTCGAGACTGCTCCCGTCGTGGTGGCCCCTACCCCATCAGCACCTCCAGTGCCTGCAGCTCCAAGCGGAGCGATGGAAGAGCTTGCTGCTCAAATTCGCCGCATGGATGGAGACCTCGCTAAGATCCTTGCCGCACTCCAGCCTCCAACCAGATCCCAGGCCCCGGTGAAGATGCAGCTCGCCGACAGCCCTGAGGACGTCCCCTGGATGCAGCGGAGAAGGGCCAATGACTCACGGAATGGACCTCCAATCTGTTACAGGTGCAGCAAACCCGGCCACTACTTCCGAAGGTGTCCGTTAAACGACCAACCCCTGGAGCCACGGGCCAATTCTCAGAAGTAGAACCCCATGGCCCCCCAGACTGGCGGGACCGGTACATCGGGGCCCGGCCCATCATCTCCGTGGCTATGGACGGCATACTGGTGATGGCTCTCCTGGACACTGGATCACAGGTAACCACCATACCATACACACTGTATCAACGGTATTGGGGAAAAGACGAGCTGGCTCCCCCAGATACCAGTATAACACTGATTGCTGCTGATGGACTCCCATTGACCCAAGTAGGGTACAAACAAGTGGCCATGACTGTGGGGCGAGCTGAACTGCAACACCAGGGTATGATTGTGATAATGAATGAACCCAGTGATCATAACCCGAAGGTAGCGCTAGGGACCAACGTGATGGAGCACTGTATGAGTGATGTGCTGACCCTACTGCAGCAGCTGGCCCCCACGGCGGCGGAGAGCCGACAGAGAGCTGTGCAGCGTGAGATTCGAGCCCTGATGTACCGCCAACATGTGAGTTCGAAAGGAGGAGAGATTGGCGGGGTGAGAGTGATGGATGTGGCCCCTTTGATTGTGCCTCCCAGGAGCGAGATGATGATTTGGTGTAGGGCAGCGGTAGGGCCCCAGGGGCGTGACTACCCCGACATGATAGAGCCCATGCAATCTGTACACTGACCCACAGTAATGGCCGCCCGAGGGGTGGTAGATGTAAAGAAGGGGAGAGTGCCCGTGAGGGTGCTGAACTGCGGGGAGGAAGAAGTCAGGATTCCCCGGTACGCTACCCTTGCCAAGCTGTTCACCTTTGATCCCCACACCATCCACGAGGATATTCCCACAACCTCACCACCTACTGCCAGCACTCACCCATTCCAAGGGGAGTTAGACGAGTGGTGCCGACAGCTACACGTAGGCACTGACGATACCCCTGCACATCACAAAGAAGGGGTATACCGGGTGGTACAGGAGTATGAGCAAGTTTTTAGCAAGCACCCCCTAGACTTTCGGCAGATTAAAGGGGTCCAACACCGTATCCCCACCGGTGAGCACCCCCCTATCAAAGAAAGGTACAGGCCTATTCCCCCTGCACACTACCAATGTGCTAAGGACATGTTAAGGAACATGAAGGAGGCAGGGGTTATTAGGGACAGCTGTAGTCCCTGGGCCACCCCGTTGGTACTGGTTAAGAAGAAGGATGGCACCATGCGGATGTGTGTGGATTGCCGAAAAATTAACCAGATAACACATAAGGATGCTTACCCTCTGCCCCGGATTGAGGAGTCCCTGGCTGCGCTGAGAACCGCTAACTACTTCTCCACCCTTGACCTCACCAGTGGGTACTGGCAGGTGACTGTGGCACCAGAAGACCGAGAGAAGACTGCATTTGCTACCCCTATGGGGCTCTGTGAGTTTAATAGCATGCCGTTCGGGCTGTGCAATGCCCCTGGAACCTTCCAACGGCTGATGGAATGCTGTCTGGGGCATCTAAACTTTGAGACCGTCCTGCTGTACCTGGATGATGTGATTGTGTACTCCCAGTCATATGAAGCCCACCTGGAGCACCTAGCCGAGGTGTTCGCGTCCCTTGCCAAATATGGGATGAAGTTGAAGCCCTCAAAGTGTCATCTGCTGAAACCCAAAGTGCAGTACCTAGGGCATGTGGTCGGTGCAGAGGGTGTCGCCCCCGACCCTGATAAAATCACCGCCATTCAGGACTGGCCAAGGCCGACCACGGTGAAGGAGGTGAGGCAGTTTCTGGGCCTGGTGGGGTATTACCGTCGCTTCATCAAGGGGTACACGAAGATGGCTGCCCCCATGCAAGACCTCCTCGTGGGACAGACCAAAGGTGGTAGACCCCTAGGAGCTCCATTGGTGTGGGAAGAAAGGCATGAGGAATCCTTCCATCAGCTGAGAGCGGCCCTGACCGGAGAAGAAATCCTAGCATACCCTGACTACAACCACCCCTTCATCCTTTACACCGATGCCAGCAATGTGGGCTTAGGGGCAGTCCTATCCCAGGTCCAAGACAGGAGAGAGAAAGTGATTGCCTATGCGAGCTGAAGGCTTCGACCGACTGAGAGGAACCCCGAGAACTACAGCTCTTTCAAGCTTGAACTCCTGGCACTGGTGTGGGCTATCACCAAGCGGTTCCGCCATTACCTGGCAGCGGCTAAGTTCACCGCTTTCACGGATAATAACCCGCTGACCCACCTGGACACCGCCAAGCTGGGCGCGTTGGAACAGCGATGGGTAGCTAGGCTAGCCAACTACGATTTCACCATCAAGGACAGGGCCGGCCGTGTCAACCTTAATGCCGATGCACTCTCTCGGATGCCCCACTTGTCGGAAGAAGGGCCTGAAGACGACGACCTCGAAGAGATTGAGCTGCCCGCATTTCATCAGCCACCGACTGAGAAGGTGCATGTCTATCAACAACGGGTAAACCTGGACCCGCTGCCCAGCCAGGAGTGGCAAGAAGCTCAGGACCAGGCACCCACCATCCGCTTAGTCAAGATCTTGGTGGAACAGGGTGCTGCTGGGATAGACCCTGCCGCCCCAGATGAAGCCCAACGCCTGTGGCGTGAACGGACCCGGCTGTATCTACACCAGGGGAAGTTGTACCGTGAGCTGATTAGCCCGAAGACCCATGAGAAGATCCGCCAGTTGGTGATTCCCCAAGCTAACGTGCCCACTGTCCTGCAAGCATACCATGATGGTGCTGGGCACTTCGGATGGAAGAAACTAGAGATGCTGTTGAGAGAGTGGTTCTATTGGAGTGGAATGCGGGAATCTGTAGAGGCCTGGTGCCGAGAGTGTGGCCCTTGCGCGCTGAGAAGGTAGGATGAGGCCAGCCAGAAGGCGCCCCTATACCCAATTGTTACACACCAACCGCTGGAGCTGGTTGCCCTGGACCATGTAAAGCTCACCCCCAGCCGAAGTGGGTACACCTACGCTCTAACCATTGTAGACCACTATTCAAGGTTCATGGTGGTTGTCCCAGTCAAAGACCTAACTGGCCGTACCGCCGCTAGAGTGTTCCAGGCCTATTTCTGCCGACCACATGGGTACCCGGAGAAGGTGCTTACTGACCAAGGCCCGGCCTTTAAAGCGGAGTTATTCCATGAATTTTGTCAGTTGTACAGCTGCAAGAAAATCCGGACCACGCCTTACCATGCCCAAACCAACGGCATGTGTGAAAAGATGAACCACCTGGTCCTGGGCCTCCTCAAGACGTTGCCGCTAGAAGAGCGGAACCTGTGGCCAGAGAAGCTGCCTGACTTGGTCGATATGTACAACAATATCCCTTCCAGCTCAACAAAATGCACCCCAGCATACCTGATGAGAGCACGCCCCGGCCGGCTACCGGTGGATCTGGACATGGGATTGGAGGCCCCAGAAGCGCTCCCTTCGACAACTGAATGGGACACTCGGCGGAGAGTGCAGTATCGACAGATTCAGGAGTATGTTGAGAAGAACTTGAATCGGAGTCGGGAACAAGAGGAGCAGTGTTTTAACCAGAAGGCGTCTGCTGGCCCTTTCCAGCCTGGAGACGTAGTGCTGAAACGAAAGAGGAGGACCCACAAGCTGGATGATCAATGGGAGCAGACCCCATATGTCAAACAGCCCACAGGATGGGAAGATGGGAAGGCCTACCAGATCAGTCGTGACCAAGGGGGCACTTTGGCCACGGTTTCCCGGGACCATCTAAAGAGGTGCCCACCAGCATTGAGTTCAGCAGCTGAAGCTCCGATTCCTAGACCGGCGGAGAAGGCAAAAGAGGTAATCCACACCGTGATGGGTGACTTTCCAGCAGACTGGCGTACACAGAATGGCGCGGTGATTCTTCCAGTGATACTATTCCCACAACCCGTGGATGAGGAAGAAATGGAAGTGGTCAACCATGAGCCAGTGCCCAGGGATGAACCTGTACCCAGCTCCCCTATGCCTCCGCCTGCCCCACACGATAGCAGGGAAGAGGAACTGATTGTTCCCTCTGCCCCACTGCGTGCCACCACTGACACCGGGCCCCAGAGGACCACCCGTCCCAACCTAGGTAGACCCCCACTTAGGTACAGGGAAACTGTTCTTTAAAAAAGGAAAAAGTGTGCGTGTGTTGAAAGTACTGTTTAAAGTTTTGGAAAATGATAAGTGAATAATCTACCGAGATGTCACCTGATTGTCAACGTGATTTGAACTGGTCATTGCCGGCAACTGGTCCCCATTGGGACCCCCTTCACCAAGTTTTGCATAAGGGACTCCTTATGAACAAGCCCGAGAACTAGCAGGGCAACCACAAACTAGTGGCATGTAAATAAAATATGTTTTATGGCTTCTACTGTGACCGCCTCTGGAGAGGCAGATTGGAGGAAGGGCCCGCAGTGGAGCAGGCTGGGGCCCAGCCACCACCGGAACCGGTGGCGATCCTCTGGGGGTTTCAGGGGTTCCCCATGGACGTGGGTCCCCTGAAAAGGACAGAACCCGCTCGGGCAACTTGTGCAGGACTGGGGTCAAGGGGTGCTGCCTGTTTGCTTAGGGGCAGCATCAGGGCCAGGTTGCTTGGGTGGGAGATAGCGGAAGCCGTAACCGTTACGCAACGTTTAAGTAAGAGTACCTCCCAATGTGGGAAGATGTTATTATAAATGTAATCTGTGTTTTACCCTTTTTCCTATATTTTTCAGTTGTGAAAATAAAACCGGTGATGGACGGGCAGCCCGCGGATGGTCTGCATTTAACTAAGGGGGAATGTGGCGCCCTGGACAAGCCAGGGGCCACAGAGCACAACACCAACACACCCCACACTCCCAGCAGGCACATCAAAGTCAGACACAAAACTCTTGTTGCCTTCCTCCAGGAGCTGATGTTCACACCAGGGGGGTGGGCAAGGCAGTTGGCCCCGCCCACCGAGGAGTTCACAGTCCTGGAGGCGGGAAAAGAGGGAGGAGAGTGGTAGTCGAGCAATCTGAAGTTGGTCCGGGTGTGTGGCCCGGACAAATCAGCAAGGTTGGCAGACGGTGGTGACCGTCTGCAGGAGTGGCCTATCGGAGTTTACCGCAAGGACCGTGGACGGGCGGTGGCCCGGCGGTACCGAACCGGTACACAAAGAGAAGTCAGCACCATCTGGCAGGGGCTTACGGACCCCGGCAAGGCTAGGAGTCGCCGTGAATTTGCCGAATTCGTTAGTGAAGGGAACCTCCTGGGTTTCCCAACAGCCAAGTCCCGACAGAAGGCAACAGTCCAACCAAGTGAGGGAGATACCGCCACCGCCAAGGCAACCGTTTCCCAGGGCCAGAGCCTGCGGGCAAAAAGGGGCTCCTCCAGCCCATATCCAAGCTGGGGAGTGGGTTACCGGTGGGAACCCATTGGAACCATCTACCGTCCATAGGTGCAGGGAAAGGCAGTCACCATCAACCTGCTGGGAGGAAACAACACCGCAGCCGTCTGTGGGACCCGTCCATCCAGCCATGTGTTTTACCGAGAACTGTGTCCTCATCCTTGGCTGAGTGAGTACCACCGTGCCGTGTGGCACAGCGCTGCCCCCGCGACCCTGCACCTCACCAGGCCCCGTAACCTGCCTGCCACACATCCCTACCCCATCACCGGGCCCCCGGGACAACCAACCCCCTACCCACGGAGGGGAGAACTAACAACAAAGCTGCTCCCTGTCACCGCTCCCGGGATCCCCGTCCAGAGCAGCGGTGGTGTCACCAATATCACCACAACCGTGGGTGGCGTCACGGACAATAATCAAAACCCCCCCACAATCAAAATCCCCTTTTCACTCACGGGCGAGGAGCGCCGCTTGAGTCCCCAGGATCCGGCCCACCACTCGAGCCACCAACCGAGCAGCAGCAGCAGCGGCCGGACCCGAGCAGTGGGAGAGCGCAGCGTCCCCTCCTCCGCCCACGACACTTACTTCTCTCAATGTTTTAAGATTTAAGATTAATATTTGTAATATTTGGAAGAGAAGCAAGTCAGCATGTGACCATAAGTACACAGATTTTATATGAGCAATCACATAATGTCCGATCAAACAGCAAACTGAGCTGAATCTTAATATTGTGCATCTTATGGTCTATTGACACTTGAACTTGGCAGCCGGTAGACACCAAGTACCACTCTGGAGCAGTCCCTGGTACTGCACCTGCTGACTCGAGAGGTCAGGAATGCAGGTTCAGACTCTGGGTAGAAGACAGGGCAGGCTCAGGATCACAGGTAATAGGACTCCGATACTGGATCAAACCTGATGGCTGGTGCAGACTCGACGGCTGGTACGGGCTGTATGACTGGCACTGGCAGGATGGCTTGTTCAGGCTGGATGGCTGGTATAGACTGAACAGCTTGTACTGGCTGGATGGCTGGTACAAGATGGATGGTTGGATTACCTTAACACTCACATTTCAGAAACACAGACACCTTTTCTGGATCCATCTTCAGTCCTGGATAAGAAATAATGTAACCTAGGAAAGGAAGAGAGGTCTGCTCAAAGATGCACTTCTCAAACTTTGCATATAGGTGGTTTTCCCAAAGTCTCTGCAGAGCCAGACGAACATTCTTGCTGTGGGATGGCAGATCAGGTGAGAAAACCAGGATGTCATTCAGATATTACACCACTTAAGTGTAAAAAAAAAGTCTTGGAAGATATCATTAGCAAACTCTTGGAAAATTGCTTGACCATTATTGAATCCAAATGGCATTACATGCTGCTCATAGTAGGTGTTAAAGGCGGTCTTCCATTCTTCCCCCTGACAGAATGGCAGAAGCAGATCAGATTGCATGCTCCTTGCAGATCAAGTTTAGTGAAGATCATGTGACCTCTGAGATGATCAAACAACTCTGAAATGAGAGGCAATGGGTTTTTGTTCTTCACTATGATCTGATTGAGTCCCCTATAATCAATTTAAGTTCAGAGAGTGGCATCCTTTTTCATCATAAAGAAGAATATGGCTCCTCATGGGGAGGGGGGACTTCTGATTGAATCTCCTAGCCAGGTTTTCCTGCACTTTATCTTTGTGTTTAGGGGTTCACAGGGACATAGCAGGGACAGCCGTCGAGGAGTGGGGGCACCACTACGTATCTTCAGGGTGCCAACCTCCATGGCTAGGTAGGGCGCAGGAGGGAGTGGACATTGTAGGGATTGATTTTCCCTCTCTCCTCTGTGCACTAAGTCACTTTATTCACATGAACTGTGGTATTTTACCTTTTAATAATATCAATAAATGTTAAGTTTTAGTTAGGGTTTTATGGTATTTGCATGCTTACCCTTTAACTAGTGGAATTATTTTGCATCATTAGCTGTCGCTCGTACATGTTACACGCAACGACGTCGCTAACGAGGCCTGATGTGCGTCACAAATTCCGTGACCCCAGCGATATCTCGTTAGCGATGTCGTTGCGTGTACCGGGGCCTTTAGTCTGCAATGTCCAACAATTAGACAATATTTGTAAATATGTCTGTGGGACTAATTGAAAAAAAATAAATAAATAAATGTGATCCTGGCTGAGCTGGTGCACTGCTTATGCCTTTGGAGGTACTAAAACATATTCTTTAATAAGACCCTCCAACTATAATGGTGTATTCTTAAGTAACACAGGGGCATTTGGGTTCTCCGATGTAAGGACCTAGATGTTACGGCTATCTCTGCATCCTGTGTATCTGAAAACAGAATTGTTCCAACCAGGCAACCACTTTAAAATTAAAATACCAATTTACTTTCATAAAAGTAGATGCACATAGTGTATATACAACTATCCTGTCTCCATAGATTTAGTTTGCGCTCTCACATTTATCACTTCAGAAAATTTTACAATGTAAAGAAAATAGAGTAAATATTATCTGAAAATATAATTTTACTAACAGAGATTCTGGAAGTGTAGTAACGGTGCCATCTGGTTAGTACATTAAGTTCTTAAAGCAAATTAAAAATTGTGGGAATAGCACCCAACCTTCCGAGTATAAAGATTTTCCAACACTATTACCAGGCAGTGAGAAGCTACTGAATTTACTTGTCTCATTAGGAGGATCTTGACCTTTCCATCAAAGAAGGATGTCCTTGAAAGAAATCACCTTTTTATATGGGGATTTGGATAGTTTTTCCAGCTGTTACTGCAGACCTGTTTATTTGTCTAACACATGTTTAGAAAAAAGGGAGACCTGTCCTACAATGTCATTGTAACTGAGACAGAAAGACATGCTTTAAATTGCTCATATCCAGGATACCTTGTGTTGAAGGGACAGTGAAGGATTTATATGTATTTTCTACCAAAAGACTTTCCCATATGGATATTTGTCTTCCTTTTTTGCCTGCGGAGATATAGTGTAAGTTAAACAGAGACCTTAAGGCCAGCACTTCTTTACCATGAATAAATAGAACACAATCTTGAAATGTGCAATTCAGGACTACTCCACTATACTATTAAAGGGAACCTGTCATATTAAAAAATTGTATTAACTTAGAGATATGGGGTTACTCTGCAGGTTAATAGCATTCTGATGCTGTCCAGCCATCACACCCAGAGCCCTGATTCCTGCAGGAAATTAAGTTTATTCTTCCTGGCAGCCTCAGGCTTTCAGTTATAGGGGCAAGGCTAACACGGACTTTGTGCATAGTGAGTGGAGGCTGTAACGATACCCCTGGTGTTGACTGAAAACCGACTCTGTACTGATGCAATGCTGAGCTGGCTGAACAGTTAGTGCCAGGGGCATATTTGAGGCCTTCAGTCACTATGCACAGAGAGGGGACTGAATCTGCACTCGCTGGACCACTATGACTAAAAGCCTGAAGCTGCGAGGAGACATAAAGTTAATTTCCTCTTGGCAGTGGACTTTTTATTGTGATTGGCTCCAGGCATAAGAATGTTATTAACCTTCAGATTAACCCCATTTCTGCAAAATAATAGCATTTGTTTACATGACAAGTTCCTTTTAAATAACAGGTGGAGCCTTATCATGACATATAATGTATTTTGCGGATTATAAAAAGAAAGTTTTTTCCTCCAAATTTGGAGGAAAGTGGGAGGGTCTTATAGTCTGGATGTACCTGTTTGTGGCTGTTGGGGGGCGATAGGGGAGGAGCGGGTGACAGGAGGCAATGGCAGGATCACAGGAGCCAGTAGTCAGTGCTGGAGCTAGTAGTATACTCACTAATAAAAAAAAATAATATTCACTGCTCCCCATGCCCATAATCCAACCCAAATTTCAGCACTGAAGCTGACACAGAGAGGTGGGTGGGATTATGAGTGTGGGGAGCAGTAAATATTCCTTTTGTTTAATAGCAGGTCACGTGATTACCCAGCCAACGATTTCTTGCATTTACTGGGCGATCACTTGTGTCCGCTATTAAAGAGCATGAGTATTTATTTCTCCTCACACCCATAATCCCGGGCATAGGGAGCAGTGAATATTATGGCTTAGCTTTGATGGATGATACTTAGCTGACAGAAAGGGGTTGTGCCTTGCAATTGACAATGTGCACTTTGTTGATGACAGCAGCAATTACAGTCAGGGACTTTACATATCTTTCACGCAGGGGTGGGCTGGCCCGGAGAGTAGAAGGATAAATGTTCCAAGAGCTGGTCCCCAGTTGTTGTTTTGGGCCATTCGGGTGTCTGTTGCCTGTACAGTATTTCACATGTGTACAAGTGCTTGGCCTATTCAGTTCTACAGACATGATCATGATGTATGCTGTATAGGCGTGTCTGCTGTACTTACATCACAAGTGCACAAGCCGGTCTGCTTCCTTGTCGGAAACTGAGGGAAGAGTTCAGCGAGGGTCCAGGGACAGAGCCAGATACTGTGTATCAGTGGAGGCTCTAAGGCACACAATGTGATGAGTTATTGCACCAGCTTGTGTGACACCCTGGCACCGCCAGGTGGTCACAGAAGTGTACTGCACCCCACATAACACCTTCCCACACAAGGGTCCCATCAGCCACAAAACCCTAGCCACCCCCACCAGGGTAAGAAGGACACACCAGTGGGCAGGACCAGGTGGATTGGGAGCGCCCACCTAGGGGTCTTGAGGATCCAGGGGCAGGAACACAGTAGTCTAAATTTGGAGTTTGAAGTTGGAGGTCAAGTGGAGAGAGTGACAGTGACAGACTGTCAGAGGAAAGCTGAGCCTAGTGGAGAGTAGACAGGGTAGTGGCCCTGGTCTACTGGCTAGGTGGCAAGCAGTGGATCGTGTCCAAAGGCAACGGGAATGCAGTCTCGGAAAAGAAGACCGGGACAGAGTTGGAGCCCGCCGGTACCGACAGCGGAGATCCGGTCTGGAAACCGTGCACAGGCGGAGTATCTGGACCCTAGTTAGAAGACAGTTTCAAGCCCCTTCTCTAATTCACCAGGCCGGGAGCAGGTTTCCAGCCTAGTTCCAGAAGTTTAGAGATAGAGCGAAACGGCAGCCCACCGCGGGGGATAGGGTATCCGCAAACACCCACTGAAATCCCAAGGGTCGGTTTTCGTGGGCACGTCTCCCAAACAGAATACACCAGGAGTGGACTTCCTCATTCCAGACGGAGTCATCCAAAAGTGAGGAAAAATTACAGAGTGCTGGAGGAAGGGACATTGGTACACCAGCCCGGGTCTGGGACCCGAGTACACCCGGACGCGGCAGACGGCCACTGACACTTTGGTTTACCAACGGACTTGTGTGCAATTATTCCACAGTGAGTACACCAACACTCCTCGTTCCGGCCCGGCGCGCCATCTCTGGCCTACATCACTCCCCGTGTTCTGGACACTGAGCCCTGGGGCATCCATCCCTACCCACAGAAGGGTTAACATCCAGCTGCTATCCCATCTCCCTCCGGTTGCTCCCCAACAGCAGCGGTGGTACCATATCTTACCACACACCGTGGGTTGCGTCACAAAGTATTTACAGCAATTCCCGTACAAATACGTCCCCTTTTTATTTGAGTGTCCGTGTGACCACCGGGTCCGGAAATCCCTCGAGCCACTGCGGATCCGGATCCGAGCAGCCCAGCTGCTACTGTCGTGGGGGCAACACACTTGTGCCTCCATAAAGATCAGGTCCCACTGTCAGGGAAAAAATGAACAGGCCCCGGATGGCATGGGCACTGCGAGGAGACTCTGTGTGCGGGATTGACTTCGGGCAGGGTGCATGACACATACTTGCTGCTTTGGGTAAGAGTCCATCACCCCTGCTGCCAGTCGTCAATGCCGTCGGATAGTGAGACACCCAACACCAGAGTTCACTTGGCCATACAGTTTTGTTTACTTTTATTGTTCACTTTGTTATGACAGACATGGCCTTCCTTTCTGTGGGGTACTATTCTTCGCTTCTGGGTCCGAAGCCTTCTCTAGCCGGACGACTCTCTTAGTCAGCCAGGGTTACCTAACTGGCCCTACCAATGAGGCCATATCCTCTCACTCTTGAACCCATTTCTAGACCACTCTTATTTTGGAGCTCCCTCTCCTAACCATTCGCCCTGCCACCTGTCACTCTTCCCTTTTGCTACTTTAACTCTTTCTTGTCTAACTTCTCTTTACAACTCGCTCTACTGCAGGCTCACCCGACCGCTAGCTGGCAATATTTGGTAACCTGATAGACAGTCCTAACTCTGCTACATGCAGAAACAATTTTCTAAAAAAACCACTTAAGTATCAGCACATTCATTTCTAATATTCAACCTCATCACATTTTTTTATTGCCACCATGAGTGATGAATATTCTGTGATTTTCATATTCTGTCTCTTAAACCTAGAACGCATACCTGGAGCCTCGCAGGCTTGCTAGGTTACTTGTTTTGTATTGTAGATTTCTATGGCTGCACGTTCTAGGGTTAATTGGACAGAGATTGTCCTGCGCATGCGAGCTCAAGATCATGGTGCATGTCATGACGTTGTGATCTTCTGCGCACTTGTGCAGAACCTTCCTGAGTTTCAATAGAGTCAAAATTCCTGGCCCAGCAGGGATTCAATGCTCCTCGCAATGATAAGAAGATGTAGTGAGGATCAGATGAGTGATGATGAGAAGAAGAGAGACCAGCTAAGTGAGCTCAGAGGTGAGTATACATTTTTTGTTTTTGTTTTGTTGTTTAACATTGATGCATACATTTCCAGATTAACTTCTCTACAAATTGAATTTCCTGGGAAAATCTGTGCAAACAGCCGAAATCAAATTTTGCCTCATCCGTTTCTCTTTACTGATTACCATTGAAAAAATACAAATATATACTAATGAATTATTGTCCATAATATTCTGAATGTTCCCTTGTTCCCTTCACATCTGCTAGTGTGACACCCCATGGGCTGTGAGGTACTCAGTCCTGGGCGTGCGGTGCGCAGCGGGGAACAGTCGTAGTCGCGGCCCGTTGCCGTAGCCCTCGGTGTGCCATCCCTCAGAAAAAGGGGTGACAATAAAAGTAAAAGGTGAAAAATAAAAATAAAAGAGTTCTCGACTACGCCATTTGCGGTGTGTGGCCAGGTTATTGGGGCCACCGCTGCAGGGTCCTGCTGGGGCTAATGGAGTGGTGCAGCTTAGGAGTTTGTGCCCTTCGCAACCAGGGACAGGCCCCAGGAGTGAATGATGGGGATTGTAGTGGGGAACCGTCTGTGTGAGTGCACGGGGCGATAATGAAAGAGTCCACACCAGTATTGCAGTTTTAACTTGCCTTGCTTTTACTTTTCGTACTTGGACCCGCTGGTGCCGGTTCCGGGTTTTCCCACTCCCCTTGTTCTCCATGCCAGCTGTGACCTGGGTTGGCTGTCCTCCATGAACACTTGTTGTGGTTGGACTCCCGTGCACTGGAGCTACTTGGGAGTCCCTTCTCTTCAGTCTTGGTCCTACTGCAGGCAGCCTGGATTATTTAAGGAGTTCAGTCCCTGGTCCCCTCTTTGCTGCTTGTGCTTCAGAGTTTTTGGGTTGGCGATGGACCCTGGAGATCTTCTCGCCTGGCAGAGTTAACAGCTAACCATAAAGTGTCCCACTGTCCTAGGGTCTGTACCCCGCCTTGTACTGAGTCCTGTGAGCCTTGGTTCCAGACTTACACAGGTGTCCCGCGGTTCCTGGAGTCCACAGGTAACCCACGGTGCCTGGAGTCCTGGTTCCGTACTCCACAGTCACTCACTCCTTTTACGGCACTCCGGTGTTGCTTCAGGTCTTTTCTGTACTTTTCGCTCTTTTCTCCTCACACTTTCCTCTACACCTCCACACTCTGACTTCTTTCTTCACACTCCTCCACTTAACTTCTACTCCTCACTCCACTGAACTGACTACTTCCTCCCACCAACTTCCCAACTGACCACTGACCCCTCCCCCTCACTGGGTCTCTCCGTACAGATTGGGTGGTGACTATCCAGTCAGTGCCCATCCCTTTAACCTATTGCTCGGCAGTCTCCCAGTCTGATGTTGGGGTTGTGTATGTGGCCTGAGGGTGCTGGTGTACTGGCCGGCACAGATATTCCGGGGTTTGGGTTTCCACTGGTTACATTTGTGGCACCTGGTACCGCAGGGGTGGTACACTAGCCTACTCATGTCACAGAATAATTTGCAATGATCTCTCTGTATGCCGGTAGCTATGAACATGCTTTTTGATACTATTAGCCAAAACGAGACTTGGCCTCATTATTATGATGATTGCTGAGGTTTGCTCATCATACATTGATGGTCTTATTTACAAATTATTAATGTAAGATTCTATTTTAGTTCACTTTAATTAATGACTGTGCCATAACAATTTTTCAAATCTTAGAGAACAGTTCCAGCAATTTGTTTTTTCTTTCTTTGATTCTAATCTAAGGTCCATGATCCTACTCTTATATTCGCTTTTCGGAAATATCACCTTTTATCGGAGTCAACCAGTCTCGCTGCGCCATTTTGTGACCGCAATTTCTGACTAGCTGGGAGTTATAAGTTATATCACAAGTAGAGATGAGCGATGTTCGAGGTTCGCCAATTTCATGTTAGAGTGATTTTGGGAGGTGCTCGAGATCGAACTCGAACTCGAGCTTTTTACTAAAAGCTCGACAGTTTGAGTTACGTTCGAGAACGGTTCAATCACCAAAAGCAGGGCTTTTCACAACTACAGTGTGCAGGGAGCCATCACTGGCAGACTGCGGTAAGCTGGTAACCAATGTAAATATCGGGTATCCAAGCAAAGCGCTTTGCTTGGTAACCCGATATTTACCCTGGTTAAGTGTGCAGGGAGCCGACACTTCCCCGCTCGGCTCCACCCCCTCCTGCACTCGGCATGTACACACACACACACACTCTCACACTCACCTGTCCCCAGCCATGCAGTTCCTGGCGCTGACGTCCTCAGTGCCACATGGCCCCGCTAGGCTCCACCCACTTCGCACTTCGCCGCCTGCACACATGGCCCCGATAGGCTCCACCAACCTTGCACTTCGCACACATGGCCCCGCTCGGCTCCACCCACCTCGCACTCCACACACATTACCCCGCTAAGCTCCACCCACCTCACACTCCGCACACATTACCCCGCTTGGATCCACCCACCTCGCACTCCGCACACATGGCCCCGTTCGGTTCCACCCACCTTGCACTATGCACACATGGCCCTGCTCGGCTCCACCCACCTCGCACTCTGCACACATGGCCCTACTCGGCTCCACCCACCTCGACACTCCACACACATTAACCCACTTGGCTCCACCCACCTTGCACTCCGCACATATTACCCCACTAGGCTCCACCCACCTCTCACTCCGCACACATTACCCTGCTCGGCTTACATGCGGTGATGAAGTCCCGCCCTCTCGACCTCAGCGCTGTCACTGTCCTGCATGGCCGCCGCTTTCACATCTCCTCCTCTCGCTGCCGACCCGAGACTGTGACTAGCGGTGACATCACAGGCTCCCGGGATACTTATCTGTGAAGGCCGCGGTCATTGAAGTCAGTGACAGCTCTGCTATCAGCAGTGCAGGAGATCGTCACCGCTGGTAATGTACAGTACCTCGCTCCTGACAGCAGCACTTGTCATGCCCTGCAGTGACCTGGGCTGACCTATTGATGTTAGCTTAGGTCACTGAATTGCTCTCCCAGCCAATGGGGAACATTCTGTTCTTCATTGACTGGGACAGTGACTATTGTATGGATCATCATGGGAACCCCTTGGATTACTGCAAACCTGGATTTGTTTTTCTTTCTAATAAATTGGTGAAAAAGGGAATGTTTTGGGGAGTGTTTTTTCAAATAAAAATGTGTTTGTCATCTATTTTTTTTTATTACTGACTGGGTTGGTGATGTCGGGTATCTGATACATGCCTGACCTCACGAACCCAAGGGCTTGATGCCAGGTGACATTACACATCTGGTATTAACCCCATATATTACCCCGTTTGCCACTGCACCAGGGCACGGGATGAGCTGGGGCGAAGCACCAGGATTGGCGCATCTAATGGATGCGCCACTTCTGGGGCAGCTGCGGCCTGCTATTTTAGGCTGGGGAGAGTCCAATAACCATGGACCTCCCTAGTCTGAGAATATCAGACCCCAGCTGTCCGCTTTACCTTGGATGGTGATCCAATTTTGGGGGGACACCCACATGTTTTTTTTTTAATTATTTATTTAATTTAAAATAACAGCACTGGGATCCCTCAGTTTTGGATTACCAGCCAAGGTGAAGCTGCCAGCTGTGGTCTGCAGGCTGCAGCCGTCTTCTTTAACCTAGCTGGCTATCAAAAATAGGGGGAACCCTACGTCATTTTTTTTTTAAATTTATTTATTTTTGTGGCTAAATACAAGGCTAATAAGCACCCCTAAGTGCCACATGAAAGGCACCAAAGGGTGCAAAATTACAAAATGCAGGAGAGTGGGACATGATGTGTCTTTCTGCCATTATAATGACAGAAAAGACTGATATGAAATGTACAAGCACAAGAAAATCACCAGAGCGCTCTACACTGTGAAAAGCCATAGAAAATGGCACTGGAGTGATAATGTGACCGCCACATGTAGGTTAAAGCTATGGATCCTGGGTAAATTTATGTATTTTCCCTCCTTCAGTTTTTTTTGCAGTACGCAAAAAAAAACGGAAGGCACACGGATGACAAACGAATGACATACGGACCGTATACGGAGCGGAAACGGATGCCACACGGATGCACCCTTGAAAAAAACGGACCGTTTTTTGCGGACCGCAAAAACGGATCGGTCATGTGAATGTAGCCTTATTCTGATCTGCCATTTATAAACAGCAGGCAGAAATAAGTGAATAGCGCCCCCCCAGCGCCAGAAAATCTCCGGGTTTTCAGGGGTAGCTGAGACCCTAGAGATCATGATTCAGGCCAGTTTTTCTGGTCCCCGCTCACGTGATCACAGGTATACACCGTATACCGATGATCACGTTACAGTAAATGACAGAGCCGGTAAAAAATTATTTTTCCCCCATCTGGCATGAACAAACATGTCAGATGGGAGATAAATCTCCTCCCCGGTCCCCCGGTGTCGCCAAAGTGCCCCCCCGACCACCTCCCAAAAATCCAAGATGGCAACGCGCACAGCAGCGCGCCGGCCGCATTCACCCTACTCCTCTGATTTCTATCTCATGTGCCATGACACATGCGACAGAAAACTCTTCCCCAGGCTCTGCCAGGTCACCCCCTATAACACCAACAGTGTTCCCCGGTGTCCCACGGTACCTGTGCAGTGTTGATCCTCCACGGCCCCCTCCTTCACAATAGATGCTACCGCATGCACAGAGCGGCTCTCAGCTCAGCCTCCTGTGTTCAGACACAGTGAGTGGTGGTAACCATGCATCTGTAAGCTTCTACAATGCCCTGCTCATGAGGTAGGGAACATAGTTAATCAGGAGAGCTATACTACATTTTCAAATGGAGGTATTTGATTTTATAGTTGCCCTGCTGAACGACTACCAAACATGAGAGTCCGTTATACACCACAAGAAAACATGTCTAAATAGCGAGCTCTGTTGTTTAGTATTCATTCAGCTGGATAACTGGACTTAAAGGGGTATTCCATCTCCAAGATCCTATCCCCAATATATAGTAGGTCAAATAGCAATAATATCAGCAAATACCAATATTTGGAAATGTAGAATAGTTCTCCTGATTAGGCATGCCCTTACCTCATGAGCAGGGCATTGCAGCTTTGGTAGCAACAGTTACGACATGGACTCTGCTGTTGTGGACCCGGGGAGAGTGGGTGCAGATTCATTGCACCCACACACCTCACATGGAGGGTCTGCACTCCTAGAAAATGGGGGATACGTTGCCTGAGCGTGTCCCCCCATATTCTAGATGCTCCAGATTCATCGTGAGACCCCCTTATTTTTTACCCTTACAATAAATTGGTGAAAGAGGAAATGTTTTGGGAAGTGTTTTTTCAAATACATTTTTTTTTTGTCTATTTTTTTTGTTAGTACTGACAGTTTGTGATGTCGGGTATCTGAGAGACGCCATGACATCACAAACTGCTGGGCTTGATGTCAGGTGACCTTTCAGCTAGTATTAACCCCATTTATTACCCGTTTGTCACCGCACCAGGGTACGGGATGAGCTGGGGTGAAGCGCCAGGACTGGCGCATCTAGTGGATGCGCCACTTCTGGGGCGCCTGCGGCCTGCTGTTTTTAGGCTGTGAAGGGCCAATAACTATGGACCTTCCTACTCTCAGAATACCAGACCACATCTGTCTGCTTTACCTTGGCTGGGGATCCAATTTGGGGGGGACTCTACTTTTTTTTGTAATATTTTTTTTAATATTTATAAAAATAATTATAAAAAAAGATCCTGGGGTGACCTCGACTTTGGATCCCCAACCACGGTAAAGCTGCCAGCTGTGGTTTTCAGGCTACAGCCATCTGCTTTACCCTAGCTGGCTATCAAAAATGGGGGGACCCCACGTCATTTTTTTTTTTAACTATTTTTTTAAATAAAAAAAATTAATGGGCTTCCTTGTATTTTGATTGCCAGCCAAGGTAACGCCAGGCAGATGGGAGTGGCAACCCGTAGCTGTCTGCTTTATCTGCGCTGAGAATCAAAAATACCGCGGAGCGCTACGTCATTTTTTTTTAAAGATTTATTTTTACAGCACTGTGATGTCCAGCAATCAAAATACAGGGAAGCCCTTTTTGTTTTTAGTTATTTAAATAAATAATTAAAAAAAATATATATGGGCTCCCGCTGCATTTTTTGTATTGCTAGCTAAGGGTAATCCAAGCAGCTACTGGCTGCTAACCTCCACTGCTTGGTGTTACCTTCACTACCTTCACTGGCAATGGAAAATCCAGGGAAGCATTTTTTATTTTCTTTGCCAAAAAACTACAAAAAAATGATGTGAGCTTCGCCATATTTTTGTATGCTAGCCGGGTACAGCAGGCAGGTACGGCTGCCCCCAACCCCCAGCTGCCTATTTGTACCCGGCTGGGAACTAAAAATATAGGGAAGCCCTTTTTTTAATTATTTCATGAATTTCATGAAATAATTAAAAAAAAAAAACGACGTGGGCTTCGCCCCATTTTTGTGTCCAGCCGGGTACAACTAGGCAGCTGGGGATTGGGTCCGCAGCACAGGTTAGCCCGAGCTTTCTGGGCGCCTCTGCTGTGAATTGCAGTCCGCAGCCGCCCCAGAAAATGGCGCTCTCATAGAAGCGCCATCATCTGGCGCTGTATCCAACTCTTCCAACAGCCCTAGAGCCGGATGGCTTGTTGGGTAATCATGAGTTAATACTGGCTTTGTTTTACTAGCTATTAAGCCAGAGATTCTTAATGTCAGGCACGTTTGACCCGGCCATTAAGAATCTCCAATAAAGGGTTAAAAAAAAGACACCACACAGAGAAAAAATACTTTAATAGAAATAAATATACAGACACACTTAGAGACTCCATGTTTATTACTCCCTCTTATCTCTCCACGGTCCATGGTCTTCTGCCTTCTTTCTCCTTCAGCCCATGCAGCTCTGCTGCATCATCAGCACTTCATGGGAGAAAGACGCTGCTGCTCCCCATTCAGGCTTTTCACTCCGTGAGTCATCAGTGCTGCTGGCTGTTAGCGGTAACGTCACCGCTGACAGACGGGTTACCATAGCAACAGTGCTCCGATCACGTGATTCCCGGTGCTGCTGCGTGCTGTTAGTGGTGACGTCACCGCTAACAGGCGCATTGCTATAGCATCGGTGATCTCTGTTATTGACCAGCTGTGTCAGCCGGTCAATAACGGAACGAGGAAGCAGAACGGGGAGTCAACCGTGTGCCAGAGCATGTCGCCGGTACACGGCGATACACAAACGTGCACCGTGTACCAGAGAGATGCAATGACAGGACCTAGCATGACGTCAAAGCCATGTGACCAGTCTGTAGCCAATGAAATAATAGACACGTGACTGGTCACATGCTATTTTGACATCATGATAGGTCCTGTCATCAGTGCTGGTTACCGGGAGGACGCAGCAATTATCCGATGGAAAATCTGCGGGAGACAGAGTTCAGGACGCATCGCGGGGACAGGTAAGTGTTATGGAAATGTTTATTAACTGTATGTGTACATTTATAATGTGTTTTTATGTGTTTGTGATTGCCTCCCATTGTTTTCAATGAGGGTCGAGAGGTTCATCGAATGGTTCGTCGAACGGTTCGTCGAACGGGGCCCCGTTCGACGAACCGAACTCGAACTCTAGGGGGGGGCTCATTTCTAATCACAAGCTCAAAATGAAAGTCTATGAGAACCAGAACTTGGAAAGAATAGAGCTGCATGAAACACAGGAGCTGCCAGCAGCTCCCAAATTGCCACAGTCTGAAGGAAGCATTTGTGATAGAATTGACGAAGATAAAGGGTGAGTATAAGACCAGCAGCAGGGATCTTAGATTAAAAGTACCACTCAGGTGATTAAGATTGAAAAACACTGGAGCATTGCTTGAACCCCTTAATGACCAATGATGTACATGGTATGTCATGATCAAGTGTCAGTTCCCACATCATGATGTATCATGTACGCCATGGATTAAAACTGTGAATACACAGCTGACAGCTTACCTGCATGGCCAGAGACACAGGGAGCCATTTGGTCCATCCCCACTCTCGAATCGCTGTAATTGGTAAGTCAATCTAACTAACCGATAGCAGCATCATCGTGTAAGAGATGCTGAAATATCTGCACTTCCCAAATGATCACCACTGGAGCTCAGCTTAGCTGACAGCTGAGATCCTGCAGAAACAGCCTGGGCCACGATCGATGGTGATTGCAACATTTAGAAGTTCCAACCGCATTCCACCCTTACATCTCGCTGCCAAAGTCTGGCAACGAGATGTATATATACGCGCGGCCATGATTTTCACTTACCGCCGCCCCCACTGGAAGTCACATGAGTGATCACGTGACTTTTGGTGGTTTCCATTGTAGCACAGGGTCATGTGATGACTAGAGTTGAGCGCGGTTCGTAGTTCTCCAGTTCGCGGTTCGAGTGATTTTGGGGGCTGTTCTAGATCGAACTAGAACTCGAACTTTTTGCTAAAGCTCGATAGTTCTAGTTACGTTCGAGAACAGTTCTAGCAGCAAAAAGCCAAGCTAATTACTAGCTGGCTTTCCGCTGTAATAGTGTAAGTCTCTCTGTGACTCACACTATTATGAAATTTCAGCGTATAGTGTGTGGGAACAGCGCATTCAGATCACTGCTGCTGGGATAATGGCGATCGCGATTTTTTTTTTTTCCCTTGTCTTCCTTTCCTAAGCGCGAGCGTGTAGTGGGGCGGGCCAGCATGTCAGCCAATCCCAGACACACACACAGCTAAGTGGACTTTTAGCCAGAGAAGCAACGGCATGTGTGATAGGATGTCCATGTCACATGTCCCTGCATTATAAAAACGGGTATCTGCCCGTCTGGACGCCATTATCTCTTCTGCGTCTGGGTGTCAGTCACCGCTGGCATAACTCCTGTCTCCGATTCTGCTGTGTACGCTCTACACACAGCACTATATAGAATAGGGATAGAAGTTTCTATTAGCCCTTGTAAGGGCTAATAACAGCATGCTCAGAGCCATAGGTGACAGTCAGATCCGTGGAAACAGATTTTAACAGCTACAGATAACAGCGTCTGTGTAGCTAAGGTCAGGGACTTGCTCGCTGCATTTCCCCATTAGGAGGGATAGAAAGTGAGGCTTCCTTTCCTGTACACTGACCCACAACCCTGCCACTGTACCCTCCTGCCCTTTGCGCACTCAAGCTCATTGTAATGTCGCGGGCGGGGAGGAGGGTGTCAGCACACCGCGCTCACCCCTTCTGCTCGGGTCCGGCAGTTGCTCCTGGTGGCTCGAGCTGCGGGCCGGATCCCGGGGTGTCTCGAGCGACACTCCTCGCCCGTGAGTGAAAGGGGGGTGTTTGTTGGGGTTATAGTTCGTGACGCCACCCACGGTTGTGGTGATGGCACCACCGCTGCTCAGTGTGGGGGTCCCGGGGATGGTGTTGGGAGCAGCCAGGTGTTGTGTTGCCCCTCCGTGGGTAGGGGTTGGTGATCCCGGGGCCCAGTGGGGTGCAGGGGCGCAGGGGCAGCGCTGTGCCTTGCGGCACTGAGGTACTCACTCAGCCAGTAAACACGACACAGTTCTCGGTAAACAAACGGCTGGTTGGACGGGTCCCTCGGACGGTTCACGGTGCTGCGGTTCCCTGCAGTTAGCGGTGACGGTCTCTTCCCTGCACCTTTGAAATGTCTGTTTGGTAGCGGTGGATCCCCACCGGTTACCCACTCCCCGACTGCAATCTGTGCCGGAGGAGCTCCACACTTTGCCCGCAGGCGCCGGCCCTGGGAAACTGGTGCCTTGGCGGTGGCGGTGTTTCCCCGTTGTGGTTGGACCTTTGCCGTCAATCAGGACTTGCTTGTTGGGGGGTCTACGTCCCCTTCACTAATGGATTTAGCAATTTACAGCGACTCCAAGCC
The DNA here is from genome assembly GCF_048569485.1 of Anomaloglossus baeobatrachus. Taxonomy (NCBI): domain Eukaryota; kingdom Metazoa; phylum Chordata; class Amphibia; order Anura; family Aromobatidae; genus Anomaloglossus; species Anomaloglossus baeobatrachus. Next base: position 122,395,839 of record NC_134357.1, read on the forward strand.
TTGCTGGGATCCGAAAGCCCCTGCTCTGGTGCTGACTGCCCTTTGTATACTGCTCCAGGCCCCGGATACACACAGCCTCCGTGGCCCTTCCAGCAACCTCCAGACAGTCCCACTGCAGATCTTCACCACTGTCTGCTGACCTTGCTGACTCCGTCTGGGCACACAGCCACAGACCAACTTCAGGCTTTCTGTCTGTCAGGTTTCCAGGTTTTCCAGTTCTCTTTTGAATGAGCTTGCCCTCGGTTAACATGGAGTTTACTGTTCTGTTGCCCTACTTCCTGTCCAGCTGCTTAAAAGGCCGCCTCTAAGCCTAGTCCAGTGCCTGAGTATACTGCTTGCTGTGTGCTCCTGCTTTGCTGCTGCTATTTCTGATTGCCTTTGGATCCTCCTAAAGACTACCGACCGACCGACTCTGGACCTTACCCGGTTTCTCTAAGCTGTGCCCGGATTCCGTCTGCCATCTTCGGTCAGCACTCTGCCCGGTTCTCTCTGGTTCGTAACCACTCTGGACAATCATTCCGTACGGACACTCCTGGACTTTTACCGCTTGCCCCTTGTGTCCCGGCTGCGGCGCATTTAGGCCTTCCGGGGTGATTGCCGGACAGTCCCTGTATAGGGGTTCGCTCTGGTGGTCTCCCTAGGGGAGTCCGGTGCGTGGCCCCGGGAATCCCCTTCGCTCCGTTTCGGAAAGTTATTTTGTGTATTTGTACTGCTGTGTTTTCCGTTGTGTATCTACCGTGGTTACATATTATAAAACATCTTGTACCAGGAACTCGTCTCTGATTGTCATTGCCCTACGCTATCGAAATCCTCAGAACATATATAAGTATTACATTATACTCAGGCCATAGGAGGATTTCGCTGGGGCAATGACTGAGACACGAGTAGATCAGCTCTTCTCCATGATTAACTCCCTGCAGCAGGAGATGGAGGCGGTGCAGAATAAACTTAGAGATGTGGAGGCACAGCTGGGCCATGATCACCAGGTACTGGGGCCGGCTATACAGGATTTGCAAGTCAGAGTGGAGGCTCAGGAAGCCGTCCCCACTACGTCCGTATCAGCTGCCGGTATGCCTAGGTTACCCCCATTCCGTTTCAATGGTGATCGTAGTCAGTTCCGTGGATTTGTTAACCAATGTATACTGTTTTTCGATGTACATTCTGATTATTACCGTTCTGATCGATCAAAGGTGTTATGTATCATCATGTTATTAACCTCACGAGCGCTGGCTTGGGCTAATCCCATGATAGAGAATCGGGATATCCGTTTAAATAACCTGGATAACTTTCTGACCGCAATGGCGCAAATGTTTGATGATCCGAATCGCCGTGCTACCGCTGAATCGGCTCTCCTTTCCTTTCGTCAGGGAAAGCGTTCTGTCGTTGAATACGCCACTGAGTTCAAGAGGTTAGTGGTAGACACCGACTGGGGAAATAATGCGTTATTATCTGTTTTCAGAAAAGGTTTGTCCGGTACCATCAAGGACGAGTTAGCTCATTCCGAATCTCCAGGGGATTTTGAACCGTTTCTCCAGCACTGTGCGCATTGATACTCGTTTGACGGAACGTAGACAGGAAAAATGGGCAGCTGTAAACCGTGTAAACAATATTGCGTTTCCTTCCAGAGAACCCGCTCTCAGGACGCCACGGGAGGCCGAGGACGTACCTATGCAAGTGGACTCTTTGCAAAAACGAGAGACCAACGAACGGCGTGAACACCGGCTCCGTGAGCGTTTGTGTTTCTATTGCGGTCAATCGGACCATTTCTTGATCGACTGCCCGAAACGTCCAAATCGCCCAAATAAGGTATTGGCAGCCATGGCAGAGTGTGACAACACGGATGCAGAGTCCGATATCTCTGAGGCAAGTGGACACTTGGATGCGGTATTTCCCTTGACTGTAATGTCTACCTCACCGAAGGACTCAGAGGGGAAATATACCCATTGCTTACTCCCCATTCAGATCCGTTGGGAGGGACAGCTAATTCCTACCTCTGCAATGATAGACTCCGGGGCAGGGGGAAATTTCATGGACTCTTCCTTTGCCAGGAAACACGGTATCCGGACTCAGCAAAGATCCTCACCGGTTACCATGGAGACGGTAGACGGATCTCCGTTAACCTCTGGACCAGTGGATCGGGAAACAGTACCGCTCGAATGCGTGATGAAGCCAGGTCAGCAGGGGACCCTTGTTTTCATGATAATTTCTTCTCCTCATTTTCCGATTATTTTAGGTATTCCGTGGCTACGGTCTACAAATCCGGTCATCGATTGGGAGACTAAGGAAATATCCTTCCCACCGCAGAGTGGTCCGACCATTTGTCCAGCCGTTCCGGTTCCAGTAACACCAAATACGGAGGGCACTGTACAGGTACCTGTTTTACCCCCGGTTTACCGTGACTTCGCTGATATATGCGACAAAAGAAAAGCCGATCAGCTTCCCCCGCATAGACCGTATGATTGCCCCATAGACTTACTCCCAGGGGCGGAGATTCCGTTTGGTCATGTCTACCCGTTGGCGGCACCTGAGCTAGAAGCACTAAAAGAGTATATTGATGAAAGCCTAGCCAAGGGATTTATTCGTCCGTCTACCTCACCCGCAGGGGCACCCATCTTTTTCGTGAAAAAGAAGGAGGGGACTCTAAGACCCTGTATTGACTACCGGGAACTGAATAAGATAACCATCCGGAACCGGTATCCGTTACCGTTGATTCCTGAGCTATTGGAGAGGGTCCAACAGGCAAAAATATTCACCAAATTAGACCTCCGTGGGGCATATAATCTGCTTCGTATACGTCCCGGAGACGAGTGGAAGACCGCGTTCCGATGTCGGTACGGACATTTTGAGTACCTAGTGATGCCTTTTGGACTTTGTAACGCTCCCGCGGCATTTCAACATCTCGTTAACGATATTTTTAGGGATATCATGGACCAATTCATGGTGATCTATCTGGACGATATCCTAATCTTTTCTGATTCTCTACAGGACCACCAGGAGCACGTCAAGACCGTACTTACCCGTCTGAGGGAAAACCGCCTATACATTAAACTGGAGAAATGCGAGTTCCACTGCTCACAAATACAATTCTTAGGTTATGTCATCTCTCCTCAGGGACTGAACATGGAATCTAGCAAGATACAAGCCATTCTAGACTGGCCGGAACCGGGAAACATCAAAGAGGTACAACGCTTTGTCGGTTTTGCCAACTTTTACCGACGCTTTATCCGTAACTTTTCGGAGATTGTTCGTCCCATCACTCTGTTGACCAAGAAAGGACAGAAGTTTGTGTGGTCCGCCCAGGCCCAGGAAGCATTCCATCGTCTCAAGGTATGTTTTACCTCAGCGCCAATATTAGTACATCCGAATCCCGCACTTCCCTTTATCGTGGAGGTAGACGCTTCCGACTATGCATTAGGGGCCATTCTTTCTCAAAGGACCGGGGACAAGAGTCTCTTGCATCCGTGTGCCTTCTTTTCCCGCCGGTTGTCCCCTGCAGAAAGGAACTATGACATTGCGGACAAGGAATTATTGGCGATTATTTCCGCTTTCAAGGAATGGAGACACCACTTACAGGGAGCCGCGCAGCAAGTGATAGTACTCACAGATCATCGTAATCTGGAATTTCTTAAGTCTGCCAGGTGCCTGTCTCCACGGCAAGCCCGTTGGAGCCTATTTCTTAACCAATTCAATTTTATCGTTACATACCATCCAGGTTCACGTAATGGGAAAGCCGATGCCTTGTCCCGAATCCACGCCGTGGACTCCGTACCTGGAACCCCGTCTCAGACCGTGTTATCGGATGCCAATTTCGTTGGAGTAATCCAGGACCAGGACTTGTGGAAGGACATCAAGCTGGCCTATGATGGTGACGTATTTCTTGCTGCCCCCCCGAATGATGTAACACTTGTTCTTCGGAATGGTGTGTGGTTGAGAGAGCGACGCATTTATGTCCCGGAGGCCGTAAGACTTCGGGTTCTCAAGTTGGTCCATGACTCCGTGTTGGCTGGTCATAGGGGGGTACAGAAGACGCAGGAATTTCTGAGCCGTTTCTTCTGGTGGCCTACCTGTTTAAAAGATGTGAAGGACTATGTCCACTCATGTGTGGTTTGTGCCCGGTGCAAGGTCCCTCGTGTGGCTCCTACGGGACTCCTCCAACCGTTACCCGTGCCATCTCGCCCTTGGGGGTCTATCTCCATGGATTTCATTGTGGAGTTGCCAGTCTCAGGCGGGCACAATACCATTTTAGTGGTGGTGGATCGATTGACTAAAGCGGCTCACTTCATTCCGTGTACCGGTCTTCCCTCAGCCGCAGAGACAGTGGATTTGGTTATCCAGAACGTATTCCGATTGCATGGGGTACCAGACGAGATCATCTCTGACCGGGGCGTGCAGTTCACGTCTAGATTCTGGAAGGGGTTTTGTACGGCACTCCAGATTGATGTCTGTTTGTCTTCTGCATACCATCCTCAGACGAATGGGCAAACCGAACGGACGAATCAAACCCTGGAACAATACCTTCGATGTTATGTCAGCCATCTCCAAGACGATTGGTTGAAGATGCTTCCGTTGGCGGAGTTCTCATATAACAACACTCAGAGCAGCTCCACTAAGGTAACGCCCTTTTTCGCTAACCTGGGTTACCATCCGACTGTTTTGCCTAGGTCACCGGTTGCGGTTTCAGTGCCAGCGGTGGAGGACAGATTGACAGAACTACGACAAAATCTGGAGGTTCTAAAGGACACTGTGGCTATGGCCCAGGAGCGTTACAAGAGGACGGCAGACACTCACCGGAAACCGGCACCCATGTACAAGGTAGGGGACTCTGTATGGTTATCCACCAAAAACCTGAGATTGGGTGTTCCTTCGCAGAAGCTGGGTCAAAAATTCATCGGTCCGTTCAAGATCACCGGGAACGTGAGCCCTGTGGCCTGTCGGCTACGGTTACCGCACCATCTAAAGGTACACCCGGTCTTTCATGTGTCTCTCCTCAAACCCGTTTCCCCTAATACGTTTCATGGTCGTGTTGTGCCCCCTCCTCCGCCTGTGATGGTCGACGGCGAGGAGCAGTTCGTGGTTGAGGACATTATTGACTCCCGGCTCCATCGTCGTCGGCTCCAGTATCTGGTACGTTGGCAGGGGTACGCCCCCGAGGACGATTCCTGGGAACCGGTGGGTAACATTCGGGCACCCCGGAAGATTGCCCAGTTTCATCGACGTTTCCCGGACAAGCCAGGCCCTGATCCGTCCTGAGGCCGTCTCTGGGGGGGGGAGTAATGTCAGGTTTCCAGGTTTTCCAGTTCTCTTTTGAATGAGCTTGCCCTCGGTTAACATGGAGTTTACTGTTCTGTTGCCCTACTTCCTGTCCAGCTGCTTAAAAGGCCGCCTCTAAGCCTAGTCCAGTGCCTGAGTATACTGCTTGCTGTGTGCTCCTGCTTTGCTGCTGCTATTCCTGATTGCCTTTGGATCCTCCTAAAGACTACCGACCGACCGACTCTGGACCTTACCCGGTTTCTCTAAGCTGTGCCCGGATTCCGTCTGCCATCTTCGGTCAGCACTCTGCCCGGTTCTCTCTGGTTCGTAACCACTCTGGACAATCATTCCGTACGGACACTCCTGGACTTTTACCGCTTGCCCCTTGTGTCCCGGCTGCGGCGCATTTAGGCCTTCCGGGGTGATTGCCGGACAGTCCCTGTATAGGGGTTCGCTCTGGTGGTCTCCCTAGGGGAGTCCGGTGCGTGGCCCCGGGAATCCCCTTCGCTCCGTTTCGGAAAGTTATTTTGTGTATTTGTACTGCTGTGTTTTCCGTTGTGTATCTACCGTGGTTACATATTATAAAACATCTTGTACCAGGAACTCGTCTCTGATTGTCATTGCCCTACGCTATCGAAATCCTCAGAACATATATAAGTATTACACTGTCACTTTCACTGCTGTTTCACTCTAGCTCCCTCCTGAGCTACTCTCTCTGTTGTTCACTCCTTCCACTTCCTCCTCCCGGACTCAACTCTCTTCTTTACTCAAGCTCGTCCCTGAGCTGACTGCCTGTTTACTTCCTGCCTCCAGAGTTGTGAGCTCCTTGGTGGGCGGAGCCAACCGCCTGGCCCACCCCCTGGTGTACATCAACAGCCTACTGGAGGAAGGCAACAAGGATTTGTGGGTTAGCTGGTGTACCTACAGGGAATGTGGGGTGTGTGTGTTATCTGTGTCCCCTGGCTTGCCCAGGGCGACACATTCCCCCTTAGCAAAATGCAGACCGTCCTCGGGCTGCCCGTCCAACACCGGTTTTATTTTCCTTTTTGTTTTTCTGAAAAGGTAGACGGTATAACATTATAAACAGTAAATAATATACATTTTTAATCACAACTCTTCCCAAGACGGGAGGCACATTTTACTTTTAACGTTTCAATGGTGTACGGTCACGGTTTCCGCTCTCTCCCACCCAAGTAACCTGGCCCTGATGCTGCCCCTAAAACCCAGGCAGCACCCCTTGACCCACAGTCCAGCACAAGTCACCCGAGCGGGATCTGTCCTTCCCTCCAGAGGGTAGCCACCGGTTCCTTTGGTGGCTGGGCCCTGGCCTGCTCTGCTCAGGGCCCTCCCTCCAACCTGCCTCTCCGGAGGCGGCCTGCGGAAACGGTAACGGTAACCAACATATTTACAAGCCACTAACGTTTGTGGTTGCCCTGCAGAGTTCATGGGCTTGTCCATGGCTAGTTCCCATGCATAAACTTTAAACGGTCCCCACGGGGACAACGGTGCCGGCTCCAGCCGGTTGCTAATCACAGCAGACAATCAGGTGAAAACTCGGTTCAATCAGTGTTTTTCCATTTTTCAAAACTTTCAACTTTTCTCAAACAAACACACAACACTCTTTTACATTTGCGGGCCCCTCTTACTCATAGAACGGTCTCCCTGTACCTAAGTGGGGGTCTACCTAGGTTGGAACGGGTGGACCTTCGGGGCCCGGTGTCAGTGGTGCTAGACAGTGGGGTAGAGGGAACAATCGGTTCCTCCTCCCTACTATAGTGTGGGGCAGGCGGAGGTGCAGGGGGGCTGGGTACAGGTTCATCCCTGGGCACTGGCACTGGTTCTGGCTCACGGTTAACCGCTTCCACTACTTCTTCATCCACGGGTTGTGGGAACAGTATCACTGGAAGTATCACCGCGCCGTTCTGTGTAGGCCAGTTGGCTGGGAAGTCACCCATCACAGTGTGGATTACCTCTGCTGCCTTTTCCACTGGTGGAGGAACCGGTACTTCAGCCTCTGCTTTCAGTGCTGGGGGGCATTTTTTTAGATGGTCCCGAGAAACTGTGGCCAGGGTGCCCCCTTGGTCACGACTGATCTGGTAGGTCTTCCCATTGTCCCACTCGGTGGGTTGTACGACGTAAGGGACTTGCTCCCACTGGTCATCCAGTTTGTGGGCTTTTCTCTTCCGTTTCAGCACCACATCTCCTGGCTGTAAAGGACCTGCAGGCGCCTTCTGGTTGAACCGGTGCTCTTGCTGTTCTCGACTTCGACTGAGGTTTTTCTCCACATACTCCTGGATTTGCCGGTACTGGGCCCTCCTCCGACTTTCCCACTCTGCCGTTGAAGGGAGTGCTTCCGGAGCCTCCAACCCCATCTCCAGATCCACCGGCAGGCGGCCAGGCCGAGCCCTCATCAGATACGCTGGGGTGCACTTCGTCGAGCTGGATGGGATATTATTGTACATGTCGACCAGGTCGGGTAACTTTTCCGGCCACATGTTCCGTTCTTCCAGCGGTAGCGTCTTGAGGAGCCCCAGGACCAAGTGGTTCATTTTCTCGCACATGCCGTTGGTTTGGGCGTGGTACGGAGTGGTCCGGATCTTCTTGCAGCCGTACAACTGGCAGAATTCGTGAAACACTTCTGCTTCAAAAGCCGGGCCTTGGTCAGTCAGCACCTTCTCGGGGTACCCATGGGGTCGGCAAAAATAGGCCTGGAACGCTCGAGCAGCGGTTCGACCAGTCAAGTCCTTAACGGGGACTACCACCATAAATCTTGAGTAGTGGTCTACCATGGTCAATGCGTAGGTGTACCCACTTCGGCTAGGGGTGAGTTTGACATGGTCCAGGGCGACCAGCTCCAGCGGCTGATGGGTGACGATGGGATGTAACGGTGCCCTCTGGCTAGTCTCGTCCTTTCTCCTCAGTGTACAAGGACCGCACTCGCGGCACCAGGCTTCCACCGATTCACGCATCCCACTCCAATAGAACCGCTCCCTCAACAGCATCTCCAGCTTCTTCCACCCGAAGTGGCCAGCACCATCATGGTATGCCCGCAGGACAGTAGCAACCTCAGCTTGAGGAACGATCAACTGGCATATTTTCTCATGGGTCTTTGGGTTGATCAGCTCACGGTACAGCCTCCCTTGGTGTAGGTAGAGCCGTTTTCGTTCTTTCCACAAGCGTTGGGCTTCGGCTGGAGCGGCAGGGTCTATTCCCATAGCACCTTGTTCCACCAGGGTCTTGACAAGGCGGACAGCCGGCGCTTGGTCCTGGGCGTCCTGCCACTCTTGACTGGGCCGCGGGTCCAGATCCACCCGTTGCTGACATACTTGTACTCTCTCAGTAGGCGGCTGGTGAAACGCAGGCAACTCAATCTCCTCGAGGTCATCATCCTCACACCCCTCTTCTGACAAATGGGGCATCCGGGAGAGTGCATCTGCATTGATGTTGACACGACCAGCTCGGTACTTTATGGTGAAATCATAGTTGGCTAACCGGGCTACCCACCGCTGCTCCAGCGCGCCCAACTTGGCCGTGTTCAGGTGAGTTAGCGGATTGTTGTCCGTAAACGCGGTGAATTTTGCCGCCGCCAGGTAGTGGCGGAACCGCTCTGTGATAGCCCACACCAACGCCAATAGCTCGAGCTTGAAGGAGCTATAGTTCTCAGGGTTCCTTTCTGTCGGCCGGAGTTTTCGGCTGGCGTAGGCAATCACCTTCTCCTTCCCATCCTGGACCTGGGACAAGACCGCTCCTAGCCCCACGTTACTGGCGTCCGTGTGGAGGATGAACGGGCGCCCATAGTCAGGGTACGCCAAGACCTCTTCTCCGGTCAAGGCCGCCTTCAACTGGCCAAAGGACTCCTCATGCTTGTCCTCCCACAATAGTGGGGCTCCAATAGGTCTACCACCTTTGGTCTGTCCCACGAGGAGATCTTGCATGGGGGCAGCCATCTTCGTGTACCCCTTTATAAAGCGCCGATAGTACCCCACCAGACCCAGGAACTGCCTTACTTCCCTCACTGTGGTTGGTCTCGGCCAGCTCTGGATGGCAGTGATCTTCTCAGGGTCGGGGGCGACACCATCCGCACTCACCACATGTCCTAGATACTGCACCCTGGGTTTCAGCAGATGGCACTTCGAGGGCTTCAACTTCATCCCGAACTTGGCAAGGGACGCGAACACCTCGGCCAGGTGCTCCAGATGGGCCTCATAAGTCTGGGAATAAACAATCACATCATCCAAATACAGCAGGACGGTCTCGAAGTTTAAATGTCCCAGACAGCACTCCATCAACCGTTGGAAGGTCCCGGGGGCATTGCACAGCCCAAACGGCATGCTATTGAATTGGCATAGCCCCATCGGGGTGGTGAGGGCGGTCTTCTCCCGGTCCTCGGGGGCCACGGCCACTTGCCAGTATCCGCTGGTGAGGTCAAGGGTCGAGAAGTAGTTTGCAGTTCTCAGTGCAGCCAAAGATTCTTCAATACGAGGCAATGGATAGGCATCTTTATGGGTTATCTGGTTGATCTTCCGGTAGTCCACACACATCCGCATGGTACCATCCTTCTTCTTGACCAGTACCAACGGAGCGGCCCAGGGACTACAACTGTCCCGAATAACCCCTGCCTCCTTCATATTCTTCAACATGTCTTTGGCACACTGATAATGTGCAGGGGGAATAGGTCTATACCTCTCTTTGATAGGGGGATGTTCACCCGTGGGAATGTGGTGTTGGACCCCCTTGATCTGCCCAAAGTCTAGGGGGTGCTTACTGAAAACCTGTTCGTACTCCTGCACTACCCTGTGTACCCCTGCCCTGTGATGTGTAGGGGTATCATCAGTGCCCACATGTAGCTGTTGGTGCCACTCCTTGGTGTCCCCCTGGGGTGGGGAGGTGCTGGTGGTAGGTGGGAGTGTGGATGGACGGGCTTCCTGGATAGTGTGAGGGTCCAGGGTGAGCAGCTTGGCAATGGTGGCATACCGGGGGAGCCTGACTTCTTCCTCCCCACAGTTCAACACTCTCACAGGCACTCTCCCTTTCTTCACATCTACCACCCCTCGGGCGGCCACTACAGTGGGCCAGTGCTCGGAAGGCATGGGCTCCATCATCGCAGGGTAGTCACGCCCCTGAGGCCCTACTGCTGCCCTACACCAGATCATCATCTCACTCCTAGGGGGCACAGTCAATGGAGCAACATCCATCACTCGCACTCCACCAATCTCCCCTCCGGTTGAGCTTACATGCTGGCGGTACATCAGGGCGCGGATCTCACGCTGCACAGCCCTCTGCTGGCTCCCCGCCGCCGTGGCGGCTAGCTGTTGCAAAAGGTTCAACACATCAGCCATGCAGTGTTCCATCACATTGGTTCCCAGCACTATTTTCGGGTTATGATCACTAGGCTCATTCATGATCACAATCATACCCTGGTGTTGCAGTTCAGCTTGCCCCACTGTCATAGCCACCTGTTTATACCCCACCTGGGTCAATGGAAGTCCATTAGCGGCAATCAAATTTATACTATTGTCTGGAGGCGCCAGCTCGTCTGTGGCCCAATATTGCTGATACAACGTGTACGGTATGGTCGTTACCTGTGATCCAGTGTCCAAGAGAGCCATCACTGGTATGCCGTCCACAGCCACAGGGATGATAGGGCGGGCTCCGACATATCGGTCTCGCCAGTCCGGGGGGCCACGGTGTTCTACTCCTGAGGATTGGCCCGGGGCCCCAGGGGTTGCTCGTTTAACGGGCACTGTCGGTAATAATGGCCCGGCTTACGGCACTTGTAGCAGATTGGAGGTCTGCCCCGCGGGTTGTTAGCGCTTCTCCGCTGCATCCAGGGAACATCTTCGGGACTATCAGCAAGCTGTATCTGCGCTGGGGGCTGAGATCTGGTCAGAGGTTGTAGTGCAGCAAGGATTTTGGCAAGGTCTCCGTCCAGGCGACGGACCTGGGCTGCCAGTTCTTCCACTGTGCTGCTCGAGGCTGCAGGTAGTAAGGAGGTTGGTTTGGCTGGGGCCGCCACAACGGGAGCTGTCTCGACGGGCCACGGGACGGGTTCCAGCACTTCAGCGGCTGGGGGCTGTAGTGCTTTGATAGCCCGCTCCTTTAACACAGCAAAGTCCACATCAGGGTGTTCCAGGGCCCACAGCCGGAGTTGTTTACAATCCTCAGGGGACCTCATCCCCTACGCGAATTGCTCCACTAACATCTTGTTGCTATCCGCCTCATTAATAGAGTTCACCCGCTTCAGCGTGCGGAGGGCGGTCTGCAGACGTAGAGCATAGTCCCGAATGCTATCCCCAGCTCGTTGCCGGCACTGGTAAAATTGCATCCTCAGCTCAGCTTCAGTCCGGGTCTCGAAGGCAGTCTGTAGCTTCTCGAAGATGGTGGCTACAGAGAGCCGGTCCCCCTCGGCCCAGGTCTCCGCTTCCTGCTCCGCCGCACCGGTTAACTGGCCTAGCACTATCGCTGCACGTTGCTTATCAGTCAGGGGGTACAGCTCTAGCAACGGGTTAAGCTTTTTCCGGAAGGCCTGCAAGGCATCCGGTTTCCCGTCATACTGCGGTAGCCAGGCAGCTCCGGGCGCATAGGGCAAGGAAAACGGCATGACCTGAGCAAGCGCGGGGGCCGCGGCACCTCCCGCCAGTACGGCCGGGACCTGGGCAGGCCCATTCCCATCCGCGGGTGCCGCTGCGGCTGCGACCACCGCTCTTCCAGCGGCTCCGTCGGGCGCAGACATCTTGTTTCCGTCCCCCTTAGCTCTTTCCGGCCCCTCCTCTCTCGGGGCGGGGTTTTGGCCTTCGCGCCTCTACTGCTCGAGAAGACGCTCGAGCGGGGACTTTTCGCGCCAAAGATGGCGGCTTCTGAAATTTTTCTGCCGGATACCTCCGGCGGTAACAAGGCGCACCTCTACCAGATGGCAGAGCGGTAAGATCCTGTTCGTGACGCCAAGTTGTCGCGGGCGGGGAGGAGGGTGTCAGCACACCGCGCTCACCCCTTCTGCTCGGGTCCGGCAGTTGCTCCTGGTGGCTCGAGCTGCGGGCCGGATCCCGGGGTGTCTCGAGCGACACTCCTCGCCCGTGAGTGAAAGGGGGGTGTTTGTTGGGGTTATAGTTCGTGACGCCACCCACGGTTGTGGTGATGGCACCACCGCTGCTCAGTGTGGGGATCCCGGGGATGGTGTTGGGAGCAGCCAGGTGTTGTGTTGCCCCTCCGTGGGTAGGGGTTGGTGATCCCGGGGCCCAGTGGGGTGCAGGGGCGCAGGGGCAGCGCTGTGCCTTGCGGCACTGAGGTACTCACTCAGCCAGTAAACACGACACAGTTCTCGGTAAACAAACGGCTGGTTGGACGGGTCCCTCGGACGGTTCACGGTGCTGCGGTTCCCTGCAGTTAGCGGTGACGGTCTCTTCCCTGCACCTTTGAAATGTCTGTTTGGTAGCGGTGGATCCCCACCGGTTACCCGCTCCTCGACTGCAATCTGTGCCGGAGGAGCTCCACACTTTGCCCGCAGGCGCCGGCCCTGGGAAACTGGTGCCTTGGCGGTGGCGGTGTTTCCCCGTTGTGGTTGGACCTTTGCCGTCAATCAGGACTTGCTTGTTGGGGGGTCTACGTCCCCTTCACTAACGGATTTAGCAATTTACAGCGACTCCAAGCCTTGCTGGGATCCGAAAGCCCCTGCTCTGGTGCTGACTGCCCTTTGTATACTGCTCCAGGCCCCGGATACACACAGCCTCCGTGGCCCTTCCAGCAACCTCCAGACAGTCCCACTGCAGATCTTCACCACTGTCTGCTGACCTTGCTGACTCCGTCTGGGCACACAGCCACAGACCAACTTCAGGCTTTCTGTCACTTTCACTGCTGTTTCACTCTAGCTCCCTCCTGAGCTACTCTCTCTGTTGTTCACTCCTTCCACTTCCTCCTCCCGGACTCAACTCTCTTTTTTACTCAAGCTCGTCCCTGAGCTGACTGCCTGTTTACTTCCTGCCTCCAGAGTTGTGAGCTCCTTGGTGGGCGGAGCCAACCGCCTGGCCCACCCCCTGGTGTGCATCAACAGCCTACTGGAGGAAGGCAACAAGGATTTGTGGGTTAGCTGGTGTACCTACAGGGAATGTGGGGTGTGTGTGTTGTTATCTGTGTCCCCTGGCTTGCCCAGGGCAACACAGTAACTAAGCCATTAAACTAGCAAACACTGAGTAAACTTAGTGGCATCCTAAAAGTGGCTGTTGGACTTCCATTAGTGTCCCACTAGTGCAAATCTATTTGCAGCACCTCTGCATTGCACACTCAAACTCATTGTTACTAAGCCATTATACTAGCAAACACTGAGTAAACTTAGTGGCATCCTAAAAGTGGTTGTTGGACTTCCATTATTATCCCACTGGTGCAAAGCTATTTGCAGCACCACTGCTTTGCACACTCAAGCACATTGTTACTAAGCCACTGTACTAGCAAACACTGAGTAAACTTAGTGGCATCCTAAAAGTGGCTGTTGGACTTCCGTTAGTGTCCCACTGGTGCAAAGCTATTTGCAGCACCACTGCATTGCACACTCAAACTCATTGTTTCTAAGCCATTATACTAGCAAACTATGCTGCCAGTTTAAGGGCCATAGTTGCATTGTCAGGGATAGTTATTGTTGTTTATTCTGCTGTTAATAAAGATAGACCACCGCTGCAATCTACACCACCTCTCAATTTTTACTACCACATTTTAAGTGCACAATCTTGTCGCAATCAAAATGAGTGGCAAAATGACAGATGCTGGTGGAAAGGGGAAGAGGCGTGTGGGAAAAGGAGAAAAAGGGTTTGTCCATGGGGAAGGTGGCAAAGCTCCATTAACATCTGCTGAAGATAGACCATCTTCCAGCAAAAGTAAGATGTCTGCTACTTACCGTGGACAATCCGATGTGCTCCCTTTTTTGTAGACATGAACAACTGGAACAAAGGTAGATGATGGCCAAAAAAAGAAAATGCTTGAATGGATCTCAAGTGGTCCAACAAGTGCCCTCTCCGCCACCTCAACTACCGCATCCAAAAAACACCAGTCCTCTGAGTTTTCATCCCAATCACACTTGCTTTCTCCCAGCTCTGAAGTCTCCATCCGCCCTGCACAGTATGGTGGAACTGAGATGGCTTAGTCTGCAGAGCTGTTCAGTCACACTATAGCCTGGAAATCAGAGGTCTGCTCCCAAGCTACAGTGAGTACAGACCAGGAAATGGTCTGCAGTGATGCCCAGAACCTTTGTGACTCTGATTCAGCCCGGGAGGACAAAGTTTCTGAGCATAATGTTGACCCTTATTCACAAACTGTAACACCTGTTGGTATAGACAATGAGGAACATACTGATGACGATGAGACGCAGATACCAGATTGGGATGACAACTTAAATATTGGTTCACGTCAGGAAGAGGCTCGGTCTGAGGGTGAGGGGAGTGCAATCACAATGCTTGATGAGGAAGTTCTAGATCCCACCTACTGTCAACCCACAGTCAGGCACTCGAGGAGGTCAACAGAGGCGGTGGAGGAGGATGCTACTGACGACGAAGTTACCTTGCGCCTTCCTGGACAGAGGAGTAGTACTGGTAGCAAGTCTACAACTGCATTCTCAGCCACCACTCTGCCTCTGAGCACTAGTCGGGGGGGCTCAGCAGGTCGCATGCCCTCTAAGCCTTGCCTAGCCTGGACCTTTTTTGACATAGAAAAAGATCGCCCAAATCACGTGATATGTAAAATTTGTCGTGATTCTATTAGTAGAGGGCAAAACCTCAGGAGTTTAACAACTTCTTCCATGAATCGTCTCATGAATAAATATCATATGTCCCAGTGGGAAGCTCACCGTGCTGCAATGCGGACTAGCGCAGCGAACCATCCACCGCCTGCCCCTTCAAGTGCGCGCACTCTTCATCTTCTAGGACTATGGGGACAGCTGTCACACCTGGTTTTCCACGCACAACTTCCACCACTGTAACCGCAACAGGCAGTTTGCTTGGTAGGTCGTCAGTTGGTTTGGAAGGGGAAACAAGTGCGTGTGTACAGCTCTCTCAGACATTGATAACATCAACGTTAGATGAAGGCAACATCATGTCTACGCCTGCACTTTCCTCACAAACCTGCATTTTTTCACGGACACCCTACTCAACACCGTCTACACACAGCAGCCAGATCTCTATCCCTCAGATGTGGACAAATAAAAGGCCATTTCCTGCGACCCATGACAAAGCTAAGAGGTTGACTTTATCCCTCTGTAAGCTCTTGGCTACCGAAATGCTGCCTTTCCGCCTGGTGGACACACAGGATTTTAGAGACCTTATGTCTGTCACTGTGCCTTAGTACCAGATGCCTAGTCGCCACTACTTCTCTAAGAAAGGTGCGCCTGCGCTGCACCAGCATGTCGCACACAACATCACCGCTTCCTTGAGAAACTCTGTGTGTGAACGGGTGCATTTCACCACCGATACTTGGACCAGTAAGCATGGACAGGGACGTTACATGTCGCTGACTGGGCACTGGGTGATAGATGGTGAAGGGTCTGCTGCACAAGTCTTGCCGTCCCCACGACTTGTGTGTCAATCCTCTGTCTGTCCAAGTTCCGCCACTGCTTCTGCCTCCTCCACCTCATCTGGGTCCTCCACCTCCGCCCCAAGCCTGCCTGGTCAGGCCACCAGCATTCTAACTGCGCAGAAGGAATCACGCACCCCTCATTACTGTGCTGGCAGCAGGGCGCAACGGCATCAGGTGGTCTTTAGCTTGAAATGTCTTGGAAATAAGAGTCACACAGCGGCTGAGTTGTGGGCAGCTCTGGAGAGTGAGTTTAATAAATGGTTGTCTCCACTCAACCTGCAGCCTGGTAAGGCCGTGTGCGACAATGCTGCAAACCTGGGTGCGGCCCTTCACCTGGGCAAGGTGACACACGTGCCTTGTATGGCTCACTTGTTGAACCTTGTTGTCCAGCAATTTTTAACACACTATCCCGGCCTAGATGGCCTTCTGAACAGGGCACGAAAACTGTCTGCTCACTTCCGCCGTTCAACCACCACTGCTGAGCGACTTGCATCGCTCCAGAAGTCTTTCGGCCTGCCAGTTCATCGCCTGAAATGCGATGTGTCGACATGCTGGAATTCGACTCTCCACATGTTACAGTGACTGTGGCAGCACCATCGAGCCCTGGTGCAATACGTCATGATGTATAGCCTGGGCCAACGAGATGCAGAGGTGGGGCAGATCACCCTGATGGAGTGGTCTCAGATCAAGGACCTATGCACCCTTCTGCATAGTTTCGACATGGCGACGAATATGTTTAGCGCTGACAATGCCATTATCAGCATGACAATTCCAGTCATTTACATGCTGGAGCACACGCTAAACACTATTCGGAGTCAGGGGGTGGGACAACAAGAAGGGGAGGAACTACAGGAGGATTCATATGCGCAAGACACAACAACATCACCTAGGTCCAGACGTTCATCATCACCAACGCGGCAGGCATGGGACCATGGGGGACAGGGATCAACAAGGGCGCATAGTAGCAGGCGAAATGTTGAGGAAGGTACAGGAGAACATGAAGAAATGGAGGAATAACTGTCCATGGACATGGAAGACTTAGCGGATGAGGGAGACCTTGGTCAAATTTCTGTGGAAAGAGGTTGGGGGGAGATGTCAGAGGAAGAAAGAATGGTTAGCACCTCTATGCTACAAACACAGCGTGGACTTGGTCTGCATGGCTTCGCTAGACACATGGGCGCCTTCTTGCTGCACTACCTCCAACATGACCCTCATATTGTCAAAATTAGAAGTGATGATGACTACTGGCCACACTATTAGATCCCCGGTACAAGTCCAAATTTTGTGACATAATTCCAGCCATAGAAAGGGACGCACGTATGCAGGAGTATCAGCAAAAGCTGTTACTCGATCTTAGCTCGGCTTTTCCACCAAACAACCGTGGTGCAGGGAGTGAATCTCCCAGTTGTAACTTGACAAACATGGGACGGTTTCATCATCTTCAACAGTCTACCCGTACCAGTAGCACCGTATCTGGTGCTGGTAACAGCAATTTTATTGAATCTTTTCATAATTTTTTTAGACCATCCTTTGCAATGCCACCAGAGACAACAAGTCTGACACATAGTCAACGGCTGGAGAGGATGATACAGGAGTATCTTCAAATGAACATCGATGCCATGACTTTGCAAATGGAGCCTTGCTCATTTTGGGCTTCAAATCTTGAAAAATGGCCAGAGCTCTCCACTTACTCCTATGAGATTTTGTCATGTCCAGCTGCCAGTGTTGTCTCTGAACGTGTCTTCAGTGCTGCTGGGTGTGTGCTCACAGATAAGCGCACGCGTCTGTCCAGTGACAATGTGGACAGACTAACGTTCATCAAAATGAACAAGTCATGGATCCACAAGGAATTTACTACCCCTGTGTCATCCTGGGGAGAGTCATCCTGGGGAGAGTAAATGCTTGTGGATTTTGAATGTGCTTGATGCAAATCTACCTGTGAAGTGTACAACTGGGGCACAAGTGCTGCCACTGAAGGGGTGGGTGTGTGTGGAGCCCAATTTTTGGAAAAAGGGAGACTCCGCTTGGAGTAACCCTTGCTTAAAGTTTTTTTAAAAATGATCCAAGATGAACAGAGCTGGGATCAGGAAAGACTTAGCAACCTACCCCGGTGTCATCCTGGGGACGGTTAACGATGGCGTATTTTTGAATTTGCTTGATGCAAATCTACCTGTGAAGTGTACAACTGGGGCACAAGTGCTGCCACTGAAGGGGTGGGTGTGTGTGGGGCCCAATTTTTGGAAAAAAGGGAGACTCCGCTTGGAGTAACCCTTGCTTACAGTGTTTTTAAAAATGATCCAAGATGAACAGAGCTGGGATCAGGAAAGACTTAGCTACCTACCCAGGTGTCATTCTGGGGACGGTTAAGGATGGCGTATTTTTGAATGTGCTTGATGCAAATCTACCTGTGAAGTGTACAACTGGGGCACAAGTGCTGCCACTGAAGGGGTGGGTGTGTGTGGGGCCCAATTTTTGGAAAAAAGGGAGACTCCGCTTGGAGTAACCCTTGCTTACAGTGTTTTTAAAAATGATCCAAGATGAACAGAGCTGGGATCAGGAAAGACTTAGCTACCTACCCAGGTGTCATTCTGGGGACGGTTAAGGATGGCGTATTTTTGAATGTGCTTGATGCAAATCTACCTGTGAAGTGTACAACTGGGGCACAAGTGCTGCCACTGAAGTGGTGTTTTTGTGGCCCAATTTTTGGAAAAAAGGGAGACTCCACTTGGAGTAACCCTTGCTTGCTGTGTTTTTTAAAAGGAGCCAAGATGAACAAGTCATGGTTCAGCAAAGACTTTGCTACGTACCCCGGTGTCATCCTGGGGACAGTTAAGGATGGCGTAATTTTGAATGTTCTTGATGCAAATCTAGCTGTGAAGTGTACAACTTGGGCACAAGTGCTGCCACTGAAGTGGTGTCTGTGTGGCCCAATTTTTGGAAAAAAGGGAGACTCCGCTTGGAGTAACCTTGCGGTGTTTTCATGATTTTAGAAGGGCATGCCATGCCTATATCTGTGTCTCCTCCTCTTTTTCCTTGTCCAGCTCTTTTGTTTTCGCATGAGTATATGTCCTTGTCGCTTTCTCATGTGTTTGTGTTGTGTTGTGAGTTGTTTGTCACTTTTTGGACCCCTTTGAGGGTGTTTTCTAGGTGTTTTTATGTGTTTGTGATTGCCTCCCATTGTTTCCCATGCGGTTTGAGTGGTTCGCCGAACCGAACTCGAACGAGACCTCCGTTCGGCGAACCGAACTCGAGCCGAACCGCGACCGGTTCGCTCATCTCTAGTGATGACGCCTGTAGCTATGATGAGTCACTTTCTTTTTATCAGGAAGTGATCATATCTGCTGTTTACAGCTGTATAGCTGTGATCAGCAGATAGGGCAAAGCGATCGGATTGCTGAAAGCTATAGCCCCCTAGGGGGCCTAGTAAAATAAAAAAAAAAAGTAAAAAAAAGTTTTAAAAAATAAAAAAAACAAAAAAAACCCTAAAGGTTCAAATCACCCCCCTTTCACCCCAATGAAAATTAAAGGGTTAAAAAAAAAATATACACATTATTTGGTATCGCCGCGTTCAGAAATGCCCGATCTGTCAAAATATAAAATCATTTTATCTGATTGGTAAACGGCATAGTGACAAAAAATTCCAAACGCCAAAATTTTGTTTTTTGGTTGCCGCAAGTTTTACACAATATGCAGTAACAGGCGATCAAAACGTAGCACCTGCGTAATAATGGTACCATTAAAAATCTCAGCTCGAGACGCAAAAAATAAGCCATCACTGAGCCATAGATCCCAAAAAATGAGAACGCTACGGGTTTCGGAAAATGGCGCAAAACGTACGCCACTTTTATTGGACAAGCTTGTGAATTTTTTTAACCCCTTAGATACAAGTGAACCTATACATGTTTGGTGTCTACAAACTCACATTGACCTCAGACATAACACCCACACATCAGTTTTACCATATATTGAACACGGTGAATAAAACATCCAAAACACTATTGTGCCATCACACTTTTTTTGCAGTTTTTCCACACTTGGAATTTTTTTGCTGTTTTCCAGTACACCATATGGTAAAATGTATGATTTCATTTAAAAGTACAACTTGTCCCGCAAAAAACAAGCCCTCATATGGCAAGATTGACGGAAAAATAAAAAAGTTACGGCTCTCGGAAGACGGGGAGCAAAAAAAAAACAACGCAAAAACGGAAAGTGCCCGGGGACGGAAGGGGTTAAAATAAAACCCACAAAATAAAGAACAAAAAATATTACACAAAAAATGAGAATATTTATGTAAAAACAAAGATAAACTAATAAAGTACACATTTGGTATCGTTGCGCCCAGAACGACAAAAGCTATAAAACTGTCAAACCATTTACCTCCTACAACGAACATTGTAACAAATAAATAAAAAATGTGGAAAAAACTATTCATTTATATCATACCTCCGAAATAAAAGTGGAATAAAACACAATCAAAATGACACATGTAAATAAAAATTATGAAAATGAAAACGTCATCTCCATCAAAAAAAATAATAGAAAGCTAATAGCTTTCAGAATACAGTAAGGTAAAAACAATACTTTGTCTATAAAATTGTTTTTATTGTGTAAAAGTGACAAAACATAAAAAAATTATATAAATGGGGTATCATTGTAATTGTACTCAACAGAAGAATAAAGCCGTCTTATCACTTTTGCCACATGGTGAACGGTATATATATATATATATATATATATATATATATATATATATAAAAAAAATATTTCTGAATTTCTGGTTTTTTGTTTGTTCTCCTTACCAAAAATCTGAATAGAATGTCATCAATAAATATACGTCCCTGAAAATGGTACCAATAAAAATGTCAACTCATCCCGCAAAAAAAATAGAAAATTATAACTCTCAAGATAAAGGGATGCAACTTTAAAAAAAAGCTTTTTTTTAGTATGTAATGGTTGACAGACATAAAACACCAACATAAATCTGGTATAGCTACAATCACACCGACACAAAAAATAAAGTAGAACAGAAGAAACTTAGTCGATGGAAAAAGATGCATATTTAAGTATAGATGTAAGGATATAAGTACAAAAAATACATATTAAATACTGCACCATAAATCTGGGACTGTAAATAATAAGGACAAATCGCAATTAACCAGAGAAAGGAAGAAAAAAAACGATCTAGCGTCCAAGTATAATATGAACTTTTTATTAAACCAAAAGAAAAAAGGTGAATGGAGACAAAATATGGCAGATATAGCAAAAACACCTGGGCTAAGAAGGTACAAACAGGCCATAAATCTGGTATAGCTACTATCACACTGACACAAAAAATAGAGTCACTAATCACTAATACCACGAGCTGAATGGCGTAAAAAATTTATAAAAGCAATTTTTGACCTGATGTTGGTTTTAACCTTCTTCCTCCCAAACATATCAGTAAGGCTTGGCTAACATTTATCCTGTGCTCTATAGTGAGCGTTTACATCGAAGTTTCAGTGTAAATCTCTGTAATACGTGTTATCAGACAGAACCCTCTATGTGATGAAGACTGAAAAGACAAAAGACGCTAATAGGGTACTAACGTTAAAAAACGTTGATAGGAATTATCAGATGTGCTCACCTGATGGAGTTGTGAAATAGTCACAAGTGCTATTGAAAGCCTATAGGTTACAGCTGCAGCCGGCACCACGAGGAGTTAGCATCAAAAGATCAAATAGAAGAAGACTCCCGCGCTGTCGTATCGAGATGGTCAGCAGTAATGGTTAAACGTGATTTTATTAAGCGTTTCAAAGCTCCCATCTCCTTCCTCAGATAAATCACAATTTTTAGTGATTTATATATTGTGATATGGTCCCTAAAAAAACTGGTTTTGTAAATTGTGTTGGAAAACATAGAACTTGTTGATACATTTTTAACCCTTCTAATTTCCCAACAAAAAAAATTATGTTGCAAAAATTGGGCTGATGTAAAGTAGACATGTAGGAAATGTTATTTATTAACTATTTTGTGCGGTTTATTTATCTTGTTAAAGAGCATAAAAAAATCTAAGTTTGAAAATTATGAAATTAAAAAAAATGTCAAATTTTCAATATTTTCATTAAAAACACGCAAATAATATCAAGCAAAATTTACCACTAACATGAAGTACAGCATGTCACAAATAAACAGAGTTATTATTACCCCATAAATTGACGCTAATTATATTTGAAAAATGAAGCTTGGTCATTAAAGTACAAAGTGGCTTGATACTTAAGGGGTTAAATGACTACAAGGTCTTTTTACACCAAAACAGCCATCACAAAAATATTACACTAACAAGTCGTCCACATTCCTATTATAAGTGCAAAAATAAATCTCCGCTATCAAACATTATAACAAGCTGCAACAATTCAGAAGTGTTGATTGGAGTCAAACCCAAGGTTGCAGTGTTGGAGGAACCAAAATTATCTGGTTGTCCAGAAATGTTATCTAGCTTTGTTTATGCAGCCAGACGCTTTTCTGATAGTCTTGTTTGAAAAGCACAAAGTTTTGTATTATGATGAGGACACGAGTCATTCTTTAATGCCTTATTTATGTTCATTTCTTAATAAAAGCAGGTTTCGTTGCCAGAGATATCTAATGAAAAAACTTTGCATGGAGAGATTCATCAAATAAAATACTTACCAAATGATTAAAAGTTAAAAATCAGACAACAACTTGTAAAAGCATTGTGTGTATGGCAAAATAAACAGCAATGTTGCTTTCTCTGACCCATTCTTTTGAAGTACTTAAAGCACCTGCAAAGGGAAAGAACCTCGTAAACTCCTCATAAGCTTGTCCTCTATCTGACCTCAGACAGATTTTGCTGTCTGGTTTCAGTGAATAAACAAAGTTAAAAAGATAAAGTAAATGTTGTCAAGTCTACAAGACGCATAGTCAAAAGATGTGTCCTCCAGTTCATCAAAAATTAAAAACGTAAGAAAAAAAGTTTTGACCTAAACACAGCAGCATTAAACATATGTGTATATGTTTATATTTGAATGCTCAGGCACATGTCATCAAAGCACCCGACTAGGTGGGCTGAACGCCTGGGTCCACAATCGGTGTCTGCGGGTGACATCACTGCCTCTACCCCTGTGTAATGTGCTTGCCAATCCCCTGTGCCTGCGAAGGCCTCCCGCCCTGCACCTGTCATTGCACATTCGCAACTACCAACAAAACCATGTCCAGTTCAGCTGTCCCTAACCCTGGCCTTGGAATGAAAATGTAAATATCTAGCCACCCACCTACAGATCCAAATACTAAAGGGGCACATTTCCAGATGACTTGTCCTGGAAATGTTTCAGTTTAGGCATGTGGACACTGGGAGTTTCTCCAACCTTTGTACCCAGTCCCCATCCGCCACCATCTTTTCAGGTGTGATGTCCTCATCTTACACCAGAATGTGTCTCATAACATCACCCGTGTCCTGTTCAATGCAGTTACTTAGAAGGTTCACTGACACTAGGACAAGTGCTTGCGGCCAGGGAAGTTACTTTTCCCGACACACTGGGAGAACTTTGTGGGGGCCAAGAACGATTTGGACCCTGGGATGGCATACATTTTATCAACATTGGGGACTGCAGGCCCTAGAACTATCAGGGTTTCCTCCACTACCCACACCAGTTCCTGCTCACCCTCCTCCTCCTTATCTTCCGTATTCAAATTGTCATCTCCGAGCATGTCGCCCATATCAGTCTCAAGCTGGAAGCATTGCAGCACTTCCTCGGTGAAGCGACATGTTCTGCTGAAAATAATTTGTTTAGGTGAATAACAACACACCGTTGCAGAGTTGTGGAGAGCTATAACAGGCCAGACAGATCTGTAGCTCTTGCAGCTGAACCTGCAGTCAGGCACGATCATGTGTGATAATGGCTATTACCTGGTGGCAGCTCTGAAGCTTGGCAAGCTCGCATATGTACCATGCCTAGCTCACGTGCTCAGAAAACCTACCCTGATTTGTCTGAGCTACTTGTAAAGGTATGCCGCTTGTGCGCCCATTTCCGCAAGTCAGCAACGGCTGTTGATGGTCTGGCAGTGCTTCACAAGCAATAGATAGTGGACACTTTCCCCCTTGGGGATAACAGCAAGCACATGAATAAGACACTCATTGATGGACAACAAGAAAATAATGTGCCAAAACAGTGGGATAATTTTAATGATTAAAGTGCTAGCAAAACTCAAACATGACAAAAACACTTAAAACACATTCCCTATTTTTCTTTGGTGGTCACCAAGCTGATTTAGGATAAGTATTTTGCTGTTTGCTCTATGAAGTATTGTTTTGGTTCTGTTGGCCTTTAACACCATTCTTCATTTCCTAGCACTTCTATTCATGTGCTGCTATTTTAAGGGCATATTATACAACGCATAATATATAGTTAGTTGCATATATTTTTGGATACTGAAAAAAAAACATTTTTTTTACCTGTTTACTGAAACATTCAGTTATATATATATATATATATTTTTATATATATATATATATATATATATATATATACAGTTAGGTCCAGAAATATTTGGACAGTGACACATTTTTCGCGAGTTGGGATCTGCATGCCACCACATTGGATTTGAAATGAAACCTCTACAACAGAATTCAAGTGCAGATTGTAACATTTAATTTGAAGGTTTTAACAAAAATATCTGATAGAAATTGTAGGAATTGTACACATTTTTTTACAAACACTCCACATTTTAGGAGGTCAAAAGTAATTGGACAAATAAACCAAACCCAAACAAAATATTTTTATTTTCAATATTTTGTTGCGAATCCTTTGGAGGCAATCACTGCCTTAAGTCTGGAACCCATGGACATCACCAAATGCTGGGTTTCCTCCTTCTTAATGCTTTGCCAGGCCTTTACAGCCGCAGCCTTCAGGTCTTGCTTGTTTGTGGGTCTTTCCGTCTTAAGTCTGGATTTGAGCAAGTGAAATGCATGCTCAATTGGGTTAAGATCTGGTGATTGACTTGGCCATTGCAGAATGTTCCACTTTTTTGCACTCATGAACTCCTGGGTAGCTTTGGCTGTATGCTTGGGGTCATTGTCCATCTGTACTATGAAGCGCCGTCCGATCAACTTTGCGGCATTTGGCTGAATCTGGGCTGAAAGTATATCCCGGTACACTTCAGAATTCATCCGGCTACTCTTGTCTGCTGTTATGTCATCAATAAACACAAGTGACCCAGTGCCATTGAAAGCCATGCATGCCCATGCCATCACGTTGCCTCCACCATATTTTACAGAGGATGTGGTGTGCCTTGGATCATGTGCCGTTCCCTTTCTTCTACAAACTTTTTTCTTCCCATCATTCTGGTACAGGTTGATCTTTGTCTCATCTGTCCATAGAATACTTTTCCAGAACTGAGCTGGCTTCATGAGGTGTTTTTCAGCAAATTTAACTCTGGCCTGTCTATTTTTGGAATTGATGAATGGTTTGCATCTAGATGTGAACCCTTTGTATTTACTTTCATGGAGTCTTCTCTTTACTGTTGACTTAGAGACAGATACACCTACTTCACTGAGAGTGTTCTGGACTTCAGTTGATGTTGTGAACGGGTTCTTCTTCACCAAAGAAAGTATGCGGCGATCATCCACCACTGTTGTCATCCGTGGACGCCCAGGCCTTTTTGAGTTCCCAAGCTCACCAGTCAATTCCTTTTTTCTCAGAATGTACCCGACTGTTGATTTTGCTACTCCAAGCATGTCTGCTATCTCTCTGATGAATTTTTCTTTTTTTTCAGCCTCAGGATGTTCTGCTTCACCTCAATTGAGAGTTCCTTAGACCGCATGTTGTCTGGTCACAGCAACAGCTTCCAAATGCAAAACCACACACCTGTAATCAACCCCAGACCTTTTAACTACTTCATTGATTACAGGTTAACGAGGGAGATGCCTTCAGAGTTAATTGCAGCCCTTAGAGTCCCTTGTCCAATTACTTTTGGTCCCTTGAAAAAGAGGAGGCTATGCATTACAGAGCTATGATTCCTAAACCCTTTCTCCGATTTGGATGTGAAAACTCTCATATTGCAGCTGGGAGTGTGCACTTTCAGCCCATATTATATATATAATTGTATTTCTGAACATGTTTTTGTAAACAGCTAAAATAACAAAACTTGTGTCACTGTCCAAATATTTCTGGCCCTGACTGTATATATATATATATATATATATATATATATATATATATATATATGAGACATGGACATAAAGTCCTGACTTTTAGCTTTCATTTGAGGGTATCCACATTCAAATTTGATGAAGGGTTTAGGAGTCTCAGCTCCTTTACATGTGCCAGCCTGATTTTAATGGGCCCAAAAGTAATTGGACAATTGACTCTCAGGCTGTTTCATGAGCAGGTGTGGGCAATTCCTTTGTTATTTAATTCTGAATTAAGCACATAAAAGGCCTGGAGTTGATTTGAGGTGTGGTGCCTGCATTTTTAAGTTTTTGCTGAGAAGTAAACATGCAGTCAAAAGAGGTGTCCATGCAGGGGAAAAAAGCCATGCTTCATCTGCAACAACAGAAAAAAAATATGATAAATTGCTACAATATTAAGAGTGGCAAAATCTACAGTTTGGTACATCCTGAGAAAGAAAGCAAACACTGGTGACCTCAACAATGCAAAAATACCTGGATGCCCACGTAAGACAACAGTGGTGGATGATCGCAGAATAATTCATGGTGAAGAGAAACACCTTCACAACTTCCAACCAAGTGAATAACACTCTCCAGGATGTAGGCGTATCAATATCCAAGTCTACCATGAAGAAAAGACTGCATGAATGAAAATACTGAGGGGTCACTGCATGGAGCAAGCCACTAATAGGCCTCAACAATAAGAAGGCTAAATTGGACTTTGCTAAAAAAAATTCATAAAAAAACCAACACAGTTCTGGAAGAACATTCTTTGGACAGATGAAACTAAGATCAACCTTTGCCAGAATGATGGAAAGAAAAAGTATGGCAAAGGCATGATACAGCTCATGATCCAAAGTATTCCACATCATCTGCAAAGCACGGCAGAGGCAGTGTCATGGCTTAGGCATGCATGACTGCCAGTGACAGTGAGTCCCTAGTGTATATACACTGATGTGATACAGGACAGAAGTAGCCGGATGAATTCTGAGGTTTTCAGAGACATACTGTGTGCTCGAAACCAGCCACGTGCAACCAAACTGATTGGTTAGCATTTCATAATATAGATGGACAATGACCTAAAATAAAAAGCAAAAGCAACCCAGGAGTTTATTAAAGTAAAGAAGAGAAATATTCTTGAATTGCCGAGTCAGTCACCTGATCTCCACCTAACAGAACATGCATTTCAGTTGTTAAAGACTAAACTTCAGACAGAAAGGCCCACAAACAGACAGCAACTGAAAACTGCTGCTGTAAAGTCTCGGCAGAGCATTAAAAAAGAGGAAACACAACGTCTGGGGATGTTCAGGAGATAAAGACTTCAGGCAGTCATTGCCAACAAAGGGTTTTCAACCAAGTATTAGAAATTAACATTTTATTTCCAAATATTGAATTTTTCCTTTTACTTTTAAACCCCTGAAATGAAGAGATTGAGATAAAAATGCTTTAGTTCCTCACATTTTTATGCAATCATTTTATTCAATTCATTGAATTAAAGCTGAAAGTCTGAACTTCAACTGCATCTGCGTTGTTTTGTTTAAAATTTATTGTGGCAATTTACTGAATAAAATTTTGAAAAATGTCCCTGTGTGAGATGGTGAAAAAGCCCACATTTTTCCTGGTCAGAAATATGTACCTGTTTAAAGATGCGTATGGCAAGCCCCTGTACCTGTTTTTTCACCTCACCAGCATGGTTTGGATGTAAATATTTGCATTGCATAAAGGTAAACATTGTATTTATTGTATGTAAGTTTACTACCTGCTTACTGTCTGCAATGATGTGATAATACCAAAGATGGTGAGAGGCGATGACACCATAATCAGCATAACCATCCCACTGCTGTGTCTACTCAAACACTTGTGGCTCGAAATTAAAGAGAAAACTCTGCATGTGGACCTAGTGGAGATGGAGGAAGAAAGTTCTCAGGCTGTACTATCCAACCTAGCCTCATTTGATCTCAGTGCAGAAAGAGGAGAAAGAAGAGGAAGACAACTACCCATTCCAGTTTAATCCCGTGTGTTCAGTGTAGATTGGCTGAAGAGGAGGAGGAGAGGGAAGAGGAGGAGGAGATGGAGAGTCATCCTCCTTATGGGGATAGGGAAGTCTTGCCTGTTGACAATCTGATGCACATGGCTAACTTTATGTCCCACTGACTTTCCCATAACCTTCATGTTATATGCATTTTGCCCAAAACTGATTTCTGTTTGTTCATCCTTTTCGACCCACACTACAAGGACTTTCCATCTCTTCTTTCTACTGAGGAGAGGGTTAGTAAAATGGTTTTAATACCAAAAGACACGAATCGAACAGTTAGTACAAAAATTCCCATCTGACACAACGCTGTCAGCAGAGGTAAGAGTGTTATGATCCGGTAACTGTGGAAGATTACAAAAAACTCCCATTGGTTAAAAAACACCAAGAAACAGGAGTAGTTGGAACCTGGACTGACCGCAATCCCCTAACTATCAGACTACACAAGAAGTAGCTGTGGAGCATTCCAAAAAACCTAGACGCCACGGCACAGCCTGAGAAACTAGCTAGAATGAAATGAGGAAATCTACCTTACCTCAGAGTAGTCCCTAAAGGAGTAGATAGCACTCCACATACAAAGATTAAGGTGATATAGGAAAACACAATACTCAGATAGGAAAAATAGATTTAGCAAAGGCGAGGATCAACTAACTAGATACAAAGCAAAGGAAAGGAACCGATTGTGGTCAGCACAAAATCCCTGTAAAAAATACAAAACTCCTGATAATAAAAAATGGCCCTGGAGGTCATACGACTTCACCTCCACTATATCAGGTACTCCTGTAAATAATGGGAGAACAAAAGACCAAAAGAACACAAAATACAAAAAAGCAAATAATCAAATTAGACAGGGACCAAATCCCTTTTCCTGCAGGAGAGCTAGCACAGGGGGAACCACTATGCTCACAACACAATTGAAACAGAACTTCACCTGCAAGAAAACAGATACAAAGTAAAACAAGGAAAAACAACACCCTAAGGTGTAAACCAGGAAGCAAGGCAAAAACTGAAACTTATCTGCAGAAGTCTTGCTCGGGGATTTTGGGAAGGTCAAATCTCCTGGCCATGATTAGAGACTTAGGAATATACAATTATAACCGGCTGCCGCAGGGCAAAAAGTGCTCTCCTATATAGACCAGACTTGTCTGCAATAGGATTTCCCCAATTCCCAATTAACGCCGACAACTGTCTGAGTCACAGGCTCAGATTCAGCTCCACTACCATTCCTGCCCAACAGAGGGAGCTTCAGAACACCACCCACACAGACAACATTTCTCAACATCATAGTGTTTCAAG
Source organism: Anomaloglossus baeobatrachus (assembly GCF_048569485.1). Taxonomy (NCBI): domain Eukaryota; kingdom Metazoa; phylum Chordata; class Amphibia; order Anura; family Aromobatidae; genus Anomaloglossus; species Anomaloglossus baeobatrachus. The sequence goes on from NC_134357.1 coordinate 122,425,133, forward strand.
CAACCAGGAGAAGAGATGAGGAAGACAGACACCAGGTCAAACAGAGGCAGGGGAACACAATCAAAGGTCTGGGATAGTTTCATAAGACACTCCCAGGGCCAAGGCCCTGAAGGACGAGGTGTATGACACAGAACGGAAAACATTTTGAAGATAGTGAAGGATTACCTTGCTGACCATAACAGCGTCCTTCATGATTTCTCTGTGCATGAACTGTCCCTTTACATCTTGGAGGTACTAGCCAGTACTGCCGCTAGCATTTTGTCACAGCAGGTTTTTAGTTTCGCCAAGGGTATAATGACTGATAGGCGCATCTACCTGTCAACTGATAATGCTGACTCTTATCAAAATTAACATGGCATGTAATGGTTCAGCCAATTTAAATGTTCATTTTTTTTCCTGGTGTATTCCCATGCACCCCTTCCCACCCCAAAAAAGTTTACGCTTCATGGTTTATTCTTTTTCTTTTCCTCCTCCTCCTTCATCATATCAACAGTAGAGTTGAGCGCGGTTCGCGGTTCGAGGTTCTCCAGTTCGCGGTTCGAGTGATTTTGGGGGCTGTTCTAGATAGAACTAGAACTCGAGCTTTTTGCTAAAGCTCGATAGTTCTAGATACGTTCGAGAACGGTTCTAGCAGCAAAAAGCAGGGCTTTTTACAGCTACAGTGTGCAGGAGCCATCGCTGGCAGCCTGCCAGAAGCTGGTAACCAAGATAAACATCGGGTATCCAAGCAAAGCGCTTTGGTTAGTAACCCGATGTTTATCCTAGTTACGTGCAGGAAGCCCACACTTCCCCGCTCAGCTCGCTCAGCTTGCTCTGCCCCCTCCTGCACGCGGCATGTACACAAACATACACACACACGTCCCCAGCCATGCAGTCCACGACACTGACGTCCTCCTGGCACTCTGCACACATGGTCCCGCTCGGCTTACCTGCGGTGATGAAGTCCCGACCTCAGCGCTGTCACTGTTCTCCATGGCCGCCGCTTGTCACATCACCTTCTCTCGCTTCCGACCCGAGACTGACTAGCGGTGACGTCACGGGCCTCTCGCGATACTTGGCTGTGAAGGTGGCGGTCATTGAACTCAGTGACAGGTGCTGTCGGCAGTGCAGGAGATCAGCGCAGGTAATGTACCTCGCTGACACCAGCACTTGTCATCCCCTGCAGTGACCTGGGCTGACCCATTGATGTTAGCTCAGGTCACTGCACTGCTCTCCAAGCCAATGGGGAACATCCTGCTCTTCATTGACTGGGACAGTGTGGATCATCATGGCAACCCCTTGGATTACACCAGACCTGGATTTGTTTATCTTTCTATTAAATTGGTTAAAGAGGGAATGTATTGGGGAGTATTTTTTCAAATAAAAATGTGTTTGTCGTCTATTTTTTTTTATTACTGACTGGGTTGGTGATGTCGGGTATCTGATAGACGCCTGACCTCACCAACCGCAGGGCTTGATGCCAGGTGACATTACACATCTGGTATCAACCCCATATATTACCCCGTTTGCCACCGCACCAGAGCGCGGGATGAGCTGGGGCGAAGCACCAGGATTGGCACATCTAATGGATGCGCCACTTCTGGGGCGGCTGCGGCCTGCTATTTTTAGGCTGGGGAGAGTCCAATAACCATGGACCTCCCTAGTCTGAGAATTTCAGACCCCAGCTGTCTGCTTTACCTTGGCTGGTGATCCAATTTTGGGGGAACCCCTACGTGTTTTTTTTTTAATTATTTATTTAATTTAAAATAACAGCGTGGGGTGCCCTCAGTTTTGGATTACCAGCCAAGGTGAGGTTGCCAGCTGTGGTCTGCAGGCTGCAGCCGTCTGCTTTACCCTAGCTGGCTACAAAAATAGGGGGAACCCTACGTCATTTTTTTTTTTTTCATTTTTTTGGCTAAATACAAAGCTTAGCACCCCTTAGTGCCACATGAAAGGCACCAAAGGGTGCAAAATTACAAAATGCAGGAGAGTGGGACATTATGTGTCTTTCTGCCATTATAATGACAGAAAAGACTGATATGAAGTGCACAAGCACAAGAAAATCACCAGAGCGCTTTACGCTGTGAAAAGCAGTAGAAAATGGCACTGGAGTGAATATGTGACCGCCTCATGTAGGATGAAGCTATGAATCCTGGGTAAATTTATGCATTTACCCTCCTTCAGTTTTTTTGCAGTACACAAAAAAAACGGAAGGCACATGGATGACAAACAGATGACATACGGACCGTCTACGGAACGGAAACGGATGCCACACGGTTGCAGACCGCAAAAATGGATCGGTCGTGTTAATGTAGCCTTATTCTGATCTGCCGTTTATAAACAGCAGGCAGAAATAAGTGAATAACGCCCCCCAGCGTCAGAAAATCTCCGGGGTTTCAGGGCTAGCTGAGACCCTGGAGATCATGATTCAGGACGTTTTTTCCGGTCCCCGCTCACGTGATCACAGGTATACACCGTACACCGATGATCACGTTACAGTAAATGACAGTGCCGGTAAAAAAAATTTTATCTCCCATCTGGCATGAACAAACATGATAAATCTCCTCCCCGGTCCCCTCCGGTCTCCCGGTGTCGCCAAAGTGCCCCCCCTGATGCCCTCCCAGAAATCCAAGATGGCCGCGCGCACAGCAGCGCGCCGGCCGCATTCACCCTACTCCTCTGATTTCTGTCGCATGTGCCATGGCACATGCGACAGAAAACTCCTCCCCAGGCCCTGCCTGGTCACCGCCTATAACCCCACCGGTGTTCCCCGGTGTCCCACGGTACCTGTGCAGCGTTGATCCCCCCACGGCCCTCTCCTTCACAATAGACGCTGCCGCATGCACAGAGCGGCTGTCAGCTCAGCTTCCTGTGTTCAGACACAGTGAGTGGTGGTTATGCATCTGTAAGCTAAATGGGTGGCACGGTGGCTCAGTGGTTAGCACTGCAGTCTTGCAGTGCTGAGGTCCTGGGTTCAATTCTCACCAAGGACACTATCTGCAAGGAGTTTGTATGTTCTCCCCGTGATTGCGTGCGTTTCCTCTGGGTATTCCGGTTTCCTCCCACATTCCAAAGACATACAGCGCTATGGAATTAATAATGTTATACAAATGAATAAATTATAATTATTACTGCAATGCCCTGCTCATGAGGTAAGTAACATAATTGATCAGGAGAGCTATATACTACATTTCCAAAAGGAGGGATTTGCTTTTATAGTTTCCCTGCTGAACGACTACCAAACATGAGAGTCCGTTATACGCCACAAGAAAACACATCTAAATAGCGAGCTCTGTTGTTAAGTATTCATTCAGCTGGATAACTGGACTTAAAGGGGTATTCCATCTCCAAGATCCTATCCCCAATATATAGTAGGTGGAATAGCAATAATATCAGCAAATACCAATACTTGGAAATGTAGAATAGTTCTCCTGATTAGGCATGCCCTTACCTCATGAGCAGGGCATTGCAGCTTTGGTAGCAACCATTACGACATGGACTCTGCTGCTGTGGACCCGGGGAGAGTGAGTGCAGATTCATTGCACCCACACTCCTCACATGAAGGGTCTGCACTCCTAGAAAATGGGGGATACGTTGCCTGAGTGTCTCCCCCCCCATATTCTAGACGGTCCAGAGACGTCGTGGGACCCCTTTATTTTTTTCTTACAAGAAATTGGTGAAAGATGAAATGTTTTGGGGACTGTTTTTTCAAATAAATTTCTTTTGTCGATTTCTTTTTGCTAGTACTGACAGTTTATGATGTTGGGCATCTAATAGACGCCATGACATCACAAACTGCTGGGCTTGATGTCCGGTGACCTTACAGCTAGTATCAACCCGATTTATTACCCCGTTTGCCACTGCACCAGGGATGAGCTGGGGTGAAGCGCCAGGATTGGCGCATCTAGTGGATGCGCCACGTCTGGGGTGCCTGCGGCCTGCTATTTTTAGGCTGTGAAGGCCCAATAACTATGGACCTTCCCACCCTGAGAATACCAGACCACAGCTGTCCGCTTTACCTTGGCTGGTGATCCAATTCGGGGGGACCCTACTTTTATTGTGTAATTATTAATATTTATAAAATAATTATAAAAAAAGAGCCTGGGGGGACTTCCACATTGGATCCCCAACCACGGTAAAGCTGCCAGCTGTGGTTTTCAGGCAACAGCCATCTGCTTTGCCCTAGCTGGCTATCAAAAATGGGGGGACCCAACGTCATTTTTTTTTAACTATTTTTTAAATAGAAAAAATTAATGGGCTTCCCTGTATATTGATTGCCAACCCAGGTAACGGCAGGCAGATGGGGGTGGCAACCCATAGCTCTCTGCTTTATCTGCGCTGAGAATCAAAAATACCGTGGAGCGCTACGTCATTTTTTTTAAAGATTTATTTTTACAGCACTGTGATGTCCAGCAATCAAAATACAGGGAAGCCCATTTTGTTTTTAGTTATTTAAATAAATAATTAAAAAAAATATATATGGGCTCCCGCTGCATTTTTTGTATTGCTAGCTAAGGGTAATCCAAGCAGCTACTGGCTGCTAACCCCCACTGCTTGGTGTTACCTTCACTGGCAATGGAAAATCCAGGGAAGCATTTTTTATTTTTTTTGCCAAAAAACTACAAAAAAAGGACGTGAGCTTCGCCATATTTTTGTATGCTAGCCAGGTATAGCAGGCAGGTGCTGGAAGAGTTGGATACAGCGCCAGAAGATGGCGCTTCTATGAAAGTGCCATTTTATGTGGCGGCTGCAGACTGCAATTCGCAGCAGTGGGGCCCAGAAAGCTCAGGCCAACCTGTGCTGCGGATTCCAATCCCCAGCTGCCTAGTTGTACCTGGCTGGACACAAAAATGGGCGAAGCCTACGTCATTTGTTTTCTAATTATTTCATGAAATTCATGAAATAATAAAAAAAGGGCTTCCCTTTATTTTTGGTTCCCAGCCGGGTACAAATAGGCAACTGGGGGTTGGGGGCAGCCGTACCTGCCTGCTGTACCTGGCTAGCATACAAAAATATGGCGAAGCCCACATAATTTTTTCAGGGGGCAAAAAACTTCTGCATACAGTCCTGGATGGAGTATGCTGAGGCTTGTAGTTCTGCAGCTGCTGTCTGTCTGTATGGAGAAGAGCAGACAGCAGCTGCAGAACTACAAGGCTCAGCATACTCCATCCAGGACTGAATTTTAATTGAGATTTTTTAAAATAAAAAATCCCCAATAAACCAGCGCTGATAAGAGGTTTTTTTTATTAATATTTTATACTTTTTATTGCTATTCTTGTTTTAAACACAAATTTATTCAAAACAATTCAGACAATAGAACAAGGAAAAAGAAAGAAGAATAAACCACATATGGTAGAAATAAAAATAAAAGTAAAAATAAAGAATAAGTAATTGATAGTGCAGCAAACAGATACCAGGTGTCTTGTTGCAGTACCCCGGCCGGTAGTAGAGCAATTATTAAATCTAGTATAGTATATTAAGTGATGCTTCAAGGCATATGATATTTAATGCCAATTGAAACTATCACTGCAATATGAATTTTCAGATACCTGGAGAGTTTTTTTCAATCCATAAGCAATTGGAAGAAACAGCACTTCAGGATTGTAGTGAGGATGAGGTGCCCCAGCTCATCAAGTGTTCCAATAGGAGTTTACCTGCAGTCAAGTTCAGGCAGCAATTTCAGCGTTCCAAGTGCCTTTAAATGAATTTGAAGAAACTACACTTCAGGATTGTAGTGAGGATGAGGTAAACTCCTATTGGAACACTTGATGAGCTGGGGCACCTCATCCTCACTACAATCCTGAAGTGCAGTTTCTTCAAATTCATTTAAAGGCACTTGGAACGCTGAAATTGCTGCTTATAATTTAAGCCTCTATTAAAAACCTTTTTGCTTATGGATTGAAAAAAACTCTCCAGGTATCTGAAAATTCATATTGCAGTGATAGTTTCAATTGTCATTAAATATCATATGCCTTGAAGCATCACTTAATATACTATACTAGATTTAATAATTGCTCTACTACCGGCCAGGGTACTGCAACCAGACACCTGGTATCTGTTTGCTGCACTATCAATTACTTATTCTTTATTTTTACTTTTATTTTTAATTCTACCATATGTGGTTTATTCTTCTTTCTTTTTCCTTGTTCTATTGTGTGAATTGTTTTGAATAAATTTGTTATTGGGGATTATTGGGGATTTTTTATTTTTAAAAATCTCAATTAAAATTCATTTCTGATTCCAGGCAAATTAAAGGGGATTTTTTGCCTACAAACCTAGTTGCAGATTTAATGGTTATTGTGGTCAAGCGCTAACAATTGTCTGTAGACTACTTGGTATATCCATCCAGGACTGTATGCAGAAGTTTTTTGCCCACTAAAAAAATGACATGGGCTTCGCCATATTTTTGTATGCTAGCCAGGTACAGCAGGCAGCCACGGCCTGCCTCCAACCCCGAGTTGCCTATTTGTACCCGGCTGGGAACCAAAAATATAGGGAAGCCCGTTTTTTTTAATTATTTCACTTATTTCATGAAATAATTAAAAAACAAATGACGTGGGCTTCGCCCCATTTTTGTGTCCAGCCAGGTACAACTAGGCAGCTGGGGATTGGAATACGCAGCACAGGTTAGGCCGAGGTTTCTGGGCGCCTCTGCTGCGAATTGCAATCCGCAGCCGCCCCAGAAAATGGCGCTCTCATAGAAGCGCCATCATCTGGCGCTGTATCCAACTCTTCCAACAGCCCTGGAGCCGGGTGGCTTGTTGGGTAATCATGAGTTAATACTGACTTTGTTTTACTAGCCAGTATTAAGCCAGAGATTCTTAATGTCAGGCACGTTTGACCCGGCCATTAAGAATCTCCAATAAAGGATTAAAAAAAAACACCACACAGAGAAAAAATACTTTAATAGAAATAAATACACAGACACATTAGAGACTCCATCTTTATTACCCCTTGTCAGCCCTCCACGATCCATGGTCTTCTGTCTTTCTCGTTCAACAAATGCAGCTCTGCTCCATCACTGCTGCATGGGGGAAGACGCTGCTGCTCCCTGTGCAGCCTTCACTCAGTGAAGGCTGCACGGGAAGCAGCGTGCATTTTCACTCCGTGAGTGATCAGTGCTGCTGGCTGTCAGCGGTAACGCTGACAGACGCGTTACCATAGCAACGGTGCTTCCGGAGCCGCGGTTAGTGGTGACGTCATTGCTAACTGCGTTGCTATGGCAACGGTGATCTACGTTAATGACCGGCTGTGTCAGCTGGTCCCTAACGGAACGGGGAGTCGACCGTGTGTTAGAGCATGTCGTCGGTACACGGCGATACACAAATGTGCACCGTGTACCGGAGAGATGCACTCGCAGGTCCTACATGACGCGTCATAGTCATGTGACCAGTCTGTAGCCAATGAGATAATAGCCACGTGACTGGTCACATGGCTATTTTGACATCACGATAGGTCCTGCCTCACTGCTGGCAGTGCTGGTCACCGGGAGGATTCAGCGATCATCGGATGGAATAGCGGCAGGAGACAGAGTGCAGGAGGGATCGCGGGGACCGGTAAGTGTTATGGCAATGTTTATTAACTGTTTGTGTACATTTATCATGCATTTTTATGTGTTTGTGATTGCCTCCCATTATATCCTATAGGTTCGAGTTTGGTTCGGCGAACGTTCGACGAACCGAACTCGAACGGGACCTCCGTTCGACGAACCGAACTCGAGCCGAACCACGACCGGTTCGCTCATCTCTAATCAACAGGGTCATCAGGTGGCCTTTGCTCCAAATTTTAAATGGTCAAAAGGCGACCTTTTCTCCAAATTCATAGAGGGTGATAAGGCAGCTGTTGCTCAAATTTTTTAGAGGGTCGTTAAACTGTTCTTGCTCCATATTTTTAGAGTTTTATCGGGCAGCCCTCACTCCAAATTTTAAAGGATAAACAGGTGTCCCTCGGTCAAAATCTTTAGAGGGTCATCAGGTGATCCTTGTTATTTAAATAATTAAAAGAAATGGTGTGGCGTCCCCTCTATTTTTGATTGCCAGGCAAGGTAAAGCAAATAACTGAGCGTTGATATTATCAGGCCTGGAAGGCCCATGGTTATTTGACCCTTCCCAATCTAAAAATAGCAGCTCACATCTGACCTAAAAGACATGCATTAATTCAATTTACCAATTCTGGAGCTTTGCCCAGCTCTTCCTACTTTTGGGTTGCAGCACACAGCTGTCTGCTTTACCTGTGCTGGCTATCAAAAATAGGGGGGACCCCACATCATTTTTTGTGTATGCATTCTCTATTCACATTTGTTTGCAGGGCAATCTTCCTGCTCTGACCCTCATTTTGCTTCCTTTTCCAGCCCCATAGTCCTTACTACAACCATTTTACAGCCATTTTACAGCACCAAAGTTCAAGACTCCATTGACTTATATGGAGATCAGGGTCAGGGGTCAAGTTCGGGTCAAGTACGGGTCCTAAATAAAGATGAAAAGAAAGGCGCGGACCAGTGAAAGTTCGGCTTGGCGGGGTCAGTCAAACTTTAAATTATGATCGGTTTGGGACCCGAACCCCAATGGAAGTCACTAATTGGGCAGTTTGGTTCTTCATCCATATGCAGTCAGCCATAATCTAGCGTACGTCCGGGGGCATGTAGGATAGATTTTTTTCCATTTTTTTTGTTTGGTGCACACTACATCTGATCATGCTGTTGTTACACCCAGTGGGAGCCATTCAAATACTGACAGCAGCTCGCACCGAGCTGTGCAGTCAGCGTATCCAAATTGAACTTTATCTAACGTTTGGCTGAGCCGCCCAAACCAAACTGCCACCGATCCCCTCATCTCTATTCCACAACCAAACGTTTAACTATAGCTTGGCCGAACCTGGCAAACCTGAACATCCACGACTTTGCTTATCCCTAGTTTTGTATGTTTTATTGTCAGTCCATAAGTGGAAAAATATTCTGATGAAGTTGTTCCCAGCAGCGACCTGGGAGTCAGATATGTATTCAGGCATCTTATTCATGCTTCTCCCATTCCATTGAAGCTCTGTTTCCATCCGTTTCAGTGATTTTCCTATCCTTTTAGCGCTCCTAGTAGAGGCTTCCAGAAAAATGCTTGAGTTTTCCATTGACCTCCATTATTCTCGTTACTTGAATCGTGCCCGTTGGAGCATCTGACAGGCTTGATTCGAGTATTGAGCACTAGAGCATTTTAGTGCTCACTCATCACTAACAATTAACATTATTAAAGGGAACCTGTCTTTTCCAAAAACACAATTTACCTGCAGATGTGGTAGGATTCTTAAGGTAAATAGGATTTAAATCCTGTCTGGAAGGCATACTGTAATGGTTTACAATGTGACCAGTTTACTTTAAACACTTTATTTGGGTTTTAAGTACTTAAAAGTTTGTGAACCCTTTGGATTTTTTGCATTTATTCATAAATTTGTACTAAAATCCTATCAGCTTTCCTAAAAGTAGGTAGAGAGAACCAAATCAAGCAAATAAGTGAACCCTCCCTGTTCTGCTGCAGAGTGCAAGTCAAAACAATTTAAGGTGGTGGTCGCTTTGGGAGGGTCCCTCCTAGTCAGGGGCCGAGGGTGACTGCACCCTCTGCCCCAACAGTAGCTATGCTACAGCTTAAGGCCTCCTTCACACGTCCTTGAAAATCACGCACGTTTTTCACGGATGTGTCAAAGGTGCATATTGCCCTCCGTGTGCCGTGTTTATGGCACACATGTGTTCTCCGTGTGTTATCTGTGAGAACGGGAACTTTCTACTCACCTGTCCCTGGCGTTGCTGTCTGTGGTACTGATCTATGGTCTCCAGTCCTGCCGACTCCCCGCTGCTGCTGCTTCCGGCCCACAGTGGAGTGATATGCGATGAGCATAATGAGCGGGGGGCAGAAGCAAGTGACAGCAGCGGCAGAGACAGCAGCGCTGGAGAAGGTGAGTATAGAAATTCTTTTTATTTCCCAGACACGTGTGTTTTCTCTGGTGCATGTCACATGGATCACATCCGTGCGGTCCGTGTGCGGTCCATGTGCCACCCGTGATGCCGGAGAAAAACGGACATGTCTACGTTTGGAGCACACGGGCACACGTATGTTCCCCTCAGACACACGGTCCATGGCAAAACATGCACGTGTGCGTAGACCCATTGATTTTAATGGGTCTATGTGTGCCCGTGTCTCTGGCACATGAGGAAATGGACCAAACACATGCCGGAGACACGGACGTGTGAAGGAGGCCTAAAGCTAATGTCTTATACATGATGCCTGTGGTTGTGACAGCATGTATCAGCTGTTAGGTCTCCTGTAATGTATGCTGTACCATAGTATCACATCAAATAGTGTAATATCTTAGTGACATTCATGTTTAGTATGCTGACATTATGGTACGGCATATACTGTAGGTTTCCTCTGACATCTTTGCTTAGTGTAAGAAAATCAGTTGATAATAATAACACAAACAGTAAATTAATAATGCTGTGATATTTATAACATTATTATTCACATTAAAAGTATAATATTCAGTTTAACAAGGTGTTTGTGTTTTAGTGCTATGCCTCTAGACTTTATAGGTGACTCATTTAGAAAGTTATTGACATTGTGGCACGGTCACCATATAAAACACGCTAGTTCAGTGCTGGCAAAAATAGACGTAGTACATTTAAATGCTGCTTTAAAAAAGTCTAATGAATAACCTGAATGTAAAATCTAATGAAGCACTCATATATCCGTGTTCTACTTTTTTCTGAATTTTGGGGGGACTAGATCCAGCAATACTTTTATATCATGTAACAGGAAGAGGAAATGCCACACATTTTCTCAGTGTCTACACAAGCCAAAGATAAATGCCACCCCTAAAAATATAGCTTGGAACAGGGACATTGCAGTACACTAACACTAACAAACTTGCCTCCTCCTTAGTTTATTTTTGAACCAGGACAGCGTGAAAAAGTAATATGAGAATAGTGGGGAAGTCAGAGCTTTACTTTCATGTCGCCGCACTAACATGTTGATCGACTACGGGATTATGTGAGCTGGTTTGTGGAGCTATCGGCATTGCGTGTATCCTGAGCGTATTACAGCCCATATTACTGTGACAGTGATTACAGCAACACTATACACATATTAAATAGCTCTCATGCTTTCAGATTGTGTCCGTCCTTGTATTTGTTTGTCCCTTGCTGGGAGCTTTGTGCCATCTCAGTGCTAAGATTCATACATAAGATTCTTTACGGAGAATTGACTGCCAAATTAATGGGAACATCTGTAAAACAGCATAAAGTTCCACATAAGTGTCATTTGACAAGTTTCTAAATTTATCAGTTGAATGATCATATTCTAGTCAATATGACACAGTGCCATGGTAAAATCACAGTATCTTATGCACTACCTAAGGGGGGAAATGTCCTGCAATAACCATAAGAATTGCTACAAGGTGTGAATACTTCTTCCACCATTTTATCCAACTGAGATTGTGTGATCATTGCAGTAAGCTAAGATTTATTTAATGATATTATTTTTGTGTTATATTACTTTGATTTGTTGTAACCTGTTAATGATTTGTGAGGGTGTTTTTTGTAGCACAATTATTATTGTAAATTTTTTTTCATGTTAAAACTAGACAATTATAATTTAATATAAATAAACAATTACCTTTATTTTACTGGAAGGGAAGGTCGTCACTTTACCAATTATTAGATGCACGGATAGGTTCCCAACACTCAAAAAATATAAAAAATGGGGGGACTAAAATGATGCAATTTATTCACATGAACTGTGAACAGACGATCTTTTGACGTTTCAGTTTCATCGACCTTCATCAGATATACACATATGGTTCAGAAATTCAGCATGCTGTGCGGCATAGAAGAGCTAAATGACACCCTGGTGACGAAGCTTGCAATTAGCTCCTCTATGGAGCACAGCATGCTGATTATCTGAACTGTATGTGTATATTTGATGAAGATCGATGAAACCGAAACGTCAAGAATTAATCCGTATACATCTAAATAAACTGCATCACTCGATGCTGGATTCCCCCCATTTTTATATTTTTGTTTCACTGTTTTTATGACACCTTGACTTATCAATTACCTTGCAGGAGCCTTAATGAATTGATGAAGAAATAACCAAAAGATTTTTTAAAAGCTTGAAAACAGCAGGGAATATAATAATAAAGAATAAGCAAGAGTGATCACGGGATCATCACTGCTGGACCAGGAGGACCCACACGAGCAGTGCTGCTAAAGTGGAAAAGGATGCAAGTAGAAACCCCTATTTATTATTTATGATTCCTGACTGTTTCCCATCTTTTGATTCCCAGAAAACTCCTTTAGACATTTAACAGTGAGATTTCATTATATAGTGTGAAAGAAAACAAACTTCCCTCTATAAGCATTATCACCTTATTGGAAGTGGGTGGCCATTTGCATATTTTAAGCTCCCCTATAATTAAAAAGCAATCTATGACCCTTTCACACTTTTTCTGTATGTGCATGATGAAGGAACTGGCTCCTCTCATGTGGCAATAAAATGAGTGACCTTGCCCAGTGCCTTCATGACACCCATGCTCTTTCCCAGATGCCTACAGAGGATCTAAGGCAGCAGCACTTCATCTTCATTACCTTCATTACCTTTTGTGCCTTTATTAGCTGTGTGGGATATACAGTAGAAATAGCTTTTTAAGATCATACATTGTTTATACATATATTTGTTTACTTTCAGACAATGAAAACCTGCCCTAATCATCAGATATTTCCAATTTACCAAGGGGAATTCTAATAATTGTACCATAACTCTGTTACCATTAATTGTACCATAACTCCAATACTAGCTCTTAAGGCCCCGTTACACGCAACGGCAAATCTAACAATATGTCATCGGGGTGACGGATTTCGTGACGCACATCCGGCGTCATTAGCGACGTCGTTGCGTGTAACAGCTCCGAGCAAGTGTTAACGATCAAAAATACTCACCTAATCGTTGATCGTTGACACGTCGTTCATTTTCAAAATCTCGTTGGTCATTGTGGACGTAGGTTGTTCGTCGTTCCTGAGGCAGCACACATCGCTACGTGTGACTTCCCGGGAATGACAAACAACAGCTTACCTGCGTCCTCCGGCAACGAGGTGGGCATAACTCTCTTGCGGCTGCTCTCCGCCCCTCCAATTCTATTGGCTGCCTGCCATGTGACGTAGCTGTGACGCTGCATGAACCGCCCCTTAGAAAGGAGGCGGTTCGCCAGCCACAGCAACGTCGCTAGGAAAATAAGTCCGTGTGACGGGTCCTAACAATGTTGTGCACCACGGGCAGCGATTTGCCCGTGACGCACAACCGACGGGGGGTGGGTGCTTTCAGCAGCGATATTGCTAGCAATGTCACTGCGTGTAAAGCCCCCTTTACTAATTGATTCCTCAAAATGAATTAAACCTGGTTAATAATATTTACTGCGTGTGCAATGATAAAGATTGTGAAATAAAAAGTGGACAAGTACATGGCCTGTTTAGATCGGTGTTTTCCAAATACCAGTCCTCATCTGGTATCACTAAAATCGTGCTGATCTGAGAAATAACCGTGCCTAATCATTTATACTGCATCGTGAAAGGTATATAGAATTAATTAATAAAGACAATTCTTCAACTGCTTTTAATTTGTTCATTCTGTCTCCCAAAGTATGGCGCAGCTAATGTTTATTCTGTGCTCTATGTTGAGCGCTTACAATGGGGATTACATGTAAATCTCTGAAAAACGCGATTCAGACAAAATTCCCAACTGAAAATTCATTATAATGAGAGAGAGAGAGTCACTTTGAACTCTTGCCTAGCCTGTGGTCCAGCAGTGTCCATCTTTTTACGCATCTTTTGAGATGCACACAAAAGTGCAGTCAACAACAGTTTTGTTCACATTTGAAAAGATGAACACCACTGAACAGAGGCAAAACAGAGGCTGGAGTAACTCTGCTGGCTTATTAGGTAATGAATGCATGGAGAGTTTCCCCTGAATCACGTATTTTGGAAATGTAGATGGAAACCTCGGTGTAAGTGCTGAGCATAGAACACAGGATAAATGTGAACAGATACAAAATGTTCTGTAACCAAATTGCAAAAAAAATTCAACCCAACCCACAAAACACAAGTCCCCACTCAGGTCTATCATTTGTTAACGGAAATATTGTGGGCTTTCTTCTTACTGGTAATGTTTTGAAGAAACAATGTCAGAATCACCGGGTTTTGTTGAAGCATACCTGTCAAAGTGACACTGGTCAGAATCGAAAAAAATGGCCTGGTCAAGAAGGTGAAAACCATGCTTTGGGGAAATGGGGTGAAAGGGAATCTATCAGCAGGTTTTAGCTATGTATGCTGAAAATGGCATGCTGCAAGGGTTAAAACAGAATTCAGAGAAGCCTGTCTTGTCCAGTTTCAATCTGTGGTTTATTTTCTATGTTTCCTTAAGCAGCAGGACCCTTATCATTGCTTGTACTATAAGGCAGTCCGACACGCCCCCTCTTCTGATTGACATCTCACTGTCAATGTACAATCTCTATAGAGAGCCTGGTGTGGGCAGGAAAACTCACTCAGCTTTCCGCTAGAACACTAAAACTAAAAATTCTGATTTTGTCAGAATGGCTGCACCCAGTAATCTACGTGATACATCAATGGACTCTCTTTGCCTACATTATGAGGTAGCAAAAACTATCTGAAAGATTCCCTTGAAGTTTATAGATGTAACGTGAAAAAATTTACAGGGTATGAATACTTTTTCAAGACATTATATGTTCCATACATATGTTTATTTTAGACAAGCATATGACATTCGTTTTAAATTAATAATTAAATAAATAAATAAATAATAAAGGTCAAATACAGTTTCCTATCCTAATACTTACATTGGATCCTTGAAAAATGCATGACCTGGATGATTTGTTTTTGCACACTTTTTGACTTATAATGGGTGAGTCTGATCTGAAATATTGATCAAAGTACTGCAAACATTGATTTTTTACGTGCAGACCTTCATCCATGTGTAAAACATTCATGTGATCTACATTTACAAGCTTTAGTACTTGTGCTATCAATATGCTTTACCTGTTTTCCATACGGATTGTCTGATTGAGTCCTAAATCTAGTATTTATTATGTACTTTAGAGATACTACCTGATCCTAGGGATCAAAATGAAATATATTTTTCATGGCTGCGATAGACATATGGAATTTAATTTAGAAAATAAAACATCTTTTTCTACATTATTTATTTCACGTTTTAGCTTTATGGCCCTTTAGGCACAGTTAATGTAGAATTTTATACACCAGCAGCTATTGGATACTGGAGAGGTTTGTTTTACTCAGCTATATTTTGTGTTAATTTTTATTTTGTGAGATGTACAGGAAATGTTTGTTTTTAGGTTGATTTTTAAATGTCCGTGAAAACCACAGTTTGTAGCTGAAAGCTTATAGGTAAAGAAATGTCAGGCAAATTTCCATGTTTTAGGCTATCTAGTTTCAGGAAATATGAGGGTTTTTTCGCTGAGAATTTGTTTTTTCTCCATGATTTGTTTAGGACTGACCATGAAAAATGCATCTAAATTATACACAATTATTTCTCACGAACTTTATGTGAGTAAGCTAGCTAGTTTGTGGAGCTTGAGGAGTATCAAAGTACTAAGGAAATATGTGGAATTTATTGTGGCATGTTTGAGAAGTGTTCTGGAAGGGCTTGCTAAGAGTCTGCTCCTCATATTAGTCTTTGGAATACTTCTTAATATTTTTTCACATTTTTTTCTGATACAGAATATCCTACTTAATCCAGCTTACTGCCTAGAACAACACAGACATCCCCACAAATTCTTCCAGTGAGAAATGGGAAGAGGTCACCAAAAAGTTATAATGGTTTGAAAATTGTTTTAATCACATGTTGTTCTACAATATTATGATAACATAGTCTATCGCATATTATTTCATATTATTAGTAGTGGGTTGATTCGTGGAGGATAACATTTGAGTCAAATTTACTGAAAATTGTGATTTCACATGAATTCAAACACTTTGAGATTCAATAAAAGGGATTCTGATTCGCACAGTGTCCTCCATTGCGGTCCAGGGCACCCACACCTCTCTATGCTCTGCCGAAAGGACAGCTAAGTATCATAATGGACATATGCGGGTGTTCTTCATCTTTCCTTTCACCTTCGCACAGTACTTTGCTTTGTGAGAAGTGTGCGTGCGCAGAAGCACAAAGGAGGATACTGTGTAGATGACATAGGACGAGTCATCCACACGGAGCAGGGAACAAGGACATTGATGGCAAGAAGAAAGGAGGCACCGGTTCAAGACCAGCAATGCCCATAGGATCAGATCACCCCTTAGGTGAGTATAATAAAAGCTCTTTTTTATTTCATACAGATTGACTTGGGGACTTAAAACAAAACCAATTGAATGATTAGGTCCATAATATCAACACCCATATATATGAACGGTCACCAAAAAAGACCACAAAAACAGCAAAAAGACCTTCATATTAAATAATTATTGCACCTCTATCTGAATTAATATTCCACAAACATATTTCATTTTATAATGAGGTGCAAATTTATTCATGAATGTACAAAGTTAATACAAGGGATAATAACAAAAGAAGCACAGAGCACACAGTAGTGTTGGTGGACACATGTTAAAAACAGGGGGGCGTGCACGGGGGGTCCAATCCAGAACCATGATCATGTAAGAAAAAATCCATGGGATACAATAACCAATGGAACAGATCAACAGATTATCCAGAAGATCCCATAACATATCATGAGTATTCATAGAGCATACAGTGTCAATTATTGCATGATTTACCCATCAATTACGTTTTAATTCACATTATGGTAAGGTTAGCCATATATGTGCAGCAACCTGGCAATATAAAACGCAATAATGCATAGAAGGAAAGTTCAGTCTTGATCATACGTCAAAGGAAGCAGTTACAAGCATGATATAACCCTTGACATAGTGTATACACTGATCAGACCCTCTTAAATGATGGTAAGTGCCCAAATTTTTCCATGACAAGGTGATGCCAACAGGGATCCAGAATAGGACCAGCAAACTTATGTTGCTGGAACCAATATCTTACCAACAAGAATTCTGGGGAGACCCTCAACATGCACACCCCCCTGCACCTCGACGCGTTTCGCTGCCGCTTCGTCGGGAGGTGCAGGGGTGATGTGGGTGGTTGTTTTTATAGGGGCCAGTATTCCTTACCATCCTATAGTGGCGCGCCACGGACACCCGATGTCTATCACCCACGCCACCCGGCGTCCCGGAAGTCAGACCGCGCATGTCGGATATCATCAAAAAACATTGGTCAATCCTCCATACCGACAATGATTTATCTCACATTTTGACTCCATTACCTGCGATTACACCTAAAAGGTCAAAAACTCTTAAGGATCAAATTGTGAGAAGTCATTATATTCCCGCTGCTGCCAAACCATTTGGGGCCATTAAGGGCATAAGATGGGGCTCCCGACCCTGTGGAGATTGTGGCGCCTGCCCACAGATGGACCGGGCTGTGGAATTCTGGGATTCATCTCATAAAACCACATATAAAATCACTGACTTCATCAACTGCCGGACATCAGGGATTATCTATTGGGCAATATGCCCGTGTGGTCTGGTGTATGTGGGGCTCACATCTCGGGAGTTCAGGGTGCGCATTCTTGAGCACCTCCGTGACATCAGGAATGCGGCCAAACTACACAGACCTGAAGACATCTGTCTTTTAAAAAATATCCCTAAACATTTTAAAGATTGTCATAATTCCAACTGGCGACTGTTGAAGTTTAGGGGTATTGAGAAGGTCCATCTTGGGGCTAGGGGTGGTGACCTAAAAAATGCTTTACTTAAAAGAGAAGCCCGCTGGATAACATTGCTTGACACTATGAAACCAAAGGGTCTTAATGATCTGGTTAGCTATAGACCCTTTCTGATTTGATTTGACTTTCTGCTCTGCGGTGCTGCGCCATATGGGGGTGTAATTGCTGGCGGCTGTTTTGCTATCGGTTTTATATTTATGTTTTTAATATTTTTTATATATTTTTTTCACTTATAGATGTGGTTGGTTATGTAGGCCTGACATTCAGGATGGATGGGATGTTAAAGAAGGAATGCAAGGGAGAGGAAAGCGGAAATGATGTCTGCACCTATGGACTTACAGCCATATATATGAACTGCACACCTTAAAAGAAATGCTTGTATTGTTATTTACTGTAATATTGGTGTGATGTTTGTTTATTTATTTCTGTATGTATTGGGCTGTTCGCTCTTTGTGCGGCATTACTGTGCTGCCCTTGTTCTTTCCCTCCTCTAATATGGTATTGCCAGCCTCTGTCCTATATGCACACGGCCCCCTGATTTTCCTTCCTCCTCTCTGCCCGGCGTCACTCTAGTGGTCTGACTGGTGCGTATGCACGGTCTGACCTCTGGGACGCCGGCCGGTGCGGGTGATGGATATCGGGTGTCTCCCTTTTCCAACATGGCGCTGACAGCCTCCGTCCTGTGCGCGCACGGCCCCCTGATCTTCTCTCCTCCTCGCTGCCCGGCGTCCTATTGGGAGTCTTGTCCTGCGCGCATGCGCGGTCTGACTTCCGGGACGCCGGGCGGCGTGGGTGATAGACATCGGGTGTCCGTGGCGCGCCACTATAGGACGGTAAGGAATACTGGCCCCTATAAAAACAACCACCCACATCACCCCTGCACCTCCCGACGAAGCGGCAGCGAAACGCGTCGAGGTGCAGGGGGGTGTGCATGTTGAGGGTCTCCCCAGAATTCTTGTTGGTAAGATATTGGTTCCAGCAACATAAGTTTGCTGGTCCTATTCAGGATCCCTGTTGGCATCACCTTGTCATGGAAAAATTTGGGCACTTACCATCATTTAAGAGGGTCTGATCAGTGTATACACTATGTCAAGGGTTATATCATGCTTGTAACTGCTTCCTTTGACGTATGATCAAGACTGAACTTTCCTTCTATGCATTATTGCGTTTTATATTGCCAGGTTGCTGCACATATATGGCTAACCTTACCATAATGTGAATTAAAACGTAATTGATGGGTAAATCATGCAATAATTGACACTGTATGCTCTATGAATACTCATGATATGTTATGGGATCTTCTGGATAATCTGTTGATCTGTTCCATTGGTTATTGTATCCCATGGATTTTTTCTTACATGATCATGGTTCTGGATTGGACCCCCCGTGCACGCCCCCCTGTTTTTAACATGTGTCCACCAACACTACTGTGTGCTCTGTGCTTCTTTTGTTATTATCCCTTGTATTAACTTTGTACATTCATGAATAAATTTGCACCTCATTATAAAATGAAATATGTTTGTGGAATATTAATTCAGATAGAGGTGCAATAATTATTTAATATGAAGGTCTTTTTGCTGTTTTTGTGACTTGGGGACTTATATACAGCATTCTAGGAGTAAGGATGAGAGAACCAAAGTTCAGGGTTCATACCAAACACCGATTGTCAGGGTCTTAGACTCAAACATGGAGTTTTAACTGTACATCTATCTTCTTGTTTGCCATCCAAACAAAGCTTGTTGAAAGGCTGCGAGAACTACGAGAGCCATTGCAGCCATGTCAAGTATTGGCATAGTTGTGCTTGACCTGCGCACCACATGATGCCTGGATAAAGATCACTGGTTGTGCAGCCATTTTGCTTTGGATAACACATTGATAAGATGCTGTTGGAGTGAGGGACAGTGTTAGGTTGGATTGTGGCATACTGTTTCAACATGTGGCGACTGTGTACCAGTTTTTGTGGGCTCAATCTCTGGAAAAGCTCATAGTGCACTGTATACAATATATGGCAAATATATTAAAAACTCTATTTGACCACTGTGCACCAGTGTCTCTGGGCTTAAGGCTACTTTACACGCTGCGATATCGGTCCCGATATCGCTAGTGTGGGTACCCGCACCCATCTGTTGTGCGACACGGGCAAATCGCTGCCCGTGACGCACAACATCGCGCAGAGCTGTCACACATACTTACCTGTCCGGCGACGTCGCTGTGACCGGCGAACCGCCTCCATTCTAAGGGGGCGGTCCGTGCGGCATCACAGCGACGTCACTGAGCGGCCACCCAATAGAAACGGAGGGGCGGAGATGAGTGGCAAGAACATCCCGCCCACCGCCTTCCTTCCTCATAGCGGCCGGGAGGCAGGTAAGGAGAGGTTCCCCGTTCCTGCGGAGTCACACATAGCGATGTGTGCTGCCGCAGGAGCGACTAACTACATCGTTACTGCTGCAGTAACGATAATCGAGAATGGACCCCCATGTCACCGATAAGCGATTTTGCACGTTTTTGCAACGATGCAAAATCGCTCATCTGTGTCACACGCAGCAACATCGCTAATGCGGCCGGATGTGCGTCACAAATTCCGTGACCCCAACGACTCCGCATTAGCGATGTCGAAGCGTGTAAAGCCCCCTTTAATCTCTAAAAAAGCTCTGTGTGGCCACTGTTCACATATTACACGTATTACAAAAAAGTTTGTAATACACTGCACTAAGTCCTCTGTGGCAAATCTATAACAAGCTCTGTTTAGCCACTGTGCATCAGTTTCTGTGGGGTTTCTGTGAGATTAATCTCCAAAAATGCTCTGTGTGGCATCTGTGCACCAGTTTTTATGGGTTTCATCTCTCAAAAACCTTGTAGTGCTCTGCAGTGTGCCCTTAATGGAAAATCTATAACAAGCTCATTTTCACCACTGTGCACCAGTTTCTGTGGGTTTGATCTCCAAAAATGCTCTGTATGGCCACTGTTCAGCAGTTTTTGTGTGCTCAATCTCTGAAAAAGATTTAGTGCACCGCAGGTGTCGCGGGCGGGGAGGAGGGTGTCAGCACACTACGCTCACCCCCTTCTGCTCGGGTCCGGCGGCCGCTGCTCAGTGGTGGCTCGAGCTGTAGGCCGGATCCCGGGGGTTCTCGAGCGGCACTCCTCGCCCGTGAGTGAAAGGGGTTTGTTGGGTGTGGGGATTGTTTATTGTCCGTGACGCCACCCACGGTTGTGGTGATTTCACCACCGCTGCTCAATATGGGGATCCCGGGGATGGTGATGCGGAGCAGCCAGGTGTTGTGTTGCCCCTCCATGGGTAGGGGTTGGTGATCCCGGGGCCCGGTGATGGTGTGGAAGGTGCAGGGCCTGGTGGGCGCAGGGACGCGGGGGCAGCGATGTGCCTGGCGGCACTGTGGTACTCACTCAGCCTGAGACGTTGACACAGTTTTACGGTAAACCACACGGCTGGAAAGATGGTTCCCACGGACGGCTGCACTTGGTTGAACTGTTGCCTTCAATCGGGACTGGGTTGTTGGGGGACCTACGTCCCCTTCACTGACAGATTTGGCAAATTATGGCGACTCCTAGCCTTGCCGGGGTCCGAGAGGCCCCTGCCCTGGTGCTGACTGTCCTTAGGTACACTGCTCCAGACCGCCGGGCCACTACCCGTCCGCGGTCCTTCCAGGAACTTCCAAACGGTCCCCCTCCAGACAGTCACCGCCGTTGCTGACCTTGCTGACTCTGTCCTGCACACAGCTGGACTCCTTCAGGCTTTCTTTCTGTCACCTTACACCTTCCTTCAACTTCTCCTTTACCACTTCCATTTCTACTTTCACTTCCTCCTCCTAAACTGAACTTCACTCTAGCCCTGCCTGGGCTCAACTCTGTTGTTTACTCCTTCATGTCCCTCACTGGACTGCCTGGTTCTTCCCGCCTCCAGAGCTGTGAACTCCTTGGTGGGCGGAGCCAACCGCCTGGCCCACCCCCTGGTGTGCACATCAGCCCCTGGAGGAAGGCAACAAGGATTTTAGTTTAGCTTTGGTGTGCCTAACTGGGGTGTAGGGTGTGGTGGTGTGTGACCTGTGACCCCTGGCTTGCCCAGGGCGTCACATTCCCCCTTAGCAAAATGCAGACCGTCCGCGGGCTGCCCGTCCAACACCGGTTTTATTTTTCTGCAAAATATAACATGGTAAACGGTAACATATATACATTTTTAATGAATCTTCCTATAACGGGAGGCACATTTCTTAAATGTTGCATAACGGTTTACGGTTACGGTTTCCGCTCTCTCCCACCCAAGCAACCTGGCCCTGATGCTGCCCCTAAAGCCCAGGCAGCACCCCTTGACCCACAGTCCAGCACACGGTACCCGAGCGGGATCTGTCCTTCCCCTCCAGAGGGTAGCCACCGGTTCCTTTGGTGGCTGGGCCCCAGCCTGCTCTGCTGAGGGCCCTCCCTCCAACCTGCCTCTCCGGAGGCGGAATTGCGGAAACGGTAACGGCAAACAACTTATTTACAAGCCACTTAACGTTTGTGGTTGCCCTGCAAGTTCACGGGCTTGTCCATGGATAGTTCCCATGCAAAACTTTTTAAACGGTCCCCACAGGGACAACGGTGCCGGCTCCGGCCGGTTGCAAATCAAGCAGACAATCAGGTAAAGTACTCGGTATCATTATTTTTCATCATTTTCTGCAAACTTTTCAAACTTTTAAACAACACTTCACACAAACTTCCTGACGGTCCCAACGGGGACTGCTGCAGCGGGCATCCGCTGCCCTACTGGGTATTTTCGTCCTCCTCACCCAGCTCGGGGTGGAAGGACACGGGCACCAGCCCCTCCAGTGCGTAGCAAGCACGGCGTGGAAGGGCCGCCCGATACCCGTTGCCCCCGGTTCGGGGAACATAAGTGGCCTCCATGCCAGGCAGGGCAACGACCCCCTCCTCTTCTTCTGACACAGGCTCAGTGTCAGGCCCGGAGTCGCTATCTTCTGCCCCTGCCGCAGTCACAGAGGGGTGCACATCCGACGGGCCAGGTGCGGTGCAGCGCGCGAGCGAGTAGGACGGAGGTAACACAGGAGCCAGGGGCAGACCGGGCCCCTCAGCCGCAGCGACCAGTCCCTCGGGGACACAGGGGCGTGGGTCATTCTCCAGCTCCTCCATCACGGCCTCCACTCCATACACTCGCGCCACAGCAACTAGGGCCTCCACCTCCGCGGCCCACTGCTCCATCAGCCCGCCGATCTGACTCTGGTAGTGACGGCAGATCCCCGCCGCCCGGGCCCTCAACCATGCCGCTGTTCCAGACACCCGCTCGGTAGTCTCTGCAGAACTAGGTGGGGCGGACATCTCGGCAGTCGTGCTTTCCAGGAACCCAATATGTCTGCAGAGTCCTGGCGTCCCTGCTTTTATAGTTGCAGCTACATGCAGCCAGCCGCCATCGCGTCCCCCTTAGCTCTTTCCGGCCACTCCTCTTTCAGGGCGGGGTTTTGGCCTTCGCGCCTCTGCTACTCGAGAAGACGCTCGAGCGGGAACTTTTCGCGCCAAAGATGGCGGCTTCTGAAATTTTTCAGCCGGATACCTCCGGCGGTAACAAGGCGCACCTCTACCAAATGGCAGAGCGGTAGGATCCTGTTCGTGACGCCAAGTTGTCGCGGGCGGGGAGGAGGGTGTCAGCACACTACGCTCACCCCCTTCTGCTCGGGTCCGGCGGCCACTGCTCAGTGGTGGCTCGAGCTGTAGGCCGGATCCCGAGGGTTCTCGAGCGGCACTCCTCGCCCGTGAGTGAAAGGGGTTTGTTGGGTGTGAGGATTGTTTATTGTCCGTGATGCCACCCACGGTTGTGGTGATTTCACCACCGCTGCTCAATATGGGGATCCCGGGGATGGTGATGCGGAGCAGCCAGGTGTTGTGTTGCCCCTCCGTGGGTAGGGGTTGGTGATCCCGGGGCCCGGTGATGGTGTGGAAGGTGCAGGGCGCAGGGACGCGGGGGCAGCGCTGTGCCTGGCGGCACTGCGGTACTCACTCAGCCTGAGATGTTGACACAGTTTTACAGTAAACCACACGGCTGGAAAGATGGTTCCCACGGACGGCTGCACTTGCTCTGCCAGTAGGTGACGGTGATGTCCCTTTTCCTTGCACCTTTGTTTCTGTGTTGGTAGCGATGGGTCCCCACCAGTAACCCGCTCCCCGGCTTCAAGCTGGACCGGAGGAGCTCTACTCTTTGCCCGCAGGCGCTGGCCCTGAGAAACTGGTGCCTTGGCGGTGGCGGTGTTTCTCCTACAATGGTTGGACTGTTGCCTTCAATCGGGACTGGGTTGTTGGGGGATCTACGTCCCCTTCACTGACGGATTTGGCAAATTATGGCGACTCCTAGCCTTTCCGGGGTCCGAGAGGCCTCTGCCCTGGTGCTGACTGTCCTTAGGTACACTGCTCCAGACCGCCGGGCCACTACCCGTCCGCGGTCCTTCCAGGAACTTCCAAACGGTCCCCCTCCAGACAGTCACCGCCGTTGCTGACCTTGCTGACTCTGTCCTGCACACAGCTGGACTCCTTCAGGCTTTATTTCTGTCACCTTACACCTTCCTTCAACTTCTCCTTTACCACTTCCACTTCTACTTTCACTTCCTCCTCCTAAACTGAACTTCACTCTAGCCCTGCCTTGGCTCAACTCTGTTGTTTACTCCTTCATGTCCCTCACTGGACTGCCTGGTTCTTCCCACCTCCAGAGCTGTGAACTCCTCGGTGGGCGGAGCCAACCGCCTGGCCCACCCCCTGGTGTGAACATCAGCCCCTGGAGGAAGGCAACAAGGATTTTAGTTTAGCTTTGGTGTGCCTAACTGGGGTGTAGGGTGTGGTGGTGTGTGACCTGTGACCCCTGGCTTGCCCAGGGCGTCACACAGGAAGCCCTGTGTAGCAAATCTATAAAAAGCTTCATTTTGGCCACTGTGCACTAGTTACTATGGGCTGAATCTCCGAAAAAGCTCTGTTACTCTATTGCACCAGGATCTGTTTGGGAACTCAGAAAAAAAGGTCTGTGTAGGTAATCTTCAAAAAACGTTGGCAGGGAGCGGGGAGGGCACTCAGCATACAGGCAGTGTTATATCCTATTGTGCAATCTCTCTCTACATACAAGATGTCTAATAATTTGCACTGTTTTGGCGGGCAAAGAATGAGGAGAACATTAAATAGGGGATGTGGCCATGCTGGAGATGCTATTATTGACCTGTTTCAGTGTGAGGATCTGGTAGATCTCTGCCTGCTTCATGTCAAAATGAAACACCTCCCTCTTATGCACGTTCCTTGTCAATTCGTAGGCATAAACACCGCTGCATGAATGTCAAGGCAAGAAGATGTTGAGGCGGTTTTATATTTTAAGACTAACAATGCCTCCAGTTCCTTTGCATTTTCCTCCACCCTGTCCACAGCTGATAGTGCAGAGTTGGCATCTGAGGTCCATGGTCATCTTTCTTTCACCTCACCCTCTTCAAAATCAAGCAAGCAGTGTGAACCACAAATCATGCAGCATTGACTTAAGAGTTACTTATGCTTTTTAATGACTCTGCTGGCCTGTGTCCCATGGCCCATTGACCTGGCCCTGCCCCAGAGGTGGGATGAGATCAAGTGCTCTGACGCCCAACCACTTATTGTATTGGAGGATGAGTCCATGGGAGGGCTAGTTTACATGGATGGTCAGAGGACCATCACAGTAAATTTCAGAGGATGACGAAATACAAGTGCCAACTTCTGCGGCTTTGTGCAATCTGAAGACCAGCAAGGAGAGTAGGGGTGAAGAGTGTGTGGCAGATGATACAATGCATAATAAGGTGCTAGACCCCCTTAGAGCTAACGCCCTGCTACTGAAATGCGTAGTTCAGATGAAGAGAGAGTGGTCACACAGACCAAACAACACCCCAGCAAAAGAGGGAGCAGGGTGCAAAAGCCCAGCCACTGGCCCATATCCAGTAAGTCATATGCTACTGCTCACTGCGCAAAGGAAAAGCTCACATCAAAGCCAGCACATCTTCAATGCTGGAGAGTAGAAGGGGTTAACGTAGCGCTGTCGCCAATGGATGATAAAAAAAAATTGTTGATTTAATGAAAGATTATTTTATTCCATAGGTCTATGCATTTCGAGGTGAGGACCTCTTCTTCAGGACTACAAAAATCAGAAAAATCAACAATACATCTATATTAAATGTATTGTTGATTTTTCTGATTTTTGTGGTCCTGAAGAAGAGGTCCTCACCTCAAAACGCGTAGGCCTATGGAATAAAATAATCTTTCATTAAATCAACAATTTTTTTATCATCTTTTGGCGACAGTGCGGTGTTGAAGATATCTAGACGTGGGGCTGTGGCAGCCGCCTATTATCTGTGTGATTTTTTTGTTGGTGGACTGTCACAACCACACTAGGTGAGTGTATAGTAACAAACATTTATTTTAATATCTGGTAAGACACTATTTTGCGCTCTCTTTCTCTTAGTTTTACTTTATCAAAGCCAGTACAAAAAAGCACCCTGGAGTGGCAGTTTGATGGACATCTGTTGCCTGGCACATGTGCTGAATTTGGTAGGGCAGAACTTCCTTTAAAATTACCCACATATCTCAGAGCTGCTGTTGAATGTCCGAGCAGTCTTTGTGCACTCGGCAAAACAGATTGGTTGCCTCCTCCTCCGCCTCTTCGACATACACTGTCACGTCCATCTCAACCTCATCCTCCACTAGGACTGCCTCCTTATGCTTCAGTTTTTTTCTTATTTTGGGGGATTCTAGCTTTTGATAAGTTCTTTTGAGAAACAAACCCCAAAACAAAACTGCAAAAGTACATTTGAACACAAAAAAAAACAAAACTAAAGTGCCGGCTACCTCCTCCTTGTGGTTCAAATCTTTTCTTTTTTTATTGTATTCTTACTTTAAAGGGCTTTTGGGTGTTAAGTGTGTCAACCTGGAAAATGCTCTGTAGTGGCCTTTTTTATATAATTGTTGCTCTGTGGGGGAACTCTGCCAAGCTTAGCTGTGTGGGTCAAAAGTGAAAAGAGGCTTTGTAAGGGGGTTGTGCTTAAAATTGTTACTCTCCTGGTTGACTATGGCAATGTTGACTGTGTGGGTCAAAAGTGTAAAGAGGCTCTGTTGAGGCCTATATTTAAAATGTGTGCTATGTGGTTATACTCTGGCAATGTTGGCTGTGAAGGTCAATTGTGAATACAGGCTATGCAAGGGCCTTTTTTAAAATGTGTTGCTCTGTGGGAGAACTCTGCCAGTGTTGACTGGTACTGGTTAGGTGAACTGTGAAACAACTTTTTGCTGTGTTTAGAAAGAGACTCTGTTGAGAGCTATATTTTAAAATTGTTCTTTGTGCTTAATCTCTTTCAATCTTGGTTGTATGGGTCAACTCTGTAAACAGGCCCTGAAGGGGCCTTTTTAAAATTGTCTCTCTGTGGAAAAACTGTGCAATCCATCTCTATTTGGTCACTGTTATAACTATTAGTTTATTCATTTACTTGCTATGTAATAGGGATGATCGAATACCTCAAATATTCGGCTTGCGAATATTTTCCGACTAGGTGGCCGATATGCGAATATTCGATGCTCAATGTAAGTCTATGGGAAGCCCGAATAGTTCTGAATACTTGTTATTTGGGTTTCTCATAGACTTACATTGCGCATCGAACATTCGAGAATAGTCGAATAGTGGCGACCTATTCGGAAAATATTCGCGAAGGCGAATATTTGAGGTATTCGATCATCCCTACTATGTAACCATGCTAGCAATGGTGACAGAAGCTCTTGAAGTCATTTACCTATTCACAATTGTTTGGAGGGCAAGAGGCATGCTCTTACCCCCATTTTTCTTCCTTTTGCAGCCCTTAGCCCTTACCACGATCATATTGTAACGATTTTTCCTCACAGATGTTTGGGTCCCCATTAACTTTTATGGGGTTCGTTATCTGGGGTCAAGCTTGGGTCAAGTCCGGTTCCGAAACTGAACTTTTTTTTTTAAGGTTGGCCGAACCCATCGAAAACAAACATACAATATACAATATACAATATGTTCTGTACCCCACGTTCCAACCAAAAGTATTAAACTCAACCCACATAAACTGCCCACTCAGGTCCATCATTTGTTAATGGAAAAATAGGGAGATTTCACGTTACTGGTAACACAAAGTCTGGGGAAAAGTACTATGGCTCCACCCAAAAAGAAATCCAGCAAAATCTGCGCATGTAAATCCAAATATCCACCTCTTTTCTGAGCACCACAATGTGCTTAAACCCCAGTTATTATCTACATGTTTGGCATTGTCGTGAGGAAAGCCCGCTCAATAATTGGGGTGTGTGTCTCCACAAGCATGAACTGGGAACAATGTACAGTTAATACAATGTACTGGGCTCCACAGGGGCTTGTTTGCAATTTTTAATAATGCAACATTCACTGTGTTTAACTCTATTGGGTGTTTTCCAGAGACAAACTTGGCACTACACCCGTAGATGAATTCCCAAACGGGTGTAATTTCCAAAATGTGGACACTTGAGGGGGTTTCGGCTGTTCTGGCACTTAGGGGCTTTGCAATTGGAGTCTGCAAACTATTGGAGGAAAATCTATGCTCAAAAAATCAAATTGCGTTCCTGAAACCTGTGGTGCAGCCAAACAGCACTGAACAGTGAACTGTGAGTTATTATCATGTTCAGAAGAAATTGTATAACACATTATGGGTCTTTTTTTTATCCATTCCCTTTTTGAAAATTGTAAATCTGAGGCTAGTCAGTTTTTGGGGTTTTTAAGTTTTAACTATTTGAGGACTGTGCAGATTGCACCTAGTCACATTTGCATTATTCTGTTTGTAGGTGCTGCTCAGGTTTTTTTTTTTTGGTGTAGAAACTAAAATCATTGTTCTCAGCAGCATATCACCCCATACAAATTGCAGATTTGCTGCTGTTAACATGATACTACATGGGGACAGATTTATTCACTAGTGATCATTCTATGCCTATCCTTCTTCATCAACCTATGTAAAGGGGCCATGAAATAAGCACAGAACAACTTCAAAATTGACCATCAAGCTCGTTAAGTGTTCTGCACTCAGCACATGTAAATGCAACCAAAATGTTTAAGTATGATTGTGCAATATATGAGCATTTAGGACTCCACTTTAAACTTTTGCCCAGGGCCCACCTTTGTCTAAAACCAGTCTTGATTGTGTGGCGCCCCAGGACCTGGTCAACACAACAGCATTGCCTTTCCAAAGGGTTAATGCTGAGCCTGGAGGTAATTGGGAGGGCTATGGGCCAGTAAGTTCAACATCCAACGCAGTTTCTCCCTCAGGCCAGCAGGGGGAGCTCTGAACCTGGAGTTCCAGGGAGCATTCCTCAAAACTGACCTGAGGGAGGAGTTAGTGTTCAGTCTGTGAGGAGAGAGCAGAGAGAGCAGACGCAGAGTGTGTAGTCTGGTGAACTGGGGCTGGAGCTTGTTAGCTCAGTCCAGGGAGGCCAGAGCTGCAGAGAGGCAAAGAAGTAGACTTGGACATCGGAGTCTGTGGCCACCAGGGCCTAAAATATTCCCTGGTAGCTGAATCCGAAGGGCAGGAGAGCTGCAAGTACCTGGCCCATAAACAACCTGAAGGTACAGCTGCATCACCAGGGCCCGGTGTGGACTCCAGCAAAGAAAGAACAGGAGTAGGCCTCATACTCATCTGGCCAAAAAGATACCTCAGTTACTTCCAGGCCAGCCGGAGCCCTCGACCACCTGTAACGGTCTCCCAGGACTGGACTGTTCTCAAAGTAAAAGAGGAGAAGGTAAAGAGACTACTGTTTGTGACTGTTTCTTTCACTGCCTGTCGGCCCTGCACCGTATCATTCACACCAACATCACCATAGACACTTACAAGCACCAACTGTTGCCCCGGGGCACCGCTCCACCTGTGGGGAGCAGTACCACCATTGCTGCCGTTCCATCACCCCGGAGGCCTCATACAGCAGCGGCGGCTTAATAGCCGCAAACCACAGGTGGCGTCACGAAAATTATAAACTTTAACAATCACCCCCACTGAAGCCATCTTAATTGACCCCACCAGGGTACGGAGTCGGGCCCAGCCACCACTGACGACCCCCGGACTAGTCCGGCCCGGCACCGGGTGTCCCATAGCCCTGGGGTGGGTGAGTCAATTTTGGCGTCACGAACAGGATAACGTGCCCGGCTCCCACCGGGTACTGTGCGCCTAAAAAGACTGTGTATTTTACTGTTGAAAAACTGCCGCCGCCATTACCGCTTGCAAAGTGCAGGAAGAAGGGGGGCGTGCCCGAAAAAGAGCGCGAAGGGAGCGCGCCATCAGAGCGGAGGGTCGTTAACCCCGCGCGACTCTGCAGAGATTTTGAAAAGTGAACGGAGCCTGGTAACGTCCACTAAGGGGGAGGAAGATGTCCGACATAAAGGGAGAGCAGGTGGCTGCCATAGCCCGAGACGCCGCAGCACCGGCCCAAGTAATCCCAGTCGTCTTTGCCCCAGCCCCCGCTGTAGCGCCGGTAATGCCGATAACAATGCCGTACATCCCGGGAGCAGAATGGCTGCCGCAGTACTCCGGGGAGTCACATACCCTGAGCGACTTCAAAGAAAGGCTGCACAGCTTGTTTAGAGTGTATCCTCTGACTGAGAGCCAGAAGGTGGGCATATTAATGGGGCAGCTAGCCGGCGTGGCCCAGCGTGAAGTGAAGTCCTGGCCTGACACAGATAAAGGGACAGCAACCCAGATACTGGCCAAGTTAAAGAGTACTTTTGACACCCGCACCGCAGCAGAAATAAAGATGAGATTCTTTGGGTGCAAACAACGGGCCACAAACAGCATATGGGACTGTGAGGCAAATCCCGGGATATGAAGATGAATTATGACTTCCAGTCATAATCGCTCATCACTCCCTGGCAGTGCCCCCCTCCCTTCTTGTTCTCAATGTCCAGCATCTGTGAAGGTGTTACACCTCCATGGCCATCTCCTGTGATATGGAGATGAGATGATGTGGGAACAATGGACACAGGATGACTCCCTGCCGTGACCCTGTGGTAGGAGCTGCTATCTCATTAGCAAGCTTGGAAGTATCCAGACAGAACGACTCCAGTAAAAAATGGTTCATATCTCGCAAGCCATATTTCCGATAAATATGGCAACCATAAAAATGGTGTCTCCGCATGCGGACGATGCTGGCACACCCTTTTTTATGGGAGCGGGAGCTTGGGAAATACCCCAGGCGTGATATCAGCCAATGTGGAACTAGTAGACAAGTCACGAGTCCTCTCATTCTGTAGCTAAATTCATAGCTGTCACAATGAGAGCGTTGGCGTCCGCCTACGACGCTCCCAGGCCAAGTTATGGCCATATTCCATGTTGTGGATTTTGTCCATAACTCCAGCCAGGGGTGGAGCAGTGCTCCCTCTGAGGTCACTAAGGTAGGAGGGGACCTGGATTTGCCCAGGTTGATAACCCTACTTCGGCCATTTTCCAGTGTTCTTTCGCTGGGGGTCACGTGCAGGAAACATCTGTGGGAGTTCCTAGAAACCTGGTCTACAGCGCCCCCCTGTGGCCAGACGCACAAGGTAACTGCTGGAACTGTGTATGCCTGTTTGTAAACCATGCTTTATCTGTAACTGTACTCTGACATATGTATATTCTGTAGATTCCCTATTGTATATATTGTAGTTTCTAGTGTGCTTTAGGCTGATTAAATTATATAATTAATCTTGGGCTGTTCTGTTATCTCAATCTTGAATCCCACGTCTGTGTGTTCGGCTAATAGTTACCGTAAATCGGTTGGTGGCAGCGAGTTTGTGCCAAGGATTATTGTGGGGAGGCCAGTGAGATTCGGGGAGGTTTTATATATTCCGCCCGCGGAGGTCGGGGGAATATATACCCTACTCTCACCAGGGACCCTTCAATAATCGGCATAAGTAGTATAGCGGCCTCCTTGCTTATCGTCGGGCAATTCCATAATTGGCCTGACTATAAGAGGGGCGCTAGAGAGCGCATCACGTGCTCTGTCTGTCGGTCGGGAGGTATAAAGGAGGGGTGACCCCCACTTGTTACCCCCCGATTGTGACGTACTGGTAGCCAGCGCGGGGGATTTCTGAGTGACCCCCCCCGGTGGTTTGTGACATATTGGTGGCATAGCGGTGGGATCGAGATAATAGTGTGTGTGAGTGTGAGACCCATACTCCCAGACACTAAAGACTGCCTGCAGCAGCTGTGGCTGCTGGGGTCTTCAGACTAGCTCAACACTAGAGTGTCAGAGTGCAGATACTGTAAGGTGTGTGGGTGCATCAGGTGTCAGTTCTGTGTCAGTGACCAAAAGTCTGCAAGAATGGCTGATGGCACCAGGAGCAGAGCTATGCAACGGGCCAATGCTAAAGCAGGAGCCGAAGAGAGGGAGGACGGTGCTGTGGACAGTAATGAGGAGGTTGCCCACGAGTCCTCCAGGAGCTCGACGCCAGAAAACAGCTCTGCAGAGGACATTGCACAACCTGGTACTGCTGGACAAGATGAGGAGCAGCTCACCCAAGGGTCCTCAACGAGCCAGATGCCAGCCCTCCGCTCTGCAATGGACAGTGAATCACCAGGCTCCGCAGCGGGCCGCAGATCACCACGTGCCATTCCACCGAGCCTGGGAGGCTCGGATAGCCTTCTTCAAATGGCTATGGCCCTTCTCCAGGCTGGAGACCGGGAGGGCTACAGGGAACTCATGGCAGAGCGCAGGGCAGCGTGTGAGGCTGCGGAGTGGCAGGCAGAGCGGCAGGCAGCGCGTGAAGAGCGCCAGGCAGAGCGTGAGGCTGCGGAGCGACGGCAACAGGCAGACCGGGACCACCAGCTGCAGCTAGCTCAGCTCCGGCCCTCATCAGCCACACGTGACCTTCAAGACACCAAACTTCCAAAGGTCCGTGTTGAGGACTTCCCAGTGCTGGAGAAGGATGGAGACTTGGACTCTTTCTTGACTGCTTTTGAACGGACTTGCTTGCAGCACCATCTGGACAAGGACCAGTGGGCCAAATACCTGACCCCCCGTTTAAGGGGTAAGGCCCTGGAAATCCTTGGGGACTTGCCTGCTGAGGCAGATCAGGGCTACGACACCATCAAGCGGGCCCTGATCCAACAGTACAACCTCACTCCAGAGTCCTACCGCAAGAAGTTCCGGAGCCTACAGAAGGGACCAAAGGACTCCTGGGCTGACCACAGGCGGGCACTTGCCCGAGCTGCCGACCACTGGACCCAAGGCCTGCAGCTTTCCACCGGACCGGAGATCCTGGACTTGTTCATCACGGAGCAACTCTTGTGGAACTGCCCTGAGGATCTCCGCCAGTTCATCCGAGACCAGAAGCCAAAGGGGTCCACGGCTACAGCTGCCCTGGCCGATGACTACACCAACAATCGGGCTCCTGAGGCCAGGAGAGCAGCCACCAGCAGCACCTGGAGAGGGGGTAAGATGAACTCTGCGACTGCCCCACCTGCCCCTAGACTGCAGGGGGTGTCCCCCTCAACTCCCCTCTCCAGGCCCGTGGCAGAGCCAAGACGGTGCCACCAGTGCAACCTACCTGGACACTTCAAGGCCATGTGCCCTCAGCGTCCCAAGGCCCCGGCTCCGTCTCCGTCCCAAGGGCCGCCCAAGGTGTATTGTGTGGGTGGGGGTGGTGGTAGGTCCCTGGACAGCTTCCAACCTGTCACCGTCGGCCGGTCTGTGACCATGGGACTGCGAGACAGCGCCTCGGAGGTGACTCTGGTGCGGCCTGAGATGGTGTCCCCCCAAGACTTGATCCCTGGAAAAACCCTCGCTGTCTCCGGGATTGGAGGCATTGACCCGGCGCTGCCTGTTGCTGACATTTATGTGGACTGGGGCGCAGGGCGAGGGGTGAGGGAGGTGGGGGTAACTGATCGGATCCCCGCAAACGTGCTACTTGGGACAGATTTGGGGCAGATAACCTCCCAGTTTGGGCCCCAACCAAGGGCTGAACCTTCAGCCAGTACTGACATGCCTCCGGACAATGTTAATGTGTTATCTATGAATGATGTAAGGGAGGAGGGAGTGAACTCTGATATTTCTGCTTGCATAGACACCATAGACACACACACAGCTGCAGCTGTGACAGGGGAGGGGGTCAGAGAAAGGTGTGACAATGCCTCTACAAGTAATCAGCCTGTGAGCTGGGATCTGTTGCCCTCTGCAGGGATAAGCAGAGAGCAGGGTGCTGCAGGGGGAGGACCAGTGTGTGGGGTGGGGGCTACCACAGCAAATGTGGGGTCCCCAGAGATTTCACAGCGGGGTTCTGTTGCTGCAGGAGGGGAACAGGCAGGTGAGATTGGGGCCGGTCCAGGAGCGGAAGTGCTCCCAGGTAAGATCTCGGTGCATGGTTCCCCCACAACCGGGGTGTCAGGAAGCCAGGTAGGTCTGCCTGAACCGGCGACTTGGTCAGGAACGGAGGAGGAGCAGGCACGACCCACGGTCGCAGCGGCTGTGGCCGCTGTCACCCGCAGTGGGAGTGCTGGAAGCCAAGGGGCCTCCCGGAGGTCCGATAGCTCTTCCCCTTCTGACCAAGTGGCAGCCGAGTCAGGTGGAGGCCAGGACACAGGTCCCGGGGTACTGACCGAAGATGTGACAGTCTCGTCGATTCTGGCCACATCTAGTCAGGGGTTTCAGGCAGCGTTAGAAGCTGACGACAGCCTGAAAGCTCTTAAGGAGCAGGCGGCACAGCCTCCCTCGGACTCGGACCCGGAGCGAGTGGTCTGGGACCAAGGACGGCTGTACCGGGCCACGGTCCAGCAGGGTTCACCGGAGGCGTGGCCCAGGGACCGACAGTTGGTGGTACCCTATCCGTTCCGGACGGAGTTGTTGCGGATCGCACATGAGATTCCGATGGCCGGACACCTAGGGATCGCTAAGACCAAGGCCAGGTTAAACCAGCATTTCTACTGGCCAAAAATGGGGGCCGATGTGGCTGCCTACTGCCGTTCGTGTGAAACCTGTCAGAGAGTGGGGAAGGCGGGGCCACGCCCCAAAGCCCCACTGGTATCTCTGCCCATCATCGATGAGCCTTTCAGGAGGGTGGCTGTGGATCTGGTCGGCCCGCTGGCCATCCCCAGCAGCTCCGGGAAACGCTTCATACTGACGGTAGTGGACTATGCCACCCGGTACCCAGAAGCAGTGGCCTTGTCGTCCATTCGGGCTGACAAGGTGGCCACCGCATTGCTGGAGATTTTCTCCCGAGTGGGTTTTCCCCAGGAAATGCTCACTGACCGGGGGACCCAATTCATGTCCCAGCTGATGGAGGCCCTCTGTAAGCAAGTCCAGGTGCGACATCTGGTGGCCAGCCCGTACCATCCACAGACTAATGGCCTGTGCGAGCGGTTTAATGGCACCTTAAAGCAGATGCTTAAGATGTTGGTCGACTCCCATGGGCGTGACTGGGAGCGGTATCTCCCACACCTGTTATTTGCTTACCGGGAGGTTCCACAGGCCTCAACAGGATTCTCACCGTTTGAGCTCCTGTACGGGCGACGTGTGCGGGGCCCCCTGGCTCTGGTGAAAGAGGCTTGGGAAGGGGATTTGGCCACCCCTGGAGTGTCGGTTATCGAGTATGTCATGCGCTTCCGGGACAAAATGCAGGCCTTGACGCAACTGGTACACGACAATATGGCTCAAGCCCAGGCCGA
Source organism: Anomaloglossus baeobatrachus (assembly GCF_048569485.1). NCBI lineage: Eukaryota > Metazoa > Chordata > Amphibia > Anura > Aromobatidae > Anomaloglossus > Anomaloglossus baeobatrachus. The sequence goes on from NC_134357.1 coordinate 122,460,628, forward strand.
TCAGAAGCGTTGGTACGACCAGAACGCTTGTGAGAGGACCTACCAAGTGGGTCAAAAGGTGTGGGTACTGGTCCCCGTACCACAGGACAAGCTTCAGGCAGCCTGGGAAGGCCCATACCTCGTGTACCAGCAGCTCAACCCTGTGACGTACCTGGTCACCCTGGACCCTGCCCGTGGAAGGCGGAAGCCCTTCCATGTGAACATGATGAAGGCACATCATGAGCGGGAGGCATGTGCGCTCCCCGTGTGCAACCTGCCCGAGGAGGGAGAAGCGGAAACCCTCTTGGATATGCTAGCCCAGGTTAGGGCAGGCGGATCCATTGAGGATGTGGAGGTTGGCCACCAGCTCTTGGAGGACCAACGGTCCCAGCTGTGGGCCACCCTCCTCCCCTTCCGGGGGTTGTTTACCAACCAGCCCGGAAGGACTGACTTGGCTGTCCATCACGTGGACACTGGGGATCATCCCCCGATCCGGCGTTCAGCATATCGGGTCTCCCTGGAGGTGCAGCAACACATGCGCCAGGAGATTGACGAGATGCTGAAGCTGGGGGTGATCCAGGCATCCAACAGCGCTTGGGCCTCGCCTGTAGTCCTCGTCCCTAAGAAGGACCGAACCACTCGGTTCTGCGTGGACTACAGGGGGCTCAATGCTGTCACAGTCGCCGATGCGTACCCAATGCCACGCATCGATGACCTGCTTGATCAGTTGGCCAGGGCTCAGTACCTGACCATCATGGATCTGAGCTGGGGATATTGGCAGATCCCCCTGACTCGCAAGGCCAGGGAACGCTCTGCCTTTATTACCCCATTTGGACTGTACGAGTCCACGGTGATGTCATTCGGGATGAGGAATGCCCCTGCCACTTTCCAGCGGATGATCAACACCCTGCTCAAGGGACTTGAAGGGTACGCGACCGCGTACCTGGATGACATTGCCGTCTTCAGTCCCACCTGGGAGGACCACCTAGAGCATCTAGCACAGGTGCTCAGGCGGATCCACCAGGCAGGTTTGACCATCAAGCCGGGAAAGTGTCAGCTGGCCATGAGCGAGGTCCAGTACCTCGGTCACCGGGTAGGCGGGAGAACACTGAAGCCCGAGCCTGAGAAAGTGGAAGCCATCGCATCCTGGCCCACCCCCAGGACCAAGAAGCAGGTGATGTCCTTCTTGGGGACCGCTGGGTACTATAGGAGGTTTGTTCCATGCTATAGTAGCCTGGCAAAGCCCTTGACGGACCTCACCAAGAAGAAGCTGCCCTCTGCAGTCGATTGGACAGTGGACTGCGAGACAGCCTTCCGGGCCCTAAAGGACGCCCTGTCCAGCCCGCCCGTGCTACAGGCAGCCGACTTCACGCGGCCGTTTGTAGTACAGACCGACGCCAGTGACTTCGGCCTCGGTGCGGTACTCAGCCAGGTGGACTCTGCGAGCCAAGAGCACCCAGTCTTGTACCTGAGCAGGAAGCTGTTACCAAGGGAAGTGGCCTATTCCACGATGGAGAAGGAGTGCCTGGCCATAGTGTGGGCCCTGCAGCGTCTGCAACCCTATCTATACGGGCGCCACTTCATCGTGGAGACGGACCACAATCCCCTCAGCTGGTTGCACACCGTCTCTGGGACGAATGGGCGATTGTTGCGATGGAGCCTTGCGCTCCAGCAATACAACTTCACCATTCGCCACAAAAGGGGCCGTGACCACGGTAACGCAGACGGGCTGTCCCGACAAGGAGAGGTCGCGGACGGGCGCACGGGGGAACACCGGAGTGTGCTGCCCCCTAGCGCCCTCAAAAGGGGGGAGGTGTGAGGCAAATCCCGGGATATGAAGATGAATTATGACTTCCAGTCATAATCGCTCATCACTCCCTGGCAGTGCCCCCCTCCCTTCTTGTTCTCAATGTCCAGCATCTGTGAAGGTGTTACACCTCCATGGCCATCTCCTGTGATATGGAGATGAGATGATGTGGGAACAATGGACACAGGATGACTCCCTGCCGTGACCCTGTGGTAGGAGCTGCTATCTCATTAGCAAGCTTGGAAGTATCCAGACAGAACGACTCCAGTAAAAAATGGTTCATATCTCGCAAGCCATATTTCCGATAAATATGGCAACCATAAAAATGGTGTCTCCGCATGCGGACGATGCTGGCACACCCTTTTTTATGGGAGCGGGAGCTTGGGAAATACCCCAGGCGTGATATCAGCCAATGTGGAACTAGTAGACAAGTCACGAGTCCTCTCATTCTGTAGCTAAATTCATAGCTGTCACAATGAGAGCGTTGGCGTCCGCCTACGACGCTCCCAGGCCAAGTTATGGCCATATTCCATGTTGTGGATTTTGTCCATAACTCCAGCCAGGGGTGGAGCAGTGCTCCCTCTGAGGTCACTAAGGTAGGAGGGGACCTGGATTTGCCCAGGTTGATAACCCTACTTCGGCCATTTTCCAGTGTTCTTTCGCTGGGGGTCACGTGCAGGAAACATCTGTGGGAGTTCCTAGAAACCTGGTCTACAGCGCCCCCCTGTGGCCAGACGCACAAGGTAACTGCTGGAACTGTGTATGCCTGTTTGTAAACCATGCTTTATCTGTAACTGTACTCTGACATATGTATATTCTGTAGATTCCCTATTGTATATATTGTAGTTTCTAGTGTGCTTTAGGCTGATTAAATTATATAATTAATCTTGGGCTGTTCTGTTATCTCGATCTTGAATCCCACGTCTGTGTGTTCGGCTAATAGTTACCGTAAATCGGTTGGTGGCAGCGAGTTTGTGCCAAGGATTATTGTGGGGAGGCCAGTGAGATTCGGGGAGGTTTTATATATTCCGCCCGCGGAGGTCGGGGGAATATATACCCTACTCTCACCGGGGACCCTTCAATAATCGGCATAAGTAGTATAGCGGCCTCCTTGCTTATCGTCGGGCAATTCCATAATTGGCCTGACTATAAGAGGGGCGCTAGAGAGCGCATCACGTGCTCTGTCTGTCGGTCGGGAGGTATAAAGGAGGGGTGACCCCCACTTGTTACCCCCCGATTGTGACGTACTGGTAGCCAGCGCGGGGGATTTCTGAGTGACCCCCCCCGGTGGTTTGTGACAGGGACTATGCCTTAAACTTGCAGGAGGCCCTGAGAGCAATTAAACAGGTGGACCCAGAGAGTGTACGTGAAGAAGACAAGCTCCTAACTGAGCAGTTTATAGAAGGGCTCCTATCAGACGCCCACAGGACACAGCTGCGTATCATGGTCCTGCAGAACCCTGCTCTGGACTTTGCAAAGTTTAAGGACCAGGCCATCCGGGTACTGAGAGAATCTACACCGAATGACACAGTACCCCTCCGGCCTCTTGCTATCACGTACCCAGAGGTGGTGCCTGCAACACGAGCCGCTGCAGGGGCTGAGGCGCAGACCCTGGATAAAGATCCCACTGCAGAGCTCAGACAGCAGGTCCAAGAACTGACCAAGACAGTGGCTGCCGTCGCAAAAACAGTGCAGTTTCTACACGTGACCCCATCACCTGCAAGAATCGAGTTGGCCTCCATTCCAGATGACGTCCCGTGGATGCGGCAAATGAGGATTCCGCCGACCCGAGGAAAAGACACAGACCGGTATGATTCAAATGGACAACCGATCTGCTGCCGCTGCAGCCAGGCGGGCCACATTGCAAGACACTGTCCTTTAAATGGGCCGAACCTGGGGCCAGGAGCCAACCCCCAGGTGTAAGGAAGCCCGGCTCAACTCCCAGTCGCAGCAAGTATGTGGGAGGATGACCGGTCCTTCCTATTGTGCTGGATGGGATCCCTTTGAATGCCCTCCTGGATACGGGGTCCCAGGTAACAACCATCCCTTATAAACTGTACAAAAGATATTGGGCTGATTCAGACATTGACCATGGCCCAGATGATGATTTAACAATTGTGGCCAGTAATGGTCAGCCCTTGCCTCAAATTGGGTATAAGGAGGTAACTATTAAAGTGGGGCGGGTAGAATTGCCATGTCAGGGGATGAAATGTTCTAACATGTTATGCCTTGTTTTTTTTTTGTTTCTTCAGTCCGGGAGTACTGAGTTTAACTAAGGGGGAGTGTGGCGCCCCAGGACCTGGACACCACAACAGCATTGCCCCTCCAAAGGGTTAATGCTGAGCCTGGAGGTAATTGGGAGGGCTATTGGCCAGTAAGTTCAACATCCAACGCAGTTTCTCCCTCAGGCCAGCAGGGGGAGCTCTGAACCTGGAGTTCCAGGGAGCATTCCTCAAGTCTGACCTGAGGGAGGAGTTAGTGTTCAGTCTGTGAGGAGAGAGCAGAGAGAGCAGACGCAGAGTGTGCAGTCTGGTGAACTGGGGCTGGAGCTGGTTAGCTCAGTCCAGGGAGGCCAGAGCTGCAGAGAGGCAAAGAAGTAGACTTGTACATCGGAGTCTGTGGCCACCAGGGCCTAAAATATTCCCTGGTAGCCGAATCCGAAGGGCAGGAGAGCTGCAAGCACCTGGCCCATAAACAACCTGAAGGTACAGCTGCATCACCAGGGCCCGGTGTGGACTCCAGCAAAGAAAGAACAGGAGTAGGCCTCATACTCATCTGGCCAAAAAGATACCTCAGTTACTTCCAGGCCGGCCGGAGCCCTCGACCACCTGTAACGGTCTCCCAGGACTGGACTGTTCTCAAAGTAAAAGAGGAGAAGGTAAAGAGCCTACTGTTTGTGACTGTTTCTTTCACTGCCTGTCGGCCCTGCACCGAATCATTCACACCAACATCACCATAGACACTTACAAGCACCAACTGTTGCCCCGGGGCACCGCTCCACCTGTGGGGAGCAGTACCACCATTGCTGCCGTTCCATCACCCCGGAGGCCTCATACAGCAGCGGCGGCTTAATAGCCGCAAACCACAGGTGGCGTCACGAAAATTCTAAACTTTAACAATCACCCCCACTGAAGCCATCTTAATTGACCCCACCAGGGTACGGAGTCGGGCCCAGCCACCACTTTGTTTTTATGCTTCTATACTTTATGACGCTTTGATAGGAATCTGTTCACTGCCCTGATATGGGATTTGAGTTGTAATACTTGACAATCTTGAGTGAATATAATGTCAGACAGATCTGGCCAATGCACAAGCTACGCTGTAACGGACAGCTGAACTAACAAAACATCTTGCGGCATTTAAAGGGAAACAACCCCCTCTTAATATGACAGGCTCTTTTTTCTCCTCACACTATATGACACTGATTACTATTGGTTACTTCTGCTGTCAGTATTTGGTTCAGACTATAAAAGGTCCTCAAACACAGAGTAAGTCAGTATTAGCCTCAGCCCCCTGATGACGCCAGTGTGGTGAAACATGTTGGGGAGGCTACTGCTTCATGTCTTTGAAATAGCAAGCATTAGTGGTCATTCATGACAAGAATAATATAGAGATCACTCTCAGACGTCAGTCTGGATTAGGAATCACTTTATTAGGAACGATTATACATCAATCAAAGTTAGACCACAATGCTTAGTGTTTTTAAGTTGTATGTCCCTTTATATCTTAAATAATGAATTAAAAGTTAAATTTTAAATAGATCAGTCTTTAGTTTAGGGTCTCTAGTTGCCATTGGCAAATTGTTATTTGATTGCTGTTTACCCCTACGCTGACTGATAGAACGAGTTTTTTCAGTAGCAGCCACCACTGACGACCCCCGGACTAGTCCGGCCCGGCACTGGGTGTCCCATAGCCCTGGAGTGGGCGAGTCAATTGCATCTGCCATCTATTCTTGACAATTTTGCACTCCAAAATTCACATTGTACTTTTTCCTTTCTGATGCCAGCTGTGCGCCCAAACAGTTTTCCACGACATATGGAGTGTCGCTGTACTAAAGAGAAATTGCACAACAAATGATTTGGTCCATTTTCCAATGTTATCGTTGTGCAAACGAAAATAATTGGGGCTAAAGGCACATTTAAGTGGTAAAAATGTATTTTTTCATTTTCAAGGTTCAACGTTATAAAAATAATATTCTGTGAAGCACCTGTGCGTTTAAGATGCTCACCACACAACAAAATAAATTCCTTGAGGGGTTCAGTTTTCAAAATGGTGTGACTTGTACAGGGTTCCACTAATTAGGCATATCAGGGGCTCCGCTAAAGCAGTATTTTTGTGGGAAAAAGTTACATAGTTACATAGGTTGAAAAAAGACCTAGGTCCATCTAGTTCAACATTCCTCCACCAATTATATATTTTGTCACTAAATCAGTTATAAACAACAATGTTATGTGTACTGAGGAAATCATCCAACCCTTTTTTAAAAGTTGTTATAGTGTCAGCCATTACTACCTCTTGTGGTAGGACATTTCACAATTTTACTACTGTAACTGTAAAAAACCCTATCCTTTCCTAAGGCAGCATGGTGGCTCAGTAGTTAGCACTGCAGGCTTGCAGCACTGGGGTCCTAGGTTCAAATCCCACCAAGAACACCATCTGCAAGGAGTTTGTTTGTTCTTCCCATGTTTGTGTGGGTTTCCTCCCCCACTACAAAGACTACGGCTGGGTTCACACATAGCAACAACGACGTCGCTGTTACGTCACCATTTTCTGTGACGCCACAGCGACCTTGTATGTCGCTGTTATGATCGCTGCTTAGCTGTCAAACACAGCGACGCAGCAGCGATCATAACGTCGCTACATGTGCAGAGAGCAGGGAGCCGCGCACACTGCTTAGCGCTTGCTCACTGCTCTCCTAGCTACAGTACACATCGGGTTAATTACCCAATGTGTACTGCAGCTACATGTGCAGGGAGCAGCGCACCCTGCTTAGCGCTTGCTCCCTGCTCTCCTAGCTACAGTACACATCGGGTTAATTACCCGATGTGTACTGAAGCTATATGTGCAGAGAGCAGGGAGCCGCGCACACTGCTTAGCGCTGGCTCCCTGCTCTCCTAGCTACAGTACACATCGGGTTAATTAACCCGATGTGTACTGCAGTTACATGTGCAGAGAGCAGGGAGTCGGCACTGGCAGCGTGAGAGCGGCGGAGGCTGGTAACGAAGGTAAATAACGGGTAGCCACCTTGGTTACCCGATGTTTACCCTGCTTACAGCTTACCGCAGTTGCCAGATGCCGGCTCCTGCTCCCTGCTCGCTTCATTTCGTCGCTCTCTCGTTGTCACACACAGCAATCTGTGCGTCACAGCGGGAGAGCAACGATAAAAAAACGAACCAGGGCTGTGTGTAATGAGCAGCGATTTCACAGCAGGGGCCAGATTGCTGCTCAGTGTCACACACAGCGAGATCGCTAATGAGGTCACTGCTGCGTCACAAAAAACGTGACTCAGCAGTGATCTCAGCAGCGATCTCGCTGTGTGTGAAGCACCCCTTACAGATAGAGACCTTGGATTGAAGGCCCCAATGGGGACACTGTTGTTGATATATGTAAAGTGTTATATGAATACTAGAAGGTGGCCCGATTCTACGCATCGGGTATTCTAGAATTTACGTATTGTGTAGTTCATGTATGATTTTTGTTATATATATATATATATATATATATATATATAGATGTTGTTGTGTGTAGTTAACAAGTGTTTGTGTAGGGCGCTGTACATGTTCTGGGTGTTGTCTGGGTGTGGCGGGGGGTGAGAGCGGTGTTGTATGTGTGTTGCGTGTGTTGCGTTGTTTGTGGAGCGCTGTGTGTCTGTCGCGTTGTGTGTGTGTGTTGCGCGGTTTGTGTGGGTGTGGTGTGTTTTGGAAGGAGGTATGTTTTGTGCAATGTGTGTGTTGTGCGGTATGTGCGTATATTTATGTATGCCGCGGTGTTTGTGTGTTGGGTGTTGTGTGTATGCGGCGTTGTCTGCGTGTGTGGGTGTCTGTGTAGTGCGGTGTTTGAGGTTCCCAGTGTGTGTGTGGTGTGTTGTGTGTGTGTGTGTTGGGGGGAGGTGTGCACCTCCCATCGTGCTACATCCCCCATGCTGCGCACCCCCCATCCCCCATGCTGCGCACCCCCCATCGTGCTCCATCCGCCATGCTGCCCAACCCCCATCGTGCTCCATCCCCTATGCTGCGCATTCCCCATCGTGCTCCATCCTCCATGCTGCGCACTCCCCATCGTGCTCCATCCCCCATGCTGCGCACCCCCCATCCTGCTCCATCCCCCATGCTGCGCACCCCCCATCGTGCTCCATCCCCCATGCTGCGCACCCCCCATCGTGCTCCATCCCCCATGCTGCGCACCCCCCATCGTGCTCCATCCCCCATGCTGCGCACCCTCCATCGTGCTCCATCCCCCATGCTGCGCACTCCCCATCGTGCTCCATCCCCCATGCTGCGCACCCCCATCGTGCTCCATCCCCCATGCTGTGCACTCCCCATCGTGCTCCATCCCCCATGCTGTGCACTCCCCATTGTGCTCCATCCTCCATGCTGCGCACTCCCCATCGTGCTCCATTCCCCATGTTGCGCACCCCCCATCGTGCTCCATCCCCCATGCTGCGCACCCCCCATCGTGCTCCATCCCCCATGCTATAATAGTTCTCCTATTATACTCAGAGAGGAGTATAATAGGAGAAATATAATAGGAGGAGTAGTCCTGGGGGGAGAGGAGTATAATGCCGGCTCCCTGCACATGTGTACCGGGATCCGGTGTACTCTGGTAACTATGATACACATCGGGTAACTAAGGGACCTTAGTTACCCGATGTGTATAATGGTTACCAGCGTTCACTGGCTCCGTCACGATCCCAGCATCGCAAGGGTATGTCTGGCGCTGCTGGGATCGTGACGGAGCCGGTGTACACTGGTAACTATGATACACATCGGGTAACCAAGGGACCTTAGTTACCCGATGTGTATAATGGTTACCAGCGTTCACCGGCTCCGTCACGATCCCAGCATCACAAGGGTATGTCTGGCGCTGCTGGGATCGTGACGGAGCCGGTGTACACTGGTAACTATGATACACATCGGGTAACCAAGGGACCTTAGTTACCCGATGTGTATAATGGTTACCAGCGTTCACCGGCTCCGTCACGATCCCAGCATCGCAAGGTTATGTCTGGCGCTGCTGGTATCGTGACGGAGCCGGTGTACACTGGTAACTATGATACACATCGGGTAACCAAGGGACCTTAGTTACCCGATGTGTATAATGGTTACCAGCGTTCACCGGCTCCGTCACGATCCCAGCAGCGCAAGGTTATGTCTGGCGATGCGTACGGAGGGTCGAGGCGAGCGGGCAATCCATGCGGAGGGCGGGGCCAGGCCGAGGCGAGCGACCAATCCGTGGGGGGCGGAGCCGAGGCGGGGCGAGCGGCCAATCCGTGCGGGGGGGCGGGGCCATGGCGAGCCCAGCAGCCAATCAGCTTTGTGTCACCGTAAGGACACAATTTTGGAGCAAGACACACAGACAGACAGACAGAATAAGGCAATTATATATATAGATTATTTTTAGCTGCCAGAATTGCCATTCTTCCACTTGCAATGAATGTGCCTGGTCCTTAGTATTGTCTTTGAAAGGAATAAGTAATCTGCAAGTCCTTTATATTGGCCAGACATGTATCTATACATATAAATTAGATCTCCTCTGAGACATCTTTTTTTCTAAGCTAAACATATCTAACTTTTCCAACCTATCATCATATGGGAGGCCTTCCATTCCTTGCAATAATCTTGTTGCCCACCTTTGAACTGACTCTAACTTCTGAATATCCTTTTTAAAATTTGGAGCCCAAAACCGGATCCTATATACCAGATGTAGCCTTACAAGTGATTTATAGAAGGATATCAATACGTTGGGATCACAAGATCTAATTTTTCTTTTTATACACCTAAAATCTTGTTTGCTTTTGCATCTCCTGCTTGACATTGAGTGCTGCTGCTCAGCTTACTTGTAACCATAATCCCCAATTTTTTCTCCTGTTTTGTAGTCCGAGTTTACTTCCATTTAATAAATACACAGCAATAGCATTACTCCGTCCTAGGTGCATTACTACCCATCTATCAACATTAATCTTATTTGCCAAGTATCTGCCCATTCCGACATCTTATCCAGATCATTTTGTAATGTACTATCAAGGTCCATTTTTAATATCCTACATAGTTTGGTGTCGTCGGCAAAGACTGACACTTTACTATCAATCCCATCCACAAGGTCATTACTAAAGAGATTAAAAAGACTTGGCTCTAGATTACAAAGTTAACTTTTCATTTTTTCCTTTCATATTGATTTAATTATTATGAAGCATCTAAAGGTTTAATAAACTTCTTAAATTTGGTTTTCAGCACTTTGAGGGGTGCAGTTTTTAGAATGGTGCCACTTTTGGATATTTTCAGTCACATACAGTGGGGGAAATAAGTATTTGATCCCTTGCTGATTTTGTAAGTTTGCTCACTGACATAGACATGAATACTCTATAATTTTAAGGGTAGATTAATTTTAACATTGAGAGATAAAATATCAAAAATAAAATCCAGAAAATCATATTGTATTAATTATATAAATATATTTTCATTTTGCAGGGACAAATAAGTATTTGATCCCTTACCAACTATTAAGAGTTCTGGCTCCTACAGACCACTTAGACGCTCCTAATCAACTCGTTACCTGCATTAAAGACAGCTGTCTTAAGATGTCACATGTATAAAAGACTCCGGTCCACACTCAATTAATCAGTCAGTCTCTAACCTCTATAACATGGGCAAGACCAAAGAGCTTTCTAACGATGTCAGGGACAAGATCATAGACCTGCACAAGGCTGGAATTAGCTACAAAACAACAAATAAGACGCTGGGTGAGAAGGAGACAATTGTTGGTGCAATAGTAAGAAAATGGAAGAAATACAAACTGAGTATCAATCGACATCGATCTGGGGCTCCATGCAAAATCTCACCTTGTGGGGTATCCAGGATCATGAGGAAGGTGAGAGATCAGCCTAAAACTACACAGGGGGAACTTGTTAATGATCTCAAGGCAGCTGGGACCACTGTCACCAAGAAAACCATTAGTAACACATTACGGCGTAATGGCTTAAAATCTGAAGTGCCCGTAAAGTCCCACTGCTTAAGAAGGCACATGTGCAGCTGGCCCGTCTGAAGTTTGACAGTGAACACCTGGATGATTCTGAGAATAATTGGGAAAAGGTGCTGTGGTCAGATGAGACAAAAATTTAGCTCTTTGGCATTAACTCAGTCACTTCAAATGTGATGTGGTCCTTAAAAGAATAGTTTTTAAATTTTGTTGGAAAAACAAGAAATTGCTGGAAAACCTTTAACCCTTCTAACTTCCTAACAAAATGATGTTTGAAAAATGATGTTTATGTAATGATTTTATGTGAAATACAGGTGCATCTCAATCAATTAGAATATCATCAAAAAGTTAATTTATTTCAGTAATTCAATACAAAAATGGAAATACATATATTATACAGAGTCATTACACACAGAGTGATCTATTTCAATTGTTTATTTATGTTAATGTTGATGATTATGGCTTACAGCCAATGAAAACCCAAAAGTCATTATCTCAGAAAATTTGAATAATTATCACAAACACCTACAAAGCCTTCCTAAGTGTTTTAAATGGTCCCGCAGTCTGGTTCAGTAGGCTACACAATCATGAGGAAAACTGCTGACTTGACAGATGTCCAAAAGGCAGTCATTTGCACACTCCACAAGAAGGGTAAGCTACAAAAGGTCATTGTTAAAGATCCTGGCTGTTCACAGAGGGCTGTATCTAAGCATATTAATGGAAAGTTGAGTGAAAGGAAAAAGTGTGGTAGAAAAAGGTGCACAAGCAACTGGAATAACCACAGCCTTAATAGGATTTTTAAGAAATGGCCATTCAAAAATTGGGGGGAGATTAACAAGGAGATGACTGCTGCTGAAGTCAGTGCTCTAAGGGCCACCACACACAGATGTATTCAGGACAATGGACTACAAGTGTCGCATTTCTTGTGTCAAGCCACTCATGATCAATAGATAACGCCAGAAGTGTCTTACCTGGGCCATGGAGAAAAAAAACTGGACTGTTCCTGAGTGGTCCAAGGTGTTGTTTTCAGATGAAAGTAAATTTTGCCTTTCATTTGGAAATCAAGGTCCCAGAGTCTGGAGCAAGAGTGGAGAGGCCACAATCCAAACTGCTTGAGGTCTAGTGTAAAATTTCCACAATCAGTGATGGTTTGGACTGGAGAGCCATGGCATTTGCTGGTGTAGGTCCACTGTGTTTAGTCAAGACCAAAGTCAGCGCAGCCGTCTACCAGGAAATTTTAGAGCACTTCATGCTTCCTGCTGCCGACAAGCTATTTAGAGATGGAAATTTAATTTTCCAGCAGGATTTAGCACCTATCCACACTGTCAAAAGTACCAATACCAGGTTTAATAATCACAGTATCACTGTGCTTGAGTGGCCAGCAAACTCACCTGACATAAACCCCATAGAGAATCTATGGGATATTGTTAAGAGGAAGATGAGAGACACCAGACCCAACAATGCAGATGAGCTGAAGGCTGCTATCAAAGCAATCTGGGCTTGTTAAAAGTTACATTTTAATTTAATTTCAACCCCTATACAGTACGATGGTAAACCTTGAGGGGTTTAAAATGAAAAGGGACACACGTGGCGCCACTCTAAATGTAGTAGTTCAAAAGCATAAAAAATTATTAAGAAATGTGCATAAATTGCACTCACCAATCTCCACAATCTCTGTGCTGATCTGCTGCTCACTAGGATTTGATACACTGTGAAATCACCTCCACAGGAAACTGGTAAATTGAAGTGCTTGAAAAATCCTTCAAATCCAAAAAACGTAGCGCTGATCCCCAAATGTATTATATCAGAAGAATTTTTGTTCGGCTACTATAAAATAGTACATAAAATATTACAACGTGTTTCGGCTAAAAATCTTTAAAAAAAAGATAGCCTTCTTCAGGTAAAATAACATGACAGTTGATCTCTCAGACCTCGCTTTCGAATATAATATCAAAAAATAATATTGCTGTAATCGTACTTAGTTGGAAAATTATTTGGCCGAGTTATTTTACCTCATAATGAATGCTATATATCTATGAAAAAAAAATGTTATTGCTCTTATAAGAAAGGGAGGAAAAATCACAAATATGCAAATAACTTGGTTCTGAAAAGGGTAAACTTGACATATAGGAACCAGCATAAAAAGCACAAAAACAAAACAAAAAAAACGAAACAGGGCCTGTTTCTTCAATATTCTTTATCACCACGCTGTATGGGATGGTATCCATAGCAACAGCTATAAATGTAAACCTGACCTTTGATACGGTAACCACCCTAACGATGTTGATGTCTTATGGTACACCTCACCACCAGGCAACCAGTCCTTTAAATATAAGACAAATGTAAGTTTTTTAACAGATGTGTGCTTTGTCTCAAGCAACAACATAAGGAAACATTTCAGATGCTTTTATTGACCACAAAAGTTCCAAAATTTCAGCATCATTCCCAAGTTACAAGAACCAGAAAACTATGGGAACAAATTAAAATGTAGAGGTTTTTGCAGGAAGTAAGGTTTTCATTGTAAAGACATCTACTGTGTCAAAAGTCCGCAAATCCTTTTCAGGTTTCTTTCCCACTATATTTTATTTGCTGTGAAAGTTGCTATATCACAATTCCCCAAAACGCTGTTATTTTTGCTCAGGTGAGCAGGTCTGGCAGAACATTCCTTAAATTATATCTGCAACCCAGCACGGATTCTGCAGCCATGAGCTCATGGTCCTGTTTATAATAGGATCCTTGCACATACATTACTTTCACTAAGCTCAGTCTCTTTTGTTATTAGCGCTATAAAGTGAAAACAGTCAGTCATTGTTACTCTTTCATAATCGTAAAAACAATTAATGAAACTGTCTGTGAAAGAAGGACTTCTGTGGTAACATCTATTGGATCAATGATTGCAGCATAAAGAAGACATGAAGTAGGGAGTAAGTCCAGTTTTGTAAGCTGCTGTGTGATCTAAATCTATGATTTTGGTATTTCACAGAATATGCAAAGCAATGTTCCTGGGTATTTTCATTAAACAAGTAGATTTTATAAGGGTATGTGCGCACGTTGCTTTTTACCTGCTTTTTACCTGCTTTTTTGCTGCTTTTTCTTCTGCGCTGTTTAATGCCAAAATGGATGTGTTCTTCTATTCAAGCAAAGTCTATGGGAATTTGGGTTTCTTGTTCACACTATGTTGTTCAAAATGCTGCCTTTTTGTGGCAGAACTTTGGTCAAAAACTCAGCTTTGCAGTGCAAAACCCAAATGGCAAAAACAATTGACATGTTGCTTCTTTGAAAAGCTGAGTTTTTGACCAAAGTTCTGCCACAAAAAGGCAGCATTTTGAACAACATAGTGTGAACAAGAAACCCAAATTCCCATAGACTTTGCTTGAATAGAAGAACACATCCATTTTGGCATTAAACAGCGCAGAAGAAAAAGCAGCAAAAAAGCAGGTAAAAAGCAACGTGCACACATACCCTAATGGTTAAATGCTTATCACAAAACCCAGCTTTCAAATACTTGGCTTTTATTTATGATACCAAGTAGAAAGAACAACATTTGGATTAAAAATAAAGACAATATTCTAATAAGGAACAACTTCTTTGTGTTACAAGTAGGGATGAGCGAACCCGAACCGTAAAGTTTGAGGTTCGTTCTGGACATCGTGTGTGTTGGGCTTGAACTCGAACACAAAGTGTTAAAAAAAATTCTGTGTCTGAGTTTAGAGTCTGAATACTGTTCGTATACTAATGAAGTTTGTTGAAAGGCTGCAGTACAGCCAATCAACAAGCTTTATTGCATACGGAAGATGACTGTACTTTGCTGTGAACAATAAAGATTTTTATGAAAAAAAATGACGTGGGCACCTATCTATTTTTTATAACCATCAAAGATAAAACAGATAGTTATGGACTGCAGACCTCAGCTATCTGCTTTACCTTGGCTGGTTATCAAAAATTGAGGAGATCCCAAGCAATTTTTAAAAATGATTTATTTAAATAATGTTAAGTAAAAAGGCGTAAGGTCCCCCCAAATTTTTATAACCAGCCAATGTAAACCAGACAGCTGGGAACTGGTATTATCAGCTGGGGAGGCCCATGGTATTTGGCCCATCCCAAACTATAAATAGCAGTACACAGCTGCCACAAAAGTGGCGCATCCATTAGATGCCCCAATTCTGGCACTTTACTCGGCTCTTCCCAATTGCCCTGGTGCATAGACAATTGGGGTAATGCTTGTGGGGTTTATGTCAGCTGTCAATTGACAGCTGACATAAAGCCTAGGGGTTAAAAGTGCATAGGCGTCCATCAGACATTCCCATTACTAACCAGGCAAGTATAGAGTTAAAAAGACACACAGACACTGAAAAAAAAAGTTTATATGAATGAAAACTCACCCATATGCCCTCATTTACCAATTTATTAATTCTAAATAAATCCTGGACGCTCTGACGTAATCCAAAGTGTAATGTCCCACGACGTCCATTGATGTCTATGGAGCTTCATTCTGAGAACTTTCTCAGAATGAGGCTTCATCAGTCACTGCTGGTCAGCAGCAGGCCCGAACTTTCTCACTATCAAGAGAAATTCTATGCCTTCTGCTGACCAGGAATAACCTATGGAGTCTTGTTATGGGAACATTACAGCAGAGGTTACTGCTGGCAGGCAAATAATATCTCCCACTCATAAACAATGGAGTGTAGGGGGAGTCTTTATTTCAAAAAACTTTTTTTTTCAGTGTCTATGCATCTCTTAACTCTATTCTTGCAGGGTTAGTAACAGAGGTGTCTGATAGACTATTACTATTCCCTGGACTTGATGTCAGCTCTCAATTCACAGCTGACATCAATCCCAAAAGTATTACCCCGATTGCCAATTCATCAGGGCACCGAGAAGAGTCAGCAAGGCACCACAAGTGGAGCATCTAATGGATGCACCACTTCTGATGCTGCTGAGAGTGGCTATTTTTAGGCTAAAAAGGGTAAAAAAACCTTGGGCCTTCCTAGCCTTATAATACCAGCCCCAGCTGTCTGCTTTACCTAGGCTTCTTATGAAAAATAGGGGGGAATTTTTTCATCATTTAAATAAAAAAAAATTAAAAATATGTGGCGTGGGAACCCCTCTATTTCTGATAACCAGTCAAGGTAAAGCAGACAGCTGAGGGTTGCAGCTCACAGCTGTTTGCTTGACCAGCCTTGGCTATGAAAAATAGGTGAGAGCCACTGATATTAATTTTTAATTATTCCATATCCACATGTTTTCAGGGGAATTGTCACATTTTTGTTTCTTTTGCAGCCCCCAGACCTTACTACAAACTCTTTACAGCCATTTTACAGCACCAAAAGGTCGGGTCCACATTGAATTATATGAGGTCAAGTTTGGGTCAAGTCCGGGTCGCAAACCAAATATTTAACTAAAGTCTGTACGAATCTGGCAAATCTGAGCCACCAGAGGTGTGCTCATCCACAGTTACAAGTTCTACGATTGCTTAAATTCATAGTAGGTACTCTAATACATAGCTGTCAGGCAGGTATACAAAGATTTTTGGAATCATGCAGCTGGAGCCAGGTGCCCAGTCTAAAGGATCTTCCTGCTTTTAACTAGAGAACAAGAGCCCAAACCTGATGATTCTGATAATGTACCGCCCCCATGGAAGCAGCCGAGCTGCTCGGATCCGGGTTCACTGTGGCTCGAAGGTCTCTGGACCCGGGGGTCGTGCGGCCATTCAAATGAAAAGGGGGGTATATACAGGGGAGTTATAGTTCATGATGCCACCCGGGGTGTGTGGTAATTAGGAGTACCACCGCTGCTGTTGGGAGTACCCGGGGGTGATGGAACGTGGTAGCAAGGTGTTGGAACCCTCCACGCGTAGAGGATGCCCCGGGACTCGGTGAAAGAAGGGAAGTGCCGTGGGGATGAAGGGGTCACTCTCGTACTCACTCAGTTCATCACCAGACACCGACAATCGGGTAAACCAAGTCTCTGGGCACCGCTGCCGCTGAGGGGAGCTCATCCGGGTCCCGTCCCCAAGTGGTGCTGCCTGGTGGTCTGTGACCTGCCTCCTGGCATTTAGTTTAGACTTCAACTTGATGGCCTGGTAGCTTGTAACTAGCCGGGCCCCACTGCCTACTGTGGCTAAGTAAGGAACTTGCTCTCAGGGCTCACGCTTGGGATTTTATAGACCGTTTTTGGTTGGAAAGTCCTATTCCCCTCATTGCGCTAATGACCCAATTCTGAAGCGGGTGGGAACAGATCGAGAAGGTTCTGTTCTCCTCAGGTGAATTATCGGGTTGCCTGAAGCTACTCCCCAACCTAGGGTCCGTGTACCCCGTCGTGCCTTGAGTCCCAGACTGTTGATAGGGCCAGGCTGCCGGCTGTCCTCCTCGACAGGTCTGAGCACCTTTCCACGATCCCCTGCGACCGGGGGTCCAACTCCTCTAGGCCCAGACCACCGTCTGCAACCTAGGCAGTTACTTCCGGAGTCCCACTCCCGACTTCCTCCTCAACTCTACTCCACTCAACTCCACTCAACTCACTGACTCAACTCAATTGACTACACTTCCTCACCTCCCTCCCTGATCCCCCAGGTGGGCAACTCTATTCCTCTCAAGCCGTCCACTGGTGTGTCAGGTGGGTGTGGTGCAGGGTGTCTCTAGGATTTTGATTCGCTGATGGAGACAACACTCCTTAAGTAGGGAACCAGAACCAAGAGGGAGGCGGAATACTGCATGGAAGGGCAGCTTGTGCAGTACCCTGTGACGACCTGATAGTCCAGGGGCATCACAACAAGAAAGGTTTAAATGGTGGATGGGTGGTAATGTGCCCTTCAAGAATTTTAGGACACAATGGCTTTTTTTTGCAAAAGTTGCCTCCTACTCAGAGACAGAGAAAGGACGTCCTTACTCACATAAAGGAAAGGAGCTTGGTAGTCACAAATAGTGATGGGCGAACGCGCAGATATCCATAATCGGTTGATCCAACCGGATTGTTTGAAGAAAAAAAAATAACAGTTCAGGCCCGGAATTAATTCTCGATATCTATGTGGACTCGAATAATGCACTTTAAAATGGTGTTAGAAAGGGCTTGGGAGATTAGATCAGGCGCATTATACTTATCAATCTCCGTGTGGCTGTAACGCCATTTCTGAGGCCACTCATTAACCTCATGCATATGCACTGCTTCCCCCACCCACTGGCAGTCTATGCATGATTGGTTGCAGTCAGACAGCACTCCCACCTTGTGTGACAGCATGTCTGACTGATTGCAATCGCACACGCTGTGTGTGTCCCTATACTAGTCTAATAATTATACAAAAAAAATTGTGTAGGGTACCTCTAAATTATGATACTCAACATGGCTGTGTATCAAAATAAGAGGGACCACATGTGAGGGTTTTTTTTAATCTTAATTATTTAAATAAATAATTAACAAAAAAGCATTGTGCAGTCCCCCCAATTTTGACATCCAGCCATAATAAAGCCATGGTATTCTAAGGCTGGGGAGGCCCATGGTTATTAGGACCTCCAGCCTAAAAATAGCAGACTACAGCCACCAAGAATTGTTGCTTTCAGCAGCCCCTTGTACACCCTTCATTTTTTTGCACACATATTTTACTAGTCCAATTTCACAACAATACTGTGGGCTGTTGTCACATTTTTTATAATATCTATTTTGGGAAGAGGTATTTAATTTTCTTAATAACAAAAAAATGTAAAAATCTTCTAAACATTTCTTCATTCAGGTCTGTTTTCACACCTGTTTAAATAGTCAAATTTGAGTCCCTCACACTCCAAAACAATACTACAGCCTGTTGGTGCATTTTGACTTTCTGGGTGTCACGTGAACCTACCTAACATTCATCCAGAATCTGATTGTCTTATTGGAGACATTCTGCAAGGTATTTGAGAAGCTGGGTCATGTTATTTTGGCTCAGACTTCGACAAAGGAGCCTCATCTTAGTCCAATATTACATCTGGTTCCATACTCTGTCCCCTGAACTGGGGTGGAATAACGAAGCACAGGCAGCTATTTTCTGGAAGGATAAAGGAAGAGCTGGTGGGTTGGGATGTGCCATCTTCTCTGGAAGACCTAGTATCATTGGCTATTAGCATCAACCTTCGGTTCTAAGAACAATCCAGAGAGACGAACTAAGAGAAGAGATCATTGTGCTTGGCTCTGTCATTCCAGAGGCCCAAAATGCCGCTACCTGTAGCCTCCGCTGCTTCTTCCGGACCCATGGTGGTAGGTTAAGTGCATCTAGCGAGTCTCCGTCATGAGATTCATCGCATCAGTGAAGGTTGTTTCTACTACAGAAGTCCAACACACCTGATTCACTTCTGTCTGAAGAAGCCAGGAAACTGTCCAGCCTAGGGTCGGTAGGAGAAGCCACCCTAGGTGAGAGTAAGTTCTCTCCACCCCTTCATATGACCATATCCCTGACAAGTGGAGACACCCAATTCTCCGAAACAGCCTTACTGGACTCTGGTTCTACTGAGAATTTCAGTCAGTAGGACATTGTGGATTGGTATCAAATTCCCATCTTTCAGCTGAAAACTCCCATTGTTGTGACCTCTGTGGATGGAAAATCCCTGTCTGAGGCTATCCAGTTTGTGACCGAGCAAGTTGTCCTTTTGGTGGGAATTCTGCATACAGAGAATATAGCCTTCCTCGTGTTACCAGGAATGTTGCATCTGTTGTTACTGGACCTGCCATGGCTTCAGAAGCATTAACTAGTGTTGCACTGGAAGTCTGGACAGGTACTCAGGTGGGGTCATTCATGCCATGAAAGTTGTCTCATTTCTGTTCAACCTGCTTGGCCACCTGTGAGACCGACTAATCTTCCCGTACTGCCAATCGCCTACTGAGCCTATCTTCGACAAAAAGGACTCTGAGACCCTAACACCACACAGTCTGTATGACTGTCCTATTGACCTCCTTCCCAGTTCTACTCCTGCTCATGGTCGTATTTACCTTCTCTCCCAGGTGGAGACCCAATCCATGTCCAAATATGGTAAGAAGAATCTGGCAAGGGGATTCATCCAAAAGGCCTCCCCTCTGGCCTGAGCTGGATTCTTCTTTTCAAAGAAAAAGGACGGGTCTCTTCAGCCATGTAATGATTATAGAGGTTTCAACCAAATCACGGTGAAGAATAAATACCCGCTGCTGTTAATATTGGAATTGTTTGACTGGCTCCGAGGTTCAAGGACTTTCCCCAAGCTCAACCTCCATGGTGCATAAAACCTCATCCCAATACGGTCATGTGACGGAAACTATGACTATCTGCACAGACTAAAGGAGAATCGTCTCTATGCTAAATAAGAGAAGTGCCTCTTTGAACAATCTTCCCTGCTTTTCCTTAGCTATATAATCTGAGACACTGGCCTGAGGATGGATCTGGGCAAGAAATCGGCAGTGCTGAAGTGGCTTCGACCCGATGGTTTGAATACAATCCAGCGGTTCCTTGGTTTCACCAATTATTATCAGCAGTTCTGCCTATCTGGGCACTTTCCCGCAGGGAGACGAATCCCAAGGTGTGGACTCCAGAAGCGAAAGGCGCATTTGTTGCCCTCAAACAGGCCTTCATTTTGGCTTTGGCACTGCATAGACTGAAGATTAGTAAACAGTCCATCCGGGAAGTAGATGCTTCACCCTCCGTTGCTGGTGTGGTCCTCACATAGAAGTCAACTGCATAAAAAATCGCATTCCACTGGGACCAATATTAACCTGTGTGTCAGCACACATAAACGATTATTTTCTCAGCCCTAATCAGACTGAGAAAACAATCGCAGCATGCTGCGATTGTAATGTGAGACTCTTTCTCTCTCAAGTGTATGGGGGGAGAGGAAAATCGCACTGCACTCGCGGTACACCCGTGTAGTGCGAGAATGGCAATAGCCGGCTATGGAGGAGACAGGGAGATAAATCCCTTCCTCCCCTCCTCAGTGCCTGCCCGCCCCCCGCAGCTGAGGTCCGCTCGCACGGCCAGTCCTCAGTCACAGGGACACTCACATGACACTCGGCTCTGCTGTACTGGCAGAGTGAGCAGAGTGTCATGCGAGGGGATTGCAGTAATCCCCGTGTGGCCCCAGCCTAAGATGGTAACTTGTGGATTCTTTCACAGGGCCTTCTCTCCTGCTGAGCAAAACTAGTCTATTGGCAACTGAGAATTCTTGGACATCAAGATGGCTCTGGAATAATGACCATGTCTGCTGGAGGGGGTGATGCATCAAATCACCATCTAAACTGACAAAAAAACCTTGGTCTACCTTCAGTCAGCTCAGAGGTTGAAGCCTTGCCAAGCTCGGTGGTCGTTGTTCATCTGCTTCAACTTCATTCTGCGTTTCCGCCTGGCTGAGAAGAACATCAAGGCCGATATGCTGTCTCGGTTGTTTCTGTCTGTTGATCAAGAGGAGGAGCCTCAGCATAATATCAAGCCTTCCAGGATGCTGTCGATGGTTCCTAAACATGTGTCTCGAGTTTCTCCAGGTTAGATGCTCCTTGCTGAAACAGACAGGAAGCGAATTCTTCAGTGGGGTCATTCCTCCAAGTTGGTTGGTCATGCTGGACAGAAAAAGTCCCTTTAGCTGATCTCTTGGCATTATTGATGGTCAACACTGTGATAAGATGTCCTGCAGTTTTTTTCAGCCTGTGCCTCATTTTCATACAACCAAACTCTAAAGACGTTTCCTTCTGGGGTACTGCTACTGCTTTAAGTGCCATCTGTTCCTTGGCACCATATTTTGATAGCCTTTATCACTGACCTGCCAGTTGCATTACTATCTGGATGGTAGTAGACAGGTATTAAAAAAATGGCCCATTTCACACTGCTGATTGGGTTGTCCTCTGCACTAGTGCTCACTGAGCACTTTGTCCTGCACATTTTCTGGCTGTACGGTCCTCTGCTCCACATTGTGTCCAACAGAGGTGTCCAGTTTACAGCTTGGTCCTGAAGGTCCACCTGCAAGCCATTGGATGTCCCCTTGGATTTGTCATTGATCTACCATCCACAGTCCAATGTCCAAGTGGAATGGATGAATCAGATCCTTACGAACTTTCTGCAGCACTTCATCAACGAGCATCATAGCGACTGGTTCAAGTTCCTTCCTTAGGTGGAGTTCTTGCATAACAATCATGAGTGAATCCTCCACCAAGTGTTCATTGCATATAGTGTATGGACAGTGACCCAAAATCTTGTGTCCAGTGGTGCTCACCTCTCATCAATAATTTCTCGGAAATCTGGGCAGAAACCAAGTCCTGCCTTGAGCAGCTCTCTATTCGTATGAAGAGGCATGTGGAGAAGAGGTGCCTTGATTCTCCTTCATTCCGGCCTGGAGACAAGGTATGGGTGTCTTCCAGATACGCCTGCTTCAAGTTTCCATCCTACAAGTTGGGTTCCTGCTTAATCGGTCCCTTCAAGGTACTCCAGCAAATTAACAAGGTATTCTACAAGCTAAAGCTCCCAGCTTCCTTACGAACTCCCCAACTCATTCTATGTATCACTCAGCCGTTATCACAGGGATCCTGGTCCCTTGCCTCCTCCAGTCAATGATGAATAAACATTTGAAGTAAAATTCATCCTTGCTGTAAAAGGTTTTCAAGGTAAAACCTTTTTCTTAGTGGTCTGGAAAGGTTTGGTCCTGAGGAGAGGTCATGGGAGTCAATGAAAAATATTAATGCACCTTTACTTCTTAAGAGATTCCTGGAAAAGGGGAGACATAAGGGGGTGTCCCCATGTTGTTCTGCCCCCCTCCTCCTGTGGTGACACTGGTACTCTGACCTTCTGTGCCGCCCAATGGTGTCTGCTCTGTCCCCAGGCCCTGCTGCTGTCTCCTGGGGCCTGCGCACATTGCACAGGCCTCCCAGAAGTGACTTTGGAGTATGCTTGAACACGCTGCTTTTCTTAAAGTGCTAGTACGCTCAGACCCAGAAGTGCCTCTCAGCATGGCTGAAAGGCAGCAGGTATTTAAGGTACCTTCCCCTTAAGGGAGGTGCCTGGGCAACGAGTTCTATATGTTGATTGCAAACACAGCAAGAGACTGAGAATGGCATGTGATTACATTTTCTGTAAACTCTAAAAAGATTCAGACTCTTATCCTGGCACAGCCTGTGCACTCATTGCAAGAACTATCTACAAATGGACGACAGCTGTTTTACGCCAAGTGTGCTTCCACTTGTACTACAGGACCTGTGGAAGTGCATTTAGCATGAAACAGCTTTTGTCCGTTTGTAGCCTGCACCCCATCCAACGCCAGCCATGTTTTTATGTGAACACAAAAAAGACTAGCAACTTGAACATGCTATGGTGAGTGTAATCTATAATTTTTTTCAATTTTTTTAGAGTAAAAAATAAATAAAGTCAATTCTTCAACTGCTGTTGATTTATTCTTTCTGCCTCCCAAAGAATGTAGTAAGGCTTAGCTTACAGTTATCCTGTGCTCTATGCTGAGCACTTACACCAGGGATTATGTGTAAATATCTGAAAAACGGGATTCAGACAAAATCCGACCTGGAAATTCACTGAAATGAAGCAGAGAGAGTCCCATTGGACTCCCGTCTGGCTTGTGGTGGGGTAGTGATCATCTTTTTATGCCTCTTTTTAGTCGTACACAAAATGAAGTCATCAACAGCTTTGTTCACCTATGAAAAAATGGACAACATTCAACAGAGGCCATACAGAGCCTGCAGTAACTCTGCTGCCTCACTTTAGTGAATGGGTCTGTTGGGGGTTTCACCTGAATCACGTATTTTGGAGATGTAGGTGGAAACGCTAATAAAAGTGCTCAGCATAGAGCACAGAATAAATGTGAAATGATCCACGATGTTCTCCACCCCAAATTTTTACCAATTATCATGTAAATTAACCCACAAAAACCCTACTCAGGTTTGTCATCTGTTAACAGAAATATAGAGGGCTTCCACGTTACTGGTAGCAAAAAGGCTGTGGAAAAGCACTTTGCCCCTCCCCACAAAGCAAAGAAATTACCAAAATCTACGCTCTCAAATAAAAATGCCTCCCTCTCTTCTGAGCACCACAATGTGTCTAGCCCATAGTTAACATTTACATGTTTGGTATTGTTGTAGTGAGGAAACCTGCTTAATTTATTGGTTGTGTGTCTCCAAAACCACAAATTGGACAAAATATATGGGCACTATCATGAACTTGCTTGACAAGGTCTTATTTTCAATTTTTAATTCTGCAACATTCACTACGTTTGACTTCATGGTGTTTTCCAGAGACTAAATTGTCACTACACCCGTAAGTGAACTATCAGAGAAGTGTAGTTCCCAAAATGTGGTCATTTGAGGGGCTTTCTGCTGTTGTGTCACTTAGGGGCTCTGCAAATTGAGTCTGAAAACTATTCTAGGAAAATATGTTCTCCAAAAATCATGTGGTGTGTCCAAACAGTACTGTATAGTCATATGTGGGTATTCACACATTCAGTCGAAATTGTGTATCATATTATGGGGTCTTTTTTCCTATTCCCTTTGTGAAAATTTGAAATCTGGGGTTAAAACAACATTTTAGTAGTAAAAATGTAATTATTTTTTCTTCATCACCCAATACTATTAAATTTTGTTCCGCACCTGTCATGTCAGTATGCTCACTGCACCCTGAGTTATTTCATTGAGGGGTACAGGTTGTAAAATAGGGTCACTTGTGTGTGGGTTTCTGCTGTTATGGCACCTAAACCATTCCAACTAAATCTTATGAAGACAAGCAAAAATTTACATCCGGTGCTTGTAAGGAACCAGCTTAAAGTATTTCATATAAAATATCAAAATTTATTTAGAAAAGTTGCATATAAAATACAGGACAGTCATGACTACCCCCTCGTAGGACTAGATGGTCAGTGGGGACACTGTGTGGCTTGTGTGTGGGTTTCTGCTGTTATGGCACCTAAACCAGTCCAACAAAATCTGAACTCAAGTATGGCACTCCTTCTGTAGTGTTAGTATGCTCATTGCACACCTAGATTAATTTACCAAGGGGGGAAGTTTGTAACTTTGTAACTTTGTCACTTGTGGGGAATTAATGCTGTTATGGCACCTCAGGGGTCTGTCAATGTGACATGGCACACAAACTATTCCATCAAAATCTAAACTCAAGTATGGCATTCCTTCCCTAATTCACTTTAAACTGTGCCTCAAAAGTAGTTTTTCACCACATATGGTGTACTGTCATACTCAGCAGAAAACTCATACTCATGGAAAACTGTGTGGTCCATTACCTCTTGTTACCCAAGTGAAAAGAACAAATTTTCGGTGAAAGCAACATGTTTGAGGTTAAAAATGTATTTTTTCATTTTTAAAGCTAAGCATTATAAAATTCAGTGAAGCACCTTGGGGTTCAAAGTGCACATGAAACATCTAGCTAAATTCATTCATGGGTGTAGTTTCCAAAATGGGGTCAATTGTTAGGAGTAGAGTTGAGCACGGTTCGAGGTTCTCCAGTTCGCGGCTCGAGTGATTTTTGGGGGTGTTCTAGATAGAACTAGAACTCGAGCTTTTTGCTAAAGCTCGATAGTTCTAGATACGTTCGAGAACGGTTCTAGCAGCAAAAAGCAGGGCTTTTTACAGCTACAGTGTGCAGGAGCCATCGCTGGCAGCCTGCCAGAAGCTGGTAACCAAGATAAACATCGGGTATCCAAGCAAAGCGCTTTGGTTAGTAACCCGATGTTTATCCTAGTTACGTGCAGGAAGCCCACACTTCCGCGCTCAGCTCACTCCACCCCCTCGGCATGTACACATACATACACACACACACACACACACACACGTCCCCAGCCATGCAGTCCACGACACGGACGTCCTCCTGGCACTCTGCACACATGGTCCCGCTCGGCTTACCTGCGGTGATGAAGTCCCGACCTCAGCGCTGTCACTGTCCTCCATGGCCGCCACTTGTCACATCACCTTCTCTCGCTTCCGACCCGAGACTGACTAGCAGTGACGTCACGGGCCTCTCGCGATACTTGGCTGTGAAGGCGGCGGTCATTGAACTCAGTGACAGGTGCTGTCAGCAGTGCAGGAGATCAGCGCAGGTAATGTACCTCGCTGACAGCAGCACTTGTCATGCCCTGCAGTGACCTGGGCTGACCCATTGATGTTAGCTCAGGTCACTGCACTGCTCTCCCAGCCAATGGGGAACATCGTGCTCTTCATTGACTGGGACAGTGTGGATCGTCATGGCAACCCCTTGGATTACACCAGACCTGGATTTGTTTTTCATTCTAATAAATTGGTGAAAGAGAGAATGTATAGGGGAGTATTTTTTCAAATAAAAATGTGTTTGTCGTCTATTTTTTTTTATTACTGACTGGGTTGGTGATGTCGGGTATCTGATAGACGCCTGACCTCATCAACCCCAGGGCTTGATGCCAGGTGACATTACACATCTGGTATTAACCCCATATACAGTTAGGTCCAGAAATATTTGGACAGTGACACAAGTTTTGTTATTTTAGCTGTTTACAAAAACATGTTCAGAAATACAATTATATATATAATATGGGCTGAAAGTGCACACTCCCAGCTGCAATATGAGAGTTTTCACATCCAAATCGGAGAAAGGGTTTAGGAATCATAGCTCTGTAATGCATAGCCTCTTCTTTTTCAAGGGACCAAAAGTAATTGGACAAGGGACTCTAAGGGCTGCAATTAACTCTGAAGGCGTCTCCCTCGTTAACCTGTAATCAATGAAGTAGTTAAAAGGTCTGGGGTTGATTACAGGTGTGTGGTTTTGCATTTGGAAGCTGTTGCTGTGACCAGACAACATGCGGTCTAAGGAACTCTCAATTGAGGTGAAGCAGAACATCCTGAGGCGGAAAAAAAGAAAAAATCCATCAGAGAGATAGCAGACATGCTTGGAGTAGCAAAATCAACAGTCGGGTACATTCTGAGAAAAAAGGAATTGACTGGTGAGCTTGGGAACTCAAAAAGGCCTGGGCGTCCACGGATTACAACAGTGGTGGATGATCGCCGCATACTTTCTTTGGTGAAGAAGAACCCGTTCACAACATCAACTGAAGTCCAGAACACTCTCAGTGAAGTAGGTGTATCTGTCTCTAAGTCAACAGTAAAGAGAAGACTCCATGAAAGTAAATACAAAGGGTTCACATCTAGATGCAAACCATTCATCAATTCCAAAAATAGACAGGCCAGAGTTAAATTTGCTGAAAAACACCTCATGAAGCC
Source organism: Anomaloglossus baeobatrachus (assembly GCF_048569485.1). Classification (NCBI taxonomy): domain Eukaryota; kingdom Metazoa; phylum Chordata; class Amphibia; order Anura; family Aromobatidae; genus Anomaloglossus; species Anomaloglossus baeobatrachus. The sequence goes on from NC_134357.1 coordinate 122,487,788, forward strand.
AGCTCAGTTCTGGAAAAGTATTCTATGGACAGATGAGACAAAGATCAACCTGTACCAGAATGATGGGAAGAAAAAAGTTTGGAGAAGAAAGGGAACGGCACCTGATCCAAGGCACACCACATCCTCTGTAAAACATGGTGGAGGCAACGTGATGGCATGGGCATGCATGGCTTTCAATGGCACTGGGTCACTTGTGTTTATTGATGATATAACAGCAGACAAGAGTAGCCGGATGAATTCTGAAGTGTACCGGGATATACTTTCAGCCCAGATTCAGCCAAATGCCGCAAAGTTGATCGGACGGCGCTTCATAGTACAGATGGACAATGACCCCAAGCATACAGCCAAAGCTACCCAGGAGTTCATGAGTGCAAAAAAGTGGAACATTCTGCAATGGCCAAGTCAATCACCAGATCTTAACCCAATTGAGCATGCATTTCACTTGCTCAAATCCAGACTTAAGACGGAAAGACCCACAAACAAGCAAGACCTGAAGGCTGCGGCTGTAAAGGCCTGGCAAAGCATTAAGAAGGAGGAAACCCAGCGTTTGGTGATGTCCATGGGTTCCAGACTTAAGGCAGTGATTGCCTCCAAAGGATTCGCAACAAAATATTGAAAATAAAAATATTTTGTTTGGGTTTGGTTTATTTGTCCAATTACTTTTGACCTCCTAAAATGTGGAGTGTTTGTAAAGAAATGTGTATAATTCCTACAATTTCTATCAGATATTTTTGTTCAAACCTTCAAATTAAACGTTACAATCTGCACTTGAATTCTGTTGTAGAGGTTTCATTTCAAATCCAATGTGGTGGCATGCAGAGCCCAACTCGCGAAAATTGTGTCACTGTCCAAATATTTCTGGACCTAACTGTATTACCCCGTTTGCCACCGCACCAGAGCGCGGGATGAGCTGGGGTGAAGCACCAGGATTGGCACATCTAATGGATGCGCCACTTCTGGGGTGGCTGCGGCCTGCTATTTTTAGGCTGGGGAGAGTCCAATAACAATTGACCTCCCTAGTCTGAGAATATCAGACCCCAGCTGTCTGCTTTACCTTGGCTGGTGATCCAATTTTGGGGGCACCCCTACGTGTTTTTTTTTTTAATTATTTATTTAATTTAAAATAACAGCGTAGGGTGCCCTCAGTTTTGGATTACCAGCCAAGGTGAGGTTGCCAGCTGTGGTCTGCAGGCTGCAGCCGTCTGCTTTACCCTAGCTGGCTACAAAAATAGGGGGAACCCTACGTCATTTTTTTTTTTCATTTTTTTGGCTAAATACAAAGCTAAGCACCCCTTAGTGCCACATGAAAGGCACCAAAGGGTGCAAAATTACAAAATGTAGGAGAGTGGGACATTATGTGTCTTTCTGCCATTATAATGACAGAAAAGACTGATATGAAGTGCACAAGCACAAGAAAATCACCAGAGCGCTCTACGCTGTGAAAAGCAGTAGAAAATGGCACTGGAGTGAACATGTGACCGCCTCATGTAGGATGAAGCTATGGATCCTGGGTAAATTTATGCATTTACCCTCCTTCAGTTTTTTTGCAGTACACAAAAAAAACGGAAGGCACACGGATGACAAACAGATGACATACGGACCGTCTACGGAATGGAAACGGATGCCACACGGATGCACCCGTGAAAAAAAACGGACTGTTTTTTGCAGACCGCATAAATGGATCGGTCGTGTTAATGTAGCCTTATTCTGATCTGCCGTTTATAAACAGCAGGCAGAAATAAGTGAATAACGCCCCCCAGCGTCAGAAAATCTCCAGGGTTTCAGGGCTAGCTGAGACCCTGGAGATCATGATTCAGGACGGTTTTTACGGTCCCCGCTCACGTGATCACAGGTATACACCGTACACCGATGATCACGTTACAGTAAATGACAGCGCCGGTAAAAAAATATTTATCTCCTATCTGGCATGAACAAACATGATAAATCTCCTCCCCGGTCCCCTCCGGTCCCCCGGTGTCGCCAAAGTGCCCCCCCTGATGCCCTCCCATAAATCCAAGATGGCCGCGCGCACAGCAGCGCGCCGGCCGCATTCACCCTACTCCTCTGATTTCTGTCGCATGTGCCATGACACATGCGACAGAAAACTCCTCCCCAGGCCCTGCCAGGTCACCCCCTTTAACCCCACCGGTGTTCCCCGGTGTCCCACGGTACCTGTGCAGCGTTGATCCCCCCACGGCTCTCTCCTTCACAATAGACGCTGCCGCATGCACAGAGCGGCTGTCAGCTCAGCTTCCTGTGTTCAGACACAGTGAGTGGTGGTTATGCATCTGTAAGCTAAATGGGCGGCACGGTGGCTCAGTGGTTAGCACTGCAGTCTTGCAGTGCTGAGGTCCTGGGTTCAATATATAGAGCTATATATAGAGCTATATACTACATTTCCAAATGGAGGGATTTGCTTTTATAGTTTCCCTGCTGAACGACTACCAAACATGAGAGTCTGTTATACCCCACAAGAAAACACATCTAAATAGCGAGCTCTGTTGTTAAGTATTCATTCAGCTGGATAACTGGACTTAAAGGGGTATTCCATCTCCAAGATCCTATCCCCAATATATAGTAGGTGGAATAGCAATAATATCAGCAAATACCAATATTTGGAAATGTAGAATAGTTCTCCTGATTAGGCATGCCCTTACCTCATGAGCAGGGCATTGCAGATTTGGTAGCAACCATTACGACATGGACTCTGCTGCTGTGGACCCGGGGAGAGTGAGTGCAGATTCATTGCACCCACACTCCTCACTTGAAGGGTCCGCACTCCTAGAAAATGGGGGATACGTTCCATGTGTGTCTCCCCCCCATATTCTAGACGGTCCAGAGTCGTCGTGGGACCCCTTTATATTTTTTCTTACAATAAATTGGTGAAAGAGGAAATGTTTTGGGGACTGTTTTTTCAAATAAATTTCTTTTGTCGATTTTTTTTTTGTTAGTACTGACAGTTTATGATGTTGGGTATCTAATAGACGCCATGACATAACAAACTGCTGGGCTTGATCTCAGGTGACTTTACAGCTAGTATCAACCCGATTTTTTACCCCGTTTGCCACTGCACCAGGGCACGGGATGAGCTGGGGTGAAGCGCCAGGATTGGCGCATCTAGTGGATGCGCCAGGTCTGGGGTGACTGCGGCCTGCTATTTTTAGGTTGTGAAGGCCCAATAACTATGGACCTTCCCACCCTGAGAATACCAGACCACAGCTGTCCGCTTTACCTTGGCTGGTGATCCAATTTGGGGGGGACCCTACTTTTATTCTGTAATTATTAATGTTTATAAAATAATTATAAAAAAAGAGCCTGGGGGGACCTCCACATTGGATCCCCAACCATGGTAAAGCTGCCAGCTGTGGTTTTCAGGCTACAGCCGTCTGCTTTACCCTAGCTGGCTATCAAAAATGGGGGGACCCAACGTCATTTTTTTTTTAACTATTTTTTAAATAGAAAAAATTAATGGGCTTCCCTGTATTTTGATTGCCAACCAAGGTAACGGCAGGCAGATGGGGTGGCAACCCATAGCTGTCTGCTTTATCTGCGCTGAGAATCAAAAATACCGCGGAGCGCTACGTCATTTTTTTTAAAGATTTATTTTTACAGCACTGTGATGTCCAGCAATCAAAATACAGGGAAGCCCAATTTGTTTTTAGTTATTTAAATAAATAATTAAAAAAAATATATATGGGCTCCCGCTGCATTTTTTGTATTGCTAGCTAAGGGTAATCCAAGCAGCTACTGGCTGCTAACCCCCACTGCTTGGTGTTACCTTCACTGGCAATGGAAAATCCAGGGAAGCATTTTTTATTTTTTTTGCCAAAAAACTACAAAAAAAGGACGTGAGCTTCGCCATATTTTTGTATGCTAGCCAGGTATAGCAGGCAGGTGCTGGAAGAGTTAGATACAGCGCCAAAAGATGGCGCTTCTATGAAAATGTAATTTTCTGAGACGGCTGCAGACTGCAATTCGCAACAGTGGGGCCCAGAAAGCTCAGGCCAACCTGTGCTGCGGATTCCAATCCCCAGATGCCTAGTTGTACCGGGCTGGACACAAAAATGGGGCGAAGCCTACGTCATTTGTTTTCTAATTATTTCATGAAATTCATGAAATAATAAAAAAAGGGCTTCCCTTAATTTTTGGTTCCCAGCCGGGTACAAATAGGCAACTGGGGGTTGGGGGCAGCCGTACCTGCCTGCTGTACCTGGCTAGCATACAAAAATATGGCGAAGCCCACATAATTTTTTCAGGGGGCAAAAAACTTCTGCATACAGTCCTGGATGGAGTATGCTGAGCCTTGTAGTTCTGCAGCTGCTGTCTGTCTGTATGGAGAAGAGCAGACAGCAGCTGCAGAACTACAAGGCTCAGCATACTCCATCCAGGACTGTATGCAGATGTTTTTTGCCCACCAAAAAAATGACGTGGGCTTCGCCATATTTTTGTATGCTAGCCAGGTACAGCAGGCAGCCACGGGCTGCCTCCAACCCCCAGTTGCCTATTTGTACCCGGCTGGGAACCAAAAATATAGGGAAGCCCATTTTTTTTAATTATTTCACTTATTTCATGAAATAATTAAAAAAACAAATGACGTGGGCTTCGCCCCATTTTTGTGTCCAGCCAGGTACAACTAGGCAGCTGGGGATTAGAATCCGCAGCACAGGTTAGCCCGAGGTTTATGGGCGCCTCTACTGCGAATTTCAGTCCGCAGCCGCCCCAGAATATGGCGCTCTCATAGAAGCGCCATCATCTGGCGCTGTATCCAACTCTTCCAACAGCCCTGGAGCCGGGTGGCTTGTTGGGTAATCATGAGTTAATACTGGCTTTGTTTTACTAGCCAATATTAAGCCAGAGATTCTTAATGTCAGGCAAGTTTGACCCGGCCATTAAGAATCTCCAATAAAGGGTTAAAAAAAGACACCACACAGAGAAAAAATACTTTAATAGAAATAAATACACAGACACATTAGAGACTCCATCTTTATTACCCCCTGTCAGCCCTCCACGATCCATGGTCTTCTGTCTTTCTCGTTCAACAAATGCAGCTCTGCTCCATCACTGCTGCATGGGGGAAGACGCTGCTTCCCGTGCAGCCTTCACTCCGTGAAGGCTGCACGGGAAGCAGCGTGCAGCCTTCACTCCGTGAGAGATCAGTGCTGCTAGCGGTAACAGCGGTAACGCTGACAGACGCGTTACCATAGCAACGGTGCTCCCGGAGCCGCTAACTGCGTTGCTATGGCAACGGTGATCTCCGTTAATGACCGGCTGTGTCAGCCGGTCCCTAACGGAACGGGGAGTCGACCGTGTGCTAGAGCATGTCGCCGGTACACGGCGATACACAAATGTGCACCGTGTACCGGAGAGATGCACTCGCAGGTCCTACATGACGCGTCATAGTCATGTGACCAGTCTGTAGCCAATGAGATAATAGCCACGTGACTGGTCACATGGCTATTTTGACGTCACGATAGGTCCTGCATCACTGCTGGCAGTGCTGGTCACCGGGAGGATTCAGCGATCATCGGATGGAATAGCAGCAGGAGACAGAGTGCAGGAGGGATCGCGGGGACCGGTAAGTGTTATGGCAATGTTTATTAACTGTATGTGTACATTTATAATGCATTTTTATGTGTTTGTGATTACCTCCCATTATATCCTATTGGTTCGAGTTTGGTTCGTCGAACGTTCGCCGAACCGAACTCGAACGAGACCTCCGTTCGGCGAACCGAACTCGAGCCGAACCACGGCCGGTTCGCTCATCTCTAGTTAGGAGTTCCACTGTTTAGGCACATCAGGAGCTCTCCGAATTCAACATGGCATCGGCTAACAATTACAGCCAATTTTGAGTTCAAAAGGTCAATTGGCGCTCCTTTCCTTCTGGGCCCTGTCATGCGCCCAAACACTACTTTTGCACCACATATGGAGTATTGTTGTATTCAGATGCACAACAATAGTTCTTCTCCAAACCTAAAGCATAATAAATGTAATATGTAAAAAAAAATTACAAAATCATTGCACTCATATCACTGCTCTGCTCTTCTGCCCCTCCGCTCCTCACCATCATCTATCCGGTTCCTTTCACATCTACTGATATCTCCCAATAAAATATCCAGGCCTCTCACATGGAGGCTGGGCTTTCGTCACTGATGATGTCCAGAATGGTTCCACATTTGTAAAACTGTCCTGGGTGTCAGAACCAGAAGAACTGGCACAGTTTCAGGGGTCAAGGGATTTCAACATGAAAGGCAGGGATCAGAAGATGTGATGTGGAACAGATAAATTAGGGTGAAAAGTACCTGCAATCACTGCCGATTTCACACATTTTCCCACCTATAAAGAATGGAGAGGTCTGCAATTTTTTATCATAGGTACACTTCAACTTTGACGGACAGAAAAAAAATCCAGAAAATCCCCTTCTATGATTTTTAAATAATTAATTTTCATTTTATTGCTTGAAATAACTATTTGATGTAATAGAAAAACAGAACTTAATATTTGGTACAGAAACCTTTGTTTGCAATTACAGATGTCAGACGTTTCCTGCAGTTCTTGACCAAGTTTGCACACACTGCAACAGGGATTTTGTCCCACTCCTCCATACAGATCTTCTCCAGATCTTTCAGGTTTCAGAGCTGTTGCTGGGCAACATTGAGTTTCAGCTCCCTCCAAAGTTTTCTATTAAATTCAGGTCTGCAGACTGGCTAGGCACCTCCAGGAACTTGAAATGCTTCTTACGGTGTCACTCCTTAGTTGCTCTGGCTGTGTGTTTTGGTCATTGTCAAGCCGGAAGACCGATCCATGACCCATCTTCAATCCTCTTACTGAGGGAAGGAGGTTGTTGGCCAAAATCTTGTGTTGCGAAAAGAGGTCGGGCTGCTGCAGGGGCTGCTCGGATCCGGTTTCGTTGCTGTGGCTCAAGTGGTAGCCGGATCCGGGGCTTGTGCGGCCGTCCGTTCTCACAACCGTAGGAAGGGGGTATTTACAGGGGAATAGTCTGTCAGTGATTTCACCCGTGGGTTGCGGTGAGAGGAGTTGGGAGCACCGCCTCTGCCTGGTGATGGGACTTCTGGGGCTGATGGAGCGGGGCAGCAGGATGGAGTCTCCTCCATGGGTAGGGGAGGTGTAGTTCCAGGGCCCAGGTGTACGGGAGTGATGGCTGCGGAGAGTGTCAAGTACGGTTGGCCCAGGGATGGATGGTGTACTCATAGTTCCAAAGAATTGCACACAGAGTCCAGTGGTAAACCAAATTGCCACTGACCGCTTGCCTCCGGCGGGTGTATTTGGGTCCCACACCCTGGTGTAGCAAACAGGGGTCCCTTCCTCCTGCACTCATTGTGTCTTCAATGGGGCAACTCCACTTGAAATGGGGAAGTCCACTCCTGGTACTTTGTATGTTGGGAGCTGTGGCCCGCGAAATCTGACCCTTGGGATCTCTGTGTGTTCTGGCGGATACCCTATCTCCCGCGTTGGGCTTCCGTTTCGCTCTCTGAGCTTACTGTGGAACAAGGCCTGAAACCTTGTCCCCGGCTGGTCAATTGACAATGGGCTTGAAACCTTCCTTGCCCTAGGGTCCAGGCACCCCGACGGTGCACGGCCTCTAGACCGGATTCCCGCTGTCGGCACCGGCAGGCTACAACCCTGCCCCCGGTCCACTTAAGGTCTCCCGCGACCGGATCTCTGTCGTCTGTGGTCATGCTTGCCGTCTGCCACCTAGTCCGGTAGTTCAGGTGCCCCAACCCCTGACTCCGCAAGTCACTTCACACTCTAACTTCAACTGTCAGCACTGTTATGTTGTGTTCCCACCCCTGACACCTCAGGACCCCTAGGTGGGCGCTCGCATCCACCTGGTCCCGTCCACTGATGTGTCCCTATTGTCATAGGGGGGTGACTAGGCTTTCCTGGCTGGTGTTGTGCACCTGGGTGTGAGTTTTGTGTCGGTATGCCAAGGAGGATGGAGTCTTGTACCTGAGAGATTTGTACAACCTCTGTGACTACCTTTTTTTTCCAGGGTGTCACACTTGTGCTATATGACCGTATACATCTTTCATTCAATATGGTGCAGTCACGCTGTCCCTTTGCAGAAAAGCACCCCCAAAGTATGATATTTCCACCCTCAATCTTCAAGGTTGGGACAGTGTTCTTGGGATTGTATTCATCCTTCTTCATCCTTCAAACATGGCTAGTGAAATTGATACCAAAAAGTTCTGTTTTGCTCTTATATGACCACATGAACTTCTCCTATACCTCCATCATGCAGATGGTCATTGGTGAACTTCAAATGGACTAGGAAGTTTGCTAGTATGCGCAGGGGGACCTTGCATGTCCTGCAGGATTTTAATTCATGACGGCGTAGTGTTTTACTAATGGTAATCTTTGAGACTGTGGTCCCAGCTCTCTTCATGTCATTAAAGAAGATCCTCCTTTGTAGTCCTGGGCTAATTCCTCACCTTTCTCAGAATAATCCTTACCCACAAAGTGAGATCTTGCGTGAAGCCCCAGACCAAGTAAGATTGACAGTCATCTTGTGTTTCTTCAACGTCCTAATAATTGTGCCAACAGTTGTTGCCTTCTTACAAAACTGCTTGCCTATTGTCCTCTATCCCACCTCACCCTTGTGCAGGTCTACAATTTTGTCCCTGTTTTCCTTACACAGCCATGTTGGTTACATACCTTTACAGCTGAAAAGCAGTCTTTTCAGATTTCAAATTGTAACTATTTTTGCTGTGCCATTTCTAATTTCAAAGACTTAAGTTCTTTGAAGCAGTTGGATGATTTAAAAAGTTACTGCATTCATCAGATGTTCCAAAACTGTAAAAGTAGAGAAATAGATTCCTTTCCATTCCATTTATACGTAATCTTTTTAATTCCCCCCCTCCTATTTGACATAGGCCTAAAGTTCTGGACATTCCACAGGATAAGGTTAATACCATATGGTTTAAATTCTTTCTATATATTTATGTAATTACAAGATGAGGAATGTTGATGAAAGGAAGATGCAAATGCCAACACCCATTCTAACGCAAATACTGTACTATCTTTTCTACTGTATGCAGAATTATTAGGTCTGAAGAAGAACAGCTGGGACATAGTTATGAAGTCTGTCTGCTTATGATTTTTGAGTACACGTATATGGAATTTTCAACCACAGAAAGTAAATAAGCAGAAAAAATGTATTTCTGAACATCGTGTTAAAGTCTATAATTAATGCAAATATTAATTCCTGGAGAATTGGGCGATGAGAGAATTGTAACATTATCTTCATTGAATTCCTTTAGAAAAATATGTTTTTCCAAGCAAACTATATGAATCAGTTCTTTCAATATTTTATTCCATTTGACAGGGATGGAAACCTAACCTCTGTTCGTCAAGATTTAGCATTTACATATGCATTTCATTTTTTAGAATCATGATCTATCATGATCATGACTGGCTTTACCTACATGTGACGAGTGCAGATGGAACGAGCACCTGCCGCCAAAAATCTGAGGGGGCGCCAAAGGAAGAGATTAAGTTTCCTTGCTGTTCCATACAGGTATGCATAGGAAGACTGCAAGAGCAATTTCCACACTCCCTCTGTGCTCTACTTTCTATCCTTCTAGGTTACCTTCATGAAACAGGAAGGAGAGAAGAGGGGCACTTGCTATGCTGCAGCCAGAAATGCTGCTGCCAGACAACGGGTGTAATAAGTATTGAACACGTCACCAATTTTCTAAGTAAATATATTTCTAAACTTGCTATTACATGAATTTTTCACCAGGTGTGAGTAACACCAAATCCAACCCTCACATGCAAAGCAATCAAACCATAGATGCCAGAAATCAACATATGCATAATAAAGAGAAATGACACAGGGAAAAGTATTGAACATGCTTACTGAAATATATTTAATACTTCGTACAAAAGCCTCTATTGGTGATGACAGCTTCAAGATGCCTCCTGTATCTAGAAACTAGTCACTTGAATTGCTAAGGTGTGATTTTGGGCCATTCTTCCTCTCTAACACTCTTCAAATCCTAATGGTTCCATGGGCAGCTTCTATGAACTCGGAGCTTTATTTCATTCTAAAAATTTTCTATTGGGTTAAGGTCAAGTGATTGGCTGGGACTTATTTTCCTTCTCTGAAATCAATTAAGAGCTTGGCTGTATTTTTTAAATCAATGTTTTGCTGAAATGTCCACCCTCGATTCATCTTCATCACCCTGTTAAAGGCAGCACATTTTTATCAATAATGCTTTGGTACATTTGTCCTTTCATCCTTCCTTTCATTTGAAGTGTGCACGTGTCATATGCTTAAAAACAGCCCCACACCACCTCTAAACTTCACTGTTGGTATGGTACTTTTGGGGTGATATGCAGTGTCTATCTAATTATGGTGTGTATTATGTTATCCAAAGAGTTTAATATTGGACTCATCTATCCAGACTATATTTTCCCAATAAAATATAGCAAATGTGAACAGGTGCCAGCTGCTATAACTACACAAAATACAAATAAAAGGATACAGTAGCACTCTGTAAATGCAAAGACATAGACACACAAAATATATGATATCTAAACTGCATTTGTGAAGGCCTAGGCTATGAATCGTTTATCCAGTATAATAATAATAAGATAATCTGTCCTTTGAATGCTTTTTGTATTGCTTCTCCATATATACCTAATTGATATATTAACCCCTTCACCCCCGGCCACTAAAACACCCTAATGACCGGGCCATTTTTTGCAATTCTGACCAGTGTCACTTTGACAGGTTATAACTCTGGAACGCTTCAACGGATCCTGGCGATTCTGAGATTGTTTTTTCGTGACATATTGTACTTCATGTCAGTTGTAAATTTAGGCCGATACTTTTTGCGTTTATTTGTGAAAATTTAGGAAATTGTGCGAAAATTTTGAAAATTTTGCAATTTTCAAACTTTGAAAATTTATGCCCATAAATCTGAGAGATATGTCACACAAAATAGTTACGAAATAACATTTCCCACTTGTCTACTTTACATAAGCGCAATTTTCGAAAGAAATTTTTTTTTCGTTAGGAAGTTAGAAGGGGTCAAAGTTCATCAGCAATTTCTAATTTTTCCAACAAAATTTACAAAATAATTTTTTTAGGGACCACATCACATTTGAAGTGACTTTGAGAAGCCGAGGTGACAGAAAATACCCAAAAGTGACCCCATTCTAAAAACTGCACCCCTCACACTGCTCAAAACCACATCCAAAAAGTTTATTAACCCTTTAGGTGCTTCACAGGAACCAAAGCAATGTGGAAGGAAAAAATGAAAATTTTACTTTTTAACACAAAAATGTTACTTTAGCCATAACATTTTCATTTTCACAAGGGAGAAAAGAGAAAGTGCACCCTACAATTTATTGTGTATTTTCTTCTGAGTACACTGATACCCCATATGGGGTAAAAATCAATTGTTTGGGTGCACGGCAGAGGTCGAAAGGGAAGGAGCACCATTTTAATTTTTGAACGCAAAATTAGCTGCACTCATTAGCGGACGCCATGTCGGGTTTAAAGACCCCCTGAGGTGCCTAAACAATGGAGCTCCCCCACAAGTGACCTCATTTTGGAAACTAGAGCCCTCAAATAATTTTTCTAGATGTTTGGTGAGCACTTTGAACACCTGGGGGCTTCACAGAAGTTTATAACGTTGAGCCGTGAAAAGAAAAACATTTTTTTTTTACCACAAAACTTTTGCTTCAACTAGGTAGCTTTTTTTTCACAAGGGTATCGGGAAAAAATGCAACATAAAATATATTGTCTATTTTCTCCTGAGTACGCAGATACCTCATATGTGGTGGAAATCAAATGTTTGGGACACGGCAGGGCTCGGAAGGCAAGGAGCGCCATTTGAATTTTTGAACGCAAAATTAGCTGCACTCATTAGCGGACACCATGTCGGGTTTGAAGACCCCCTGAGGTGCCTAAACAATGGAGCTCCCACACAAGTGACCCTATTTTGGAAGCTAGAGCCCTCAAATAATTTTTCTAGATGTTTGTTGAGCACTTTGAACACCTGGGGGCTTCACAGAAGTTTATAAAGTTGAGCTGTGAAAAGAATTTTTTTTTTTTTTACCACAAAACTGTTGCTTCAACTAAGTAGCTTTTTTTTCCACAAGGGTATCAGGAAAAAATACACCATGAAATTTATAGTGCATTTTTTCCTGAGTACGACGATACCTCATATGTGGTGGAAAGTAATTGTTTGGGCGCATTGCGGGGCTCAGAAGAGAAGGAGCACCATTTGACAGCAAAATTTGTTTGAATCATTAGCGGATACCATGTCACGTTTGGAGACCCCCTGAGGTGCCTAAACAGTGGAGCTACCCCACAAGTGATTCCATTTTGGAAACTAGACCCCTCAAGGAGTTTATCTAGATGTTTAGTGAGCCCCAAGGGGCTCCACAGAAGTTGATAATGTTGAGCCATGAATACAATTTTCTTTTGTTTTACCACAGAACTGTTACTTGAACCAGGTAGCTTTTTTTTCACAAGGGTATCAGGAAAAAATGCACCATAAAACGTATTGTGCAATTTCTCCTGAGTACGCAGATACCTCACATGTGGTGGAAAGTAATTGTTGGGCGCATGGCGTGGCTCAGAAGAGAAGGGCAACATCTAACAGCAAAATTGGTTGGAATCATTAGCGGACGCCATGTCACGTTTTTAGACCCCCCCTATGGTGCCTAAACAGTGGAGCTCCCCCACAAATTGCTTCATTTTGGAACTAGACCCCTCAAGGAATTTATCTAGATGTCTAGTGAGCCCCTTGTACCCCCAGGGGCTCCACTGAAAGTTGATAACGTTGAACCGTGAAAATTATTTATTTCTTTTTAATTTTTTTTTTAAATTTTTGCAGCAACAAGGTAGCTTTTTTTTTTTTTTACAACGGTATCAGGAAAAAATGCACCATAAAACGTATTGTGCAATTTTTCCCGAGTACGCAGATACCTCATATGTGGTGAAAATCAATTGTTTGGGCGCATGGCGGGGCTCAGAAGACAAGGAACGCCATTTGACTTTGGCACTGATCGGCCGCTGCAGGAGGCACGGTCGGATGAGATACAAAAAGCGCTGGGGATACGGGAAAAAAAAAAAAGTCACGCCAAAAATTGAGCAGGGATGCTGATCCGTGCTCAGCGGGACGCATGGACAGATGCGATACTTTTTTTTCCGTATCCCCGACGCTTTTTGTATCGCATCAGTCCGTGCGTCCCACCGAGCCCTGATCAGGGATGCACATAACGGATCGGCATCCCTGCTCAATTTTTGGCGTGACTTTTTTTTCCGTATCCCCGATGCTTTTTGTCATGCCAAAAATTGAGCAGGGATGCCGATCCGTTATGTGCATCCCTGATCAGCGCTCGGCGGGACGCACGGACTGATGCGATACAAAAAGCGTCGGGGATACGGAAAAAAAAAAAGTCCCGCCGAAAACTGACCACGGATGCAGATACGTTATCTGCATCCCTGATCAGCGCTCGGCGGGATGCACGGACGCATGAGGTGTAAAAATGGACAGGGGATAGAGGAAAAAAAATGTTATACTCACAGTACCCAGAGGATTAGCAGGAGGAACAGCTTTACAGGAGCAGCAGGCAGGAAAATGGACAGCTCAGCACAAGACCCAGGAAGAAGGACCCAGCGATGGAGGCAGATGTGATCGGGCCAGTGAAGACCTCGGAGGACCCGGTGAAGACAGGTAAGAGGATGTCGGGGGAGAGCAGAGGGGGAGGGGGAGAGCAGAGGGGGAGAGCAGAGGAGGAGGGAGACACCGGAGGAGCTGCAGAATAGAGATCACGGGGGAGGCCGACAGATTGGGATGTCGGGGGGCAGATTGGGATGTCGGGGGGCAGATGGGGATGTCGGGGGGGCAGATCGGGATGTCGGGGGGGCAGATCGGGATGTTGGGGGGCAGATCGGGATGTCGGGGGGTCAGATCGGGATGTCGGGGGGGCAGATTGCGGGCCATTACGGGAGCGCGCAGGAGCAATCACAGGAGTACGCAGGGGCTGCAAGGTGAGCACAATACTCACCGCTCCTGCTCCACGTGACAGCAGCGGCAGCAGCAGCGGTGGCGTGGTACCACTAGTACCAGCCAGTGCTGCACGCTGCAGAGATGTTGGGGGAGGGTCCCCAGACCAGCACAGGCCTGGGGAGGGCGGCCACCAGCAAATCAAACCGGCTGGGGGCGGCATGTTTGAGATCCACTTATGATCTGCTATACCTTCTACAGCATCTCATAGCCGGATCTCATAGTATCGCACTATTTCCGGCATTATTTTTACCAAAATCAGTGCGAAAGATGTGGTTGGCGGTTCAGATTTGAACAGCCAATCACATCGATCGTCGATGGGGGGTGGCGATGCCACCCCCCCTGGGGTGAAGCAAAGATCCCCTGCTGTAAGAAACAGCAAGGGACATCATTTGAAAGCCATTGCTATGGCCACGGCAATCAAATGAACTTTAGGCCGCAAAATTACGTCCCTGGTCGTTAAGTCACGTTATAATAGGACGTAATTTTACTGCCCAACGTCGTGAAGGGGTTAATGGTATGTATAACCAAATCAAATTATGCTTACGGCTAAGTAGAATAAGTTTTAGTTCATGAATAAGTAACTGACATTCATGAATGGAAGATATACTTATCTGTGGTTTCAGATAGGTAACTAGCATTCTTCTATTCATAGAAGAATGCTTATCTGTAGTTTCAAATAAGTAACTTACATTGTTCTATTTATAGACTCTCATCTATGTCTAAACACACTTGAATGTTTTGCTAACGAATGTTGATAAGACTGGTCAACAAGGAAGGAACTATGCCCGGGTAGCTGATTGGTTAAGAGATAACGTGGATGTATTGAGTAAGCTGTATATATATATGCTATGCTTTGAATACAAGCGTCAGAAGAGCATTGAGCTTCTCCGGAATAGAGACATGTCTCTGTGTGATCATTTCTCCAGATTCATCTGCGCAGTTCTGATTTGGAATCCTCCTCCGAGATCCTGAGAGAGACCCCCTAGAGGTCTCCCCCAACAGTCTGGCGCCCAACGTGGGGCCCCCATAAGGAGCACCCCGAAAACTGGACACCTTGATACCTTGGATGTTACGGACCAGGACCTTCCTCCGCTCTAACAGGTCTTATCCCCAGTAAGTGTTGCATTGCATACTGTGTATTCACTGCTGACAATGTTGTTCTTGGAGAGGAAGGGGTGACAGGCCTTGTGTCCCCATCGGAGTTAAAGGTACCCGATCGTGACTCAGTGGTGCCCGCTGGGGGCCCAGTAGCTCAAATCCTACCCTGTGGTCTGAATTTCAATTGTCACAATGGATTCTAAGGATGGATAGTAGGGGCTAAGACGGTAGCAGTTGGATATAGCTGGTTAGACTGACCCGATCCATAGTTTGAGGATGCGGGGGAGATACCAGTAATCGAAGATAGGGATTAGGACAAAAAATTGGTGCAGCTTACCAAGTCCGGAGGGCAGGACATTCTTGTATGTGACATTTTTGTGCGTCCTCCTCCTTTCACGGGACACCTTTTGTTTTTACTTAGCTCAGGGAGCTAGAGTAAGGGTGGAACACCCCAGTGCTGGCCGTACTGTAGCGTTCACCATATAGTATTGAATTAGTGTAATCCAACTGCCGAAAAGACAGCAACAATGTTTAGGTGGAGAAAAAAGAAAGTTGAGAAACCGGAAGGTTCGCAGAATCTTTAGTGACAGACAGAGAGAAAAAGAAAGTTGTGCGCCATGCCTCAGAGATTTTTAAGGTGTTAGGTTTGCCTAGAAGCAAACGGCTACAGCCGTGACATAGGAATGCGACGCTGAAGGGAAAAAAATGAAAGTTGGAAGAAAGGATTGTGGGAAGATGCACAGGTGTTTGGTTATGTGTAGCACGGATGTTGCAGTCAGAAGGATAGGTTGAAATAAAAGAAGAAGGTGCAGGAGACAGGGGTGTATGTTAACCTGGCTAATTCAAATTTACATCATGCTGGGGGACTGGCCCGGCAAATGGTTTTACAAGGTGGTCAAATGATTCAGGAAATCAGAGGAATATGTTGGACTGCCTGGTGAGAATAGAGAGTTTACAAATACAAAATTTGTTACTTTGAATCCCTGAAGTGTGGACTCCTTATTGTATATCTTAAAATAGAATAGGGGCAGGTAAATACATATTTTTGAACCGTGTTAGCTAATCTAAAAATCTTAAAAGACTTACCCCGATAATGTTAGAAGGTATTATATCCATTTGTAAAAGAAAAAAATAGATCAGAGATGTGTATTATGGAGAATTAGATTTTTTGAGATATGCTAATTAGTTTTTTCTTTCGTTTTTATGGTGATTTACTTGGACAATATATTTTTATTTTGTGACTCTGCATACAAACTGCCAGTATTTCATTAATATTTTGTTTTTTATTTCTTTCATGGATATTAGTGTACAGTATATACGAACCGTGTTATCTATCGTAAGGTCTCAAAATTCCCCAGCAATGTATTTCGTTGTTGCAGAGACATGGGTTATATCCAGTATTTGTCTGTTTGAGTTTTAGGCTATGTGCGCACGTTGCATAATTGCATGCAGTTACGCTGCGATCTGCACCGCAGCATAACTGCATGCGTCCTGCGTCCCCTGCACTATCTATGGAGATTGTACAGGAGACGTGCGCACGTAGCGTCTTAGAGCGCAGCGCTTCGGCTGCTGCCCGAAGCGCACGTTCTAAGAAGAGTCTAGTCACTTCTTTCCTGTGCTTTGCCTGCAGCTCCTGCTCTGTCTATGGGAGGGGCTGCAGTCAGAGCCCATGGAATCGGCTTTTTTTTTTCATTACGGACTGTTTCTGCAGCGATTTGAAGCACACGTGTGCTGTTCAAATCGCTGCAGAAATTTCTGCAGGGACAGTATGCAACATTATTTTTCTTTTAGAGAGTATCAGCACACAACTGTGAACTTTGTTGGATTAGTGCACAAAAAAAAGGTGTTTTGGAGGACAATGGATTGTTATCTGCTGCTTGTGCTTGTGGAAGGGTTTCTAAAAGTTTATATAGTGTCTACATGAAGAGAATTGGGTAGAAGGGGAAGGGAAAAAGAAAGACAGTTTTGAGTTATGTTGTCACGCTCCCCGGGTCCTCGGTTCCGCTCCCCGGGTCCTCACCCCCGCTCCCCGGCTCACCTGCCACGCTCCCCGCTCTCCAGCCTCCGGTGCCCGTCCTTCCCAGGCCCCCTGGTCTCCGATCCCGGCGCCCGACGGCTTCCCAGGCCCTGGCCGGCTCCCCTGCGTCCTCCTCTCAGCTTCCTTCCCTGGCTTCTGGCACCCGGGCGGCGCGCATGCGCATTAGGGCGCGCGCGCGGTCACTGACCCTTTCTTAAAGGGCCAGCATCCATTAACAGGAAATGAGGCTAAACAGGTACAGGGTATAAAGGGGGTTATTGTCCAAGGGGGCGGGGCCTGATCTTCGTGTTTCCTAAGCTAGGAGTTAGGTCTCCTGGTGTCTCTGTGCATATACTCACCTATCTCTCTTGTAGAGCCGTGCCTGCCTCGCCATCCAGTCCTGCCGTATCCTGAACCCCGAACGCTGTCCATCTGCCATCCTGACAGTCCGCACCATCTCGGATCCCTGCGGTGACCCGTCATCTCGCTCCAAAGGTTCCGGACCCCGCCTGACATCATCTCGGCTTCCGAACCTGAGCTGCGTCACCCGGACTACCACCCGTGACTCCGTGGTCCCAGGGACTTCTCCGCTATACTCGTGTGCACGGACTGTTCTGCTGTTTATAGTGTTCCAGCTACCGGACTCTTTACTACCATCTAGGAGTTCGGCCCAGTGGATCCACCTCCTGGGTCTGCCCGTCCACCTGGCCGTGACAGTAAGATCAGGCCATGGATCCCGCTGCAGCACTAGCAGCCGTACAGGAGGAACTCCAACGCCAGCGTGAAGTCCAGACCCGCATGCTGCAATTCATGTCTTCTGTGGACGCCCGCCTGAACACGCTACAAACGGCAGTTACGACTTCAACATCCCGGGCTTCCACTAGTCAATCCACGGATCCAGCTCCTGTGGCGACTTCTTCAGATACCACCAGACTTCGGTTGGCTTCACCACCCCGGTACGCCGGAGACCCCAAGACCTGCAGGGGATTCTTAAACCAATGCTCCCTCCATTTCACGCAGCTGCCGCATTTGTTTGCCTCCGACCAAGCCAAGGTCGCCTTCATCATGTCCCATCTAGAGGGTGAGGCACTGGCGTGGATGAACCCCTTGTGGGAGAAGGGGGATCCTGTGACCACGAACATCCAGGACTTCCTGCAGGCATTCCGTGGTACTTTTGATGAGCCCGGACGCGCCTCCGCGTCTGCTTCATCTCTTCTCCGGTTACGTCAGGGGACTCTGACGGTGGGTCAATACGCGATCCGGTTTCGCACCCTGGCCTCAGAACTCGGGTGGAACAACGAGGCCCTAACCGCCGCCTTCTGGGAAGGACTCTCAGGGCGAATTAAAGACGAGCTGGCGGGTCGTGACGTACCGACCACCCTGGATGCCCTGATTGCCCTAGCGACTTGAGTGGACATTCGCTTTCAGGAGCGATCCAAGGAAGTGTCCCGTGAGAGACGTCCAGTACGGCATTCCTCTCCTCCGCAGAAACCCTCCGTACTTCAGTCATCGACAGCTGGGGCTCCCGTCCACAAGCCCATGCAGATCGACCGAGTGCGTCAGTCTGAACAACGTCGAGCAGAGCGGCTCGCCAAGGGTCTCTGCTTTTACTGCGGTGATAGCACACACCTGCTACGCTCCTGTCCAGAGAGGCCGGGAAACTCCAAAGCCTAGGGTTGGTAGGAGAGGCCACCCTAGGTGCTGGGACTCTCTCTGACCCGGTTACATGGACAGTGCAAGTGACAACGGGAGAGACGCGGTTCACGGCTGATGCCTACCTCGATTCCGGGGCAGCAGGCAATTTCATCCAGCAGGCCACGGTGGACAAGTACCGGGTGCCTGTTATTCCACTCGACAAGCCCCTAGTGATTGCCTCGGTGGATGGGAGACCCCTCTCTGACACCATCTCCTGGATCACCAGGCCGGTCGAACTGCGTATCGGTGCCCTTCACACCGAGAACATCGCTTTCTACGTTCTCCCACACATGTCCCACCAGATCCTGCTGGGACTTCCATGGTTGCGGACACACGAACCATCAGTTAGCTGGGGCACTGGCGAGATCACCCGATGGGGCTCTTCGTGTCATGAGAGGTGCCTAAAGTCCATACAACCCATCCGACGACCTCCGGTTCCAGAGAACCTACCGGGGCTGCCCTCGGCCTATTGGTCCTTTGCAGATGTCTTTGATAAAAAGGAATTCGAGGTACTGCCGCCACATCGTCCATACGATTGTGCCATCGACCTGCTCCCAGGAACAACACCACCACGAGGACGCATATATCCTTTATCTCCAGCCGAAACAAGGGCCATGTCTGCTTACATCTCAGAGAGCCTGGCAAGGGGGTTCATTCGGAGATCCTCCTCTCCTGCTGGAGCAGGTTTCTTCTTTGTCAAGAAGAAAGAGGGCGACTTACGCCCATGCATAGACTACCGGGGTCTGAATCAAATCACCATAAAAAACAAGTACCCTCTGCCGCTCATTCCCGAATTGTTTGACCGGCTTAGAGGAGCTCGTGTGTTCACCAAGCTGGATCTTCGGGGTGCTTACAATCTGGTACGCATCCGCTCTGGTGACGAATGGAAAACCGCGTTCAATACGCGCGATGGACATTATGAATACTGCGTGATGCCCTTCGGCCTGTGTAACGCTCCTGCCGTCTTTCAAGAACTGGTGAACGACGTGTTCCGGGACCTTCTCTACATCTGTGTGGTAGTGTATCTAGATGACATCCTTGTCTTCTCTCCGGACCTCCAAACCCACAGAGAAAACGTACAGCTGGTTCTACAAAGACTGAGAGAGAATCGTCTGTACGCAAAGTATGAGAAGTGTGTCTTTGAGCAGTCTTCTCTCCCCTTTCTGGGGTACATCATCTCTGATACTGGACTGCAGATGGATCCCAAGAAGGTCTCCGCCATTCTCAACTGGCCTCCTCCTTCTGGACTGAAGGCAATCCAACGCTTCCTGGGATTCGCCAACTACTACCGCCAGTTTATCCCTCACTTCTCTGCCTTGACTGCTCCTCTCTCCGCTTTGACTAAGAAGGAGGCTAATCCAAAGGACTGGTCACCTGCGGCTGACGCCGCGTTTGGCTCTCTGAAGCGGGCTTTTGCTTCCTCTCCTGTACTCCACCGTCCGGAGTTAAACCGCCAGTTCACCTTGGAGGTGGATGCCTCCTCCTCAGGAGCCGGAGCAGTGCTCATGCAAAAGTCCTCCTCCGGGAAGATGGTGACTTGCGGATTCTTCTCCAAGGGCTTCTCAGCGCCTGAACGCAACTACACCATCGGTGACCGAGAGCTCTTGGCAGTCAAACTGGCTTTGGAGGAATGGCGCTACCTCCTGGAAGGTGCAGTGTACCCCGTGATTATTTACATGGACCACAAGAACTTGGAATACCTACGGTCCGCTCAGCGTCTGAACCCACGGCAAGCCAGGTGGTCCCTATTCTTTGCCAGGTTTGATTTCCAGCTTCACTTCCGACCCGCGGACAAGAATGTACGCGCTGATGCCTTGTCCAGGTCTTTCATGCCCATGGAGCAGGAGGAAGAGACTACCCAACCCATCATTTGTCCTAGTAAAATCATTCCGGTGGCCCCTGTCACCCTGGCCCAGATACCGCCCGGGAAGACCTATGTCTCCGAGGTAGACAGGGAAAAAGTGTTACACTGGGGTCATGCCTCGAAAACAGCCGGTCATGCTGGTCAGAAAAAGACATGGGGTGCGATTGTACGTCATTATTGGTGGCCATCCCTTCGCACGGACGTCGCTGCTTTTGTATCCGCCTGTTCCTCTTGTGCCAGGAACAAGACGCCCAAACACCTCCCATATGGCCGTCTTCTGCCTCTGCCGATACCCTCAGTTCCGTGGCAACACATAGCAATGGACTTTATTACGGACTTGCCATTGTCCTCCGGACACACAGTCATATGGGTCGTGGTGGACCGGTTCTCTAAAATGGCCCATTTCGTCCCTATGGCTGGACTGCCCTCTGCTCAGGAACTCGCGGACGCCTATATACAACACATCTTCCGCTTGCATGGCTTTCCATTACACATCGTATCCGACAGAGGAACTCAGTTCACCTCCCGCTTCTGGAGGGCTCTCTGTAAACATCTGGGAGTGACTCTGGACTTTTCATCTGCATACCATCCTCAGTCTAATGGCCAGGTAGAGAGGGTCAATCAAATCTTGACCTCTTTCTTACGTCACTATGTTAACGCCCATCACGACGACTGGTCCGCTCTTCTTCCTTGGGCTGAATTCTCCCACAACCACCACAGTGAGTCGTCCTCCAGCTCTCCCTTCCATGTCGTTTACGGACTTCAGCCTTCCATCCCATTGCCTGTATCCCCTTCTTCGGATGTCTGTTACACCTCGTGGCTCTCCTGTGGCAAGGAATGAGACAGTCTCCTTGCCTGCCACGAGCGCTCCTGCTCCGCAGCGCCGAAGGTCTGCCAGACTGCGCAGAGTGCAGGAGAAACCTCCTCAGAGAGGCAGCACAAGGGTGACACCTAGTGGTACTCCTGTTGCAAGAAATGAGGCGGTCTCCCATTCCTTGCCTGCCACAGCTCCTCCTGCTCAGCAGCCTCGAAGGTCTGTGAGGTTGCGCAATGTGCAGAGATTTGCTGCTCAGGGAAGCAGTGAGACTCCCGTTATCTCTACACATTGTGAGACCGAGGATCCCGCCTCTATTTCCCAGAGGCAGGAGGGTGAGCATGTGCTATGCTTGGTGGATCCTGATTCGCCCACTGACGTCACACGGCTTGATGACAAGGCTGGTGACGTGGTGAATCCTGACTGGCCAGGCTGGGATGTCGTGGATCCTGATTGGGTCAAGTCCGTCATCTCCGCCTCGCGCCCGCCCTTGGCTGGAGCTACACCTCCTTAAAAGCTCCTCCTGCCATCATGGCGGCGCGCGACCGTCCTTCTATGTTTGGATGTCTGGCAGCGTGCTGCCACGCCACTGCTCAGGCATTATCTTCTTCTGTGGGCTTGGCCCTTGCTGCTTAGGCAGCACCTGGTTTGCAGGCCGTGTCCCTGCCTTGCTGCTCCGGCAGTAGCTCCTTCTACAGGCCGTGTTCCTGTCCCAGGTGAGCTCCTCGAGTCTCCACTGGACTCACCTGGTTATTGAAAGCACACGTGCGTGGGCACCTCTGTGCTACCCTCGTGCCATATTCTCGTGACTTCCACTGGCACACGTGCGTGGGCACCTCTGTGCTTCCCCGTGCAACAGGTACACCGAGCCGTGTGATCCCTGCCATACAACCCACACGGGTTAGGGCAGACCGGTGTACATAGATCGTCTGTGACATTCCAGACGATCGCTAGCAGCAACCCGCTCACTCTTCACCCACCATAGCAGCGGTCCCTTACACCGCACAGTGGACCTTGACCGGCGGAAGCTGTCCATTCCCCATCTTGGCACGCTTCCCCGGGTCCCCCTCGTAACATTACGGTCGCGCCAAAGGTCTGGCTATGGCTGAAGAGCAGCAGCAGTTGCTGCGTTATGTGCAGCAGTTGAAATCACGTTTGGCAGCAGTGGAGCAGTCTTCCTCCGACAAGATTGCTCTGACGACAGTCGCCACCCAGGCGGCTACCCAGGCTGTGCTATTGGGCGGAAGGTCTCCTCGCCTTGCGCTTCCAGAGCGCTTTAGCGGGGACAGCTCCGAGTGCCGTGGGTTTATAAACCAAGTTACCACCTACTTAGAGCTGTCCGCGACTCTTTACGCTACCGAGAAGGCGAAGGTAGCCTTCGTCCAGTCCCTGCTCACAGGGAGAGCGCTGAAGTGGTCCACGCCGTTGTGGGAGCGCGGAGATCGGGTGGTGAATAACTTAGCATCTTATCTTGGGGCCATGAGAATGGTGTTCCTCGGGCCTCAAGTCACCCACGACTCCGCGCTGCTCCTCCTACGACTTCGGCAAGGGTCCGCTTCAGTCGGGGACTTTGCCGTACACTTTAGGACACTTGCCGCAGAGCTGGACTGGCCCGATAAGGTTCTTATCCCTGTGTTCTGGGAGGGCCTGGCAGGGTTCGTCAAAGACGCACTGGCCACGCGTGAGGTGCCTGCTACTTTAGAGTCCTTGATTGTGGTTGCCTCTCGCATAGACATCCGCCAGGCGGAGCGGAGGCTCGAGGTCTCTTCAGCACCCACGTCCTCACGGCCTAAAAAGCGTCTGGCCCCCGTATTCCACCAGACAGGTCTCCCAGCCAGCTCTGTAGGCGACTCCGTGGAGTCAATGGAGGTGTCCAAAGCGGTCTCCTCTACCCCAGGTTCTCGGTCTGGTGTCATCTGCTTTTCCTGTGGGCAGAGGGGACACATAGCTACCCGATGTCCCAAACCGTCGGGAAAAGACAGCGTCTAGTTTCCATCAGAGGGGGATTACTAGACGCTGCTTCTCCCTCTAGGTTGACTATCAGCGCCCAGTTGCAGTTTGGCACTACTCTCTTCTCTGCTCTGGCCTGCCTGGACTCAGGCGCTGATGGCAATTTCATTTCGACCTCCCTGGCAACCCGATACTCAGTTCCCCTGGTTCTCTTACCCAAGCCACTCAGGGTTCGGGTAGTCAACGGGTCCCTGCTAGTCGATCCCATCACCCAGATCACCATCCCTCTCAGGATGGAAGTACCACCAGGACACCATGAGCAGGTGTCCTTCCTGGTGCTTCCAGGGGGGACGGATGAGATCCTACTGGGCCTCCCCTGGTTGAGACAGCATGCTCCTATACTCAACTGGGCAACAGGGGAGATCTCATCATGGGCAGGATCCTGTAGGGAGCACCTCGTGACTACCGAACCACCCGCTACCATTAGGTCGGTTGGGTCCTCAGGGAATACAGGGGAGCCAGGTTTACCGACACCTTATGAGGCCTACAGGGACGTCTTCTCCAAGAGGGCCGCAGATACCCTTCCTCCCCACCGGCCATACGATTGCCGAATAGACCTGAAGCCAGGCTCCGAGCCCCCTAGGGGCAGAGTGTATCCCCTCTCTGCTCCAGAGACGGAGGCTATGTCCAAATATATTCAGGACAGCCTGGCAAAAGGGTTCATTCGCAAGTCTATTTCACCGGCCGGTGCGGGGTTCTTCTTTGTGCAAAAGAAGGAAGGGGATCTACGCCCCTGTATCGATTACAGGGGATTAAATGCAATCACGATCAAAAACAAATACCCTTTGCCCCTCATTACGGAGTTATTTGATCGATTCCGCGGGGCAAAGATCTTCACGAAGCTGGATCTACGCGGG
Source organism: Anomaloglossus baeobatrachus (assembly GCF_048569485.1). Classification (NCBI taxonomy): domain Eukaryota; kingdom Metazoa; phylum Chordata; class Amphibia; order Anura; family Aromobatidae; genus Anomaloglossus; species Anomaloglossus baeobatrachus. The sequence continues at coordinate 122,512,191 of NC_134357.1, forward strand.
GCGTATAATCTAGTGCGAGTCCGAGAGGGCGACGATGAGTGGAAGACCGCCTTCAACACCAGGGACGGTCACTACGAGTATCTCGTAATGCCCTTCGGACTCTGCAATGCCCCCGCCGTATTTCAAGACTTTGTGAATGATGTTTTCCGGGATTTGTATCTTTCCGTGGTTGCATACCTGGATGATATCCTTATCTTCTCCCCCGATCTTGCCACCCATCGGAGGGATGTCATCCGAGTACTTAAGAGGCTCCGCACTCATTCGTTATATGCTAAGCTAGAAAAGTGCGTTTTTGAACGTGAATCCTTGCCGTTCCTGGGGTATATCGTGTCCAGTCAGGGGTTAGCAATGGATCCGGGGAAGTTGGAGACAGTGATGAAATGGCCTGAGCCCCGCTCGCTGAAAGCGATCCAGCGATTCTTGGGGTTTATCAATTATTATCGCCAGTTCATTCCCAACTTCTCGACGGTGGCAGCACCCATCATTGCCCTTACCCGCAAGGGCGCTAATCCCAAAGCATGGACACGGGAAACGGTAGAGGCATTTCACACTCTCAAAACTTACTTCTCCAGAGCTCCCATCCTTCATCGTCCAGACATCTCCAAACCCTTTCTACTAGAGGTAGACGCCTCTTCGGTCGGTGCTGGTGCAGTCCTGTACCAGAAAGACGAACGAGGAAGGAAGCATCCTTGTTTCTTTTTCTCCAAGACCTTTTCTCCGGCCGAGAGGAACTACTCCATAGGGGATAGGGAGTTACTGGCGATGAAACTAGCATTCCAGGAATGGCGGCATCTCCTGGAGGGTGCGAAGCATCCATTTGAAGTATTTTCCGACCATAAAAATCTAACATACCTCCAGACAGCACAACGCCTGAACCCAAGGCAGGCCCGTTGGTCCTTGTTCTTCTCCCGGTTCCGCTTTATTATCCGCCACCTGGCCGGTGAGAAGAACGTACGGGCCGATGCCTTGTCACGTTGTATGGTTGTGTTGGAGGAGGACGAGGAGGAGCCTCGTCTTATACTACCCCCGGACAGCTTGAGGATGGTCACTCCCACTTCTTTGGACCAGGTGCCACCTGGCAAGACTCTCGTTCCCCCTGAACTACGGAATGAGGTGCTATCGTGGGCCCATGCCTCCAAGGTCGGGGGTCACTTTGGGGTCAAAAGGACCAGAGACCTTGTGACTAGGCACTATTGGTGGCCGAGACTACCCCAGGACATACAGGAGTATGTGGGAGCCTGTATGTCGTGTGCACGGAATAAGCCGTCCCGGCAGAGACCGGCAGGTCTTCTTCACCCACTGCCAGTGCCGGATCGTCCCTGGGAAGTGGTGGGAATGGACTTCCTGGGAGATCTGCCCAAGTCAGCAGGTCACAAGGTCGTATGGGTCATCACGGATCACTTCTCTAAAATGGTCCACTTGGTGCCTCTCCCACGACTCCCGACGTCACGTGCTCTCGCCACCTTATTCATTAGGCATGTATTTAGGCTGCATGGCATGCCTGACAAGGTGGTGAGCGACCGGGGTCCCCAGTTCGCGTCTCGCTTCTGGAGAGAGCTCTGTAAGCTCCTGCAGATAGAGCTGAACATCTCCTCCGCATACCATCCCGAAACCAATGGACTGGTAGAGAGGACCAATCAGACCTTGGTAACTTACCTCCGCCATTTTATCTCCGCGCACCACGACAACTGGGCTAACCTCCTTCCTTGGGCCGAATTTGCCATTAATAATTCGGTCCATGAATCCTCTGGTCAGACTCCGTTCCTGCTCAATAACGGACAACATCCCAGAATCCCGGTTCCGATGCCCATTACGTCACCCGATCCTAGAGTGGAGGATTGGGCGACCGAGGCCCGGGAGATCTGGGATAACACCCAAGAGGCCCTTAAGAGGGCTAAAGACCGGATGGTGACAACGGCTGATGAGCGCCGCCGCCCTGCACCATCCTTCGCCCCTGGTGACCTAGTGTGGCTGTCCTCTAAGAATGTTAACCTACGGGTACAGGCAGCCAAGTTCGCCCCTAGGTACCTGGGCCCGTTTAAAGTGCTAGAGCATGTGAACCCGGTGGCATACCGACTCCAGCTCCCTCCACGCTGGGCTATAGCCAACACCTTTCACGTGTCCCTCCTGAAACCCGTACGACTTAATAAGTTCTCGGGGTCCCTGACGCCTCAAACTGACTCCCCGCCCGACGACTCTGAGGTGGCGAAGCTTGTGGAGACAAAAGTTATACGTGGCAGGAGGTACTACCTCGTGGAGTGGGTCGGCCGTGCTCCGGAGCATAGATCCTGGGAATTGGAGGATCATATCCACGCCCCGGGTTTGATAGCGGCCTTCGAGCACGGGCAGGGGGGGGGGCCTAGACGGGGGGGTAATGTTACACCTCGTGGCTCTCCTGTGGCAAGGAATGAGACAGTCTCCTTGCCTGCCACGAGCGCTCCTGCTCCGCAGCGCCGAAGGTCTGCCAGACTGCGCAGAGTGCAGGAGAAACCTCCTCAGAGAGGCAGCACAAGGGTGACACCTAGTGGTACTCCTGTTGCAAGAAATGAGGCGGTCTCCCATTCCTTGCCTGCCACAGCTCCTCCTGCTCAGCAGCCTCGAAGGTCTGTGAGGTTGCGCAATGTGCAGAGATTTGCTGCTCAGGGAAGCAGTGAGACTCCCGTTATCTCTACACATTGTGAGACCGAGGATCCCGCCTCTATTTCCCAGAGGCAGGAGGGTGAGCATGTGCTATGCTTGGTGGATCCTGATTCGCCCACTGACGTCACACGGCTTGATGACAAGGCTGGTGACGTGGTGAATCCTGACTGGCCAGGCTGGGATGTCGTGGATCCTGATTGGGTCAAGTCCGTCATCTCCGCCTCGCGCCCGCCCTTGGCTGGAGCTACACCTCCTTAAAAGCTCCTCCTGCCATCATGGCGGCGCGCGACCGTCCTTCTATGTTTGGATGTCTGGCAGCGTGCTGCCACGCCACTGCTCAGGCATTATCTTCTTCTGTGGGCTTGGCCCTTGCTGCTTAGGCAGCACCTGGTTTGCAGGCCGTGTCCCTGCCTTGCTGCTCCGGCAGTAGCTCCTTCTACAGGCCGTGTTCCTGTCCCAGGTGAGCTCCTCGAGTCTCCACTGGACTCACCTGGTTATTGAAAGCACACGTGCGTGGGCACCTCTGTGCTACCCTCGTGCCATATTCTCGTGACTTCCACTGGCACACGTGCGTGGGCACCTCTGTGCTTCCCCGTGCAACAGGTACACCGAGCCGTGTGATCCCTGCCATACAACCCACACGGGTTAGGGCAGACCGGTGTACATAGATCGTCTGTGACATTCCAGACGATCGCTAGCAGCAACCCGCTCACTCTTCACCCACCATAGCAGCGGTCCCTTACACCGCACAGTGGACCTTGACCGGCGGAAGCTGTCCATTCCCCATCTTGGCACGCTTCCCCGGGTCCCCCTCGTAACAGATGTCCCTGCTGCAGATACAGTAGCCCGTGACTTTGCAACCATTTGGGACTCTGTCAAAGCGTCCCTTGGGCGTGCTTCCCTGCGGATGAAAAGACACGCAGACAAGAAACGTCTGGACCCTCCGTGTTTCTCTCCTGGAGATCTCGTCTGGCTTGCTTCCCAGTACGTCCGCCTGAAGATACCATCATACAAGCTGGGTCCTCGCTACATTGGGCCGTTTAAAGTCCTCAACAAGATCAATGAGGTCTCCTACAAGCTACAGCTCCCGGCCACGATGAGGATACCCAACTCATTCCACGTCTCCCTGCTCAAGCCGGTTGTCCTTGGTCTCTTCTCCGCTGCTGCCAGTCCGGCTCCTCCACCTATTGCCGATGACGACATCTATGCGGTAAGGGATATCGTGGCCATGAAGACCGTACGAGGTCGACAGTTCTTCCTGGTGGACTGGGAAGGGTATGGTCCTGAGGATAGGTCCTGGGAGCCCAGGGAGAACGTGGGCACTCCTCTGATCCGTGCCTTCATGTCCCGGTTGCGGGGAGGGGGGCGTGGGGGGGGGGGTACTGTCACGCTCCCCGGGTCCTCGGTTCCGCTCCCCGGGTCCTCACCCCCGCTCCCCGGCTCACCTGCCACGCTCCCCGCTCTCCAGCCTCCGGTGCCCGTCCTTCCCAGGCCCCCTGGTCTCCGATCCCGGCGCCCGACGGCTTCCCAGGCCCTGGCCGGCTCCCCTGCGTCCTCCTCTCAGCTTCCTTCCCTGGCTTCTGGCACCCGGGCGGCGCGCATGCGCATTAGGGCGCGCGCGCGGTCACTGACCCTTTCTTAAAGGGCCAGCGTCCATTAACAGGAAATGAGGCTAAACAGGTACAGGGTATAAAGGGGGTTATTGTCCAAGGGGGCGGGGCCTGATCTTCGTGTTTCCTAAGCTAGGAGTTAGGTCTCCTGGTGTCTCTGTGCATATACTCACCTATCTCTCTTGTAGAGCCGTGCCTGCCTCGCCATCCAGTCCTGCCGTATCCTGAACCCCGAACGCTGTCCATCTGCCATCCTGACAGTCCGCACCATCTCGGATCCCTGCGGTGACCCGTCATCTCGCTCCAAAGGTTCCGGACCCCGCCTGACATCATCTCGGCTTCCGAACCTGAGCTGCGTCACCCGGACTACCACCCGTGACTCCGTGGTCCCAGGGACTTCTCCGCTATACTCGTGTGCACGGACTGTTCTGCTGTTTATAGTGTTCCAGCTACCGGACTCTTTACTACCATCTAGGAGTTCGGCCCAGTGGATCCACCTCCTGGGTCTGCCCGTCCACCTGGCCGTGACATATGTATGTTACAAAATGTACCTTGTGAGTAGAAATGAGCCACCCCCCTAGTGTTCGAGTTCGGTTCGGTTCATCGAACGGCGGCTTAGTTTGGCGAACGTTCGATGAACGTTCGACGAACCCCTTCGAACCCCATTGAAAACAATGGGAGGCAAACACAAACACATATAAACACATTATACATGTACACATACAGTTAATAAACATTTCCATTACACTTACAGGTCCCCGCGATCCGTCCTACACTCTGTCTCCCGCCGCTTTTCTTTCCGATCATCGCTGCGCCCTCCCGGTAACCAGAACTGATGATAGGACCTTCCGTGACGTCGTCATAGCATGTGACCAGTCACGTGTGTATTATCTCATTGGCTACAGACTGGTCACATGGCTAGACATCATTCTAGGTCGTGTTAGTGCATCTCTCCGGTACGCGGTGCTCTTTTGAGCATCTCCGTGTACCGGCGAGATGCTTGGGCACATGCTTGGCTCCTCATTCCTGCATGTCAGCGCTCTTTACAGAGTCAACTCACATGCAAGGACTGGATGCCACAGCCAGTTACTATAGCAACAGTGGCAGCGGTGATGTCACCGCTTACAACCCGCAGCCTCTGCTCACTCACTGAGTGATTAGACTGCACGGGAGCAGCAGTGTCTTCCTCACATGCAGGGCTGTCTGATGTAGCAAAGCTGCATGGGTTGAAGGAGAAAAAAGACATAAGACCAGGATCGTGGAGGGGTGAGAGGGAGTAATAAACATGGACTCTTTAAGTGTGTCTGTGTATTTATTTCTATTAAAGTATTTTTTCTCTGTGTGGTGTCTTTTTTAACCCTTTATTGGAGATTCTTAATGGCTGGGTCAAACTTACCTGACATTAAGAATCTCTGGCTTAGTACTAGCTAATAAAACAAAGATAGTATTAACCCATTATCACCCAGCGAGCCACTGTCACCAGGGCAGCTGGCAGAGTTGGATACAGCACCAGATAATGGCGCTTCTATGAAAGCGCCAATTTCTGGGGCGGCTGCGGGCTACAATTTTCAGCAGAGGGGCCCAGAAAGCTTGGGCCAACCTGTGCTATGGATTCCAACCCCCAGCTGCCTAGTTGTACCTGGCTGGACACACAAATGAGGCGAAGCCCATGTCTTTTTTTTTTTTTTAATTATTTCATGAAAAAGGGCTTCCCTATATTTTTAGTTCCCAGCCGGATACAAATAGGCAGCTGAGGGTTGGGGGCAGCTGTACCTGCCTGCTGTCTGGCTAGCATACAAAAATATGGTGAAGCCCACGTCATTTTTTTAGGAGGCAAAAAACGCAACAGGAGACACGTACGGTTTTTCATGCAGAAGTGTGTTTTAGGCCTTAGGCAGTAGCTCTATCCATTGAGCCACTGCCTGTAATGAAAAGCATAGGAAGATTTGGTTAGATTAGTAGAGAATCCAGAAGTAGATTATTCAGCTACAAGGATGGATGGATGGAGAGAGGGATGGATGGATGGAGGGATAGAGGGATGGATGGAGAGATGGAGGGAGGGATGGAGGGAGGGATGAAGGGAGGGATGAATGGATGGAGAGATGGATGGAGAGATGGAGGGAGGGATGGAGGGAGGGATGAATGGATGGAGGGAGGGATGGAGGGATGGATGAATAGATGGATGGGATGATTAACCCCTTATTACCACGACTGTCACTGCACCCGGGCAATTCGGGATGAGCCAGGTAGAGTCCCGGGACTGTCGCATCTAATGGATGCGGCAATTTCGGGCGGCTGCTGGCTGATATTGTTAGGGTGGTGGGCTCCCCATAATGTGGCACTCCTCATCCTGACAATACCAGCCTCCAGCCGTGTGGCTTTATCCTGGCTGGTATCAAAATTGGGGGGAACCGCATTTTTTGTTTTTTTTTATTATTTATTTTACTGCACGAGATAGACCTGCTCGCTAGCGGTTGTGATTAGTTGCAGTGAGACAGCTGTCACTCATCGTGGGGGCGTGTCTGACTGCAACCAATCATGGGCGCTGGCTGGTGAGTGGGGAAAGCAAGGAATACCAGAGTGAATAATGAAGCGGCAGCCATTTTCAAAAGAGGAAAAGCCGCCGGAGCTTTGTGACAACCGTGCAGCGCCGCGCCTGTAATATTGGAAAGAGAGAGGGATTGTGCTGGGGACGCAGGACGCATGCAAATGCACAATGTGCACACATTGCCTTACTGTGAAAAGCCACGCTTTTGGTGATCAAACCGTTATCGAGCGTAACTCGAACTGTCGAACGTGAAGCAAATCGTTGAAGTTCGTCGAACGACTCGAACACCAACCAAAATCACTCGAATTTGAAATTGGCGAACCGTTAAAATCAAACATCGCTCAACTCTACTTGTGATCGACTAAAATGGCGATGGTGTGGTATGGGCCTGTGAACTTTGTTGTGGATGTGGGGACTCTAGGCCGCAATACTGTGATAAACCATGTGCTATTCCTGGTGGCAGCCATTTTATGTCAGATCTTAAAATGGTGGACGAAGCACATGGTGGCCAAGGCATGGTTTGGTAAAAAAAAAAAAGGAAGTGAGAGGGGGATGTGTGAAGAAGACCATGTGCTGTGTAAATGTTTAAACAACACACTGTGTGGACTACTACATAATCAGACAGAAAAAAAAGGTGTTATTATATATAATTAGACTAAGATCATGGACAAATATATATATATATATATATATATATATATATATATAGATCAAAAAAGGTCCGTGGAGCCTCTGTTAGGAGTCTCGACACAGAAAATAGCCAGATATCCCTCCGGGAAGGACCTAGAGATCAGTGATTGTTTTGTCTAAATATATATAAAATAATATTTGGGAGTTGGGACAGTCATAAAGAGTGTCAGATTAGTAGGAAATTGGATTTAATGGGTATTTGCAATGTGAGTCTCAGGGATCAAAATGTCAAAGTCCATTGCTATATTGAAAATAATAAATTAAAGCTGTTAGCAAAAGTTTCTAATACTAAAAGATTGAATATTGAATGATTGAGTAGTTGTGCTGGAGGTGGCTGTGGAAGACACTTAAGATAGATCCAGTGTGCAGGTTGAATTGAATCAGGACAGTCATAGGGGGAATGTCTTAATAATTAGTAAGCAATAAAATAAGAGAAAAAAAACCCTTAAATAAACGTACCTTGGAAACAGATCTGATGGAAGATAAGAAGGAAAAATGAAAAAGGATGTCTTCCAGTTGTGGATGGGATGGGTGAATTTTGGGAGTTGCATGTTTTTAAAAATAAATAAATATATCCAACGGAGAAGAGAGATTTTTAACCCAACAAGGAAAAGACAAACCCTGTGTGGTTTTGGCTTCAGGGGGTGGACCCAAAATCCAGGTTTCCCAGTTTGTAGGTCAAAGAATTAAAGTTTCAGTTTACGGGGGGGGGAAGGGGGGGAGAGGGGTAGTCCTATTGTTTGCTATATAAAAAAATGGAGACTTTTCCCTTCTTTTAGCAATTCATTGTAAATTGTATTGGAAAAAGTAATTGACCATAGTATTTTATTTACTGATTCTATCTAAACATAATAAATTGAATATGAATTTTTGACATGTTTATATTTATTGGTAGATATTGGAGCATAGAGGTTAGGCTGTGTGCAATTGGTTAATTCTTACAATCTTTATTAATAATCTAATTTATTAATAATTACAATAATTTTAAGGTATGTGGATGATTTATGGTAATCTGTTTATGATATTTAATGTCTTAAATCATCTGTTTTCGTGATACTCGTGCTGTACTCGTGGTCTTCATCCCTGCATGTTGGCGCTCTTTTGAGAGCCAGCCCTCATGCAGGGATTGGCTGGCAGACCACTGCAATGCCACAGCCCTGTTAGTTGTGGAATTGCAGTGATTGGCCGGCCTGCACAGCGTGACCGAGCCTTTATACCGGCGGGCGCGCTGTGCTCTGCACACAGCCATCTCATATTCCCTGCTTTCCCCGCCCACAGGCACCTATGATTGGTTGCAGTGAGACACGCCCCCACGCTGAGGGACAGGTGTCTCACTGCACCCAATCACAGCAGCCGGTGGGCGTGTCTATACTGTGCAGTAAAATAAATAAATAAATAATTTAAAAAAATGGCGTGCGGTCCCCCCAATTTTAATACCAGCCAGATAAAGCCATACAGCTGAAGGCTGGTATTCTCAGGATTGGGAGCCCCACGTTATGGGGAGCCCCCCAGCCTAACAATATCAGTCAGCAGCCGCCCAGAATTGCCGCATACATTAGATGCGACAGTTCTGGGACTGTACCCGGCTCTTCCCGATTTACCCTAGTGCGTTGGCAAATTGGGGTAATAAGGAGTTAATGGCAGCCCATAGCTGCCACTAAATCCTAGATTAATCATGTCAGGCGTCTCCCCGAGATACCTTCCATGATTAATCAGTAAATTACAGTTAAAAAACACACACACCCGAAAAATCCTTTATTAGAAATAAAAAACAATAACAAAGTCCCTCATCACCAATTTATTAACTCCGACAAAGCCCTCCTTGTCCGGCGTACTCCACAGTCCTCCAGCGTCGCATCCAGCTCTGCTGCATGCAGGTGACAGGAGCTGCAGAATACACCGCCGCTCCGGTCAGCTTCACACAGCAACTGAGGTGAGTAGCGCGATCAGCTGAGCTGTCACTGAGGTTACCCGCGGCCACCGCTGCATCCACCGCTGGATCCAGGTAACCTCAGTGACAGCTCAGGTGATCGCGCGGCTGTCTTCAGTTGCTGTGTGAAGCTGACAGGAGCGGCGGTGTATTCTGCAGCTCCTGTCACCTTCATGCAGCACAGCTGGATGCGACGCTGGAGAACTGTGGAGTACGCCGGACATGGAGGGTTTGTCGGGGTTAATAAATTGGTGACGAGGGACTTTGTTAGTGTTTTTTATTTCTAATAAAGGATTTTTCGGGTGTGTGTGTTTTTTAACTGTAATTTACAGATTAATCATGGAAGGAATCTCGGGGAGACGCCTGACATGATTAATCTAGGATTTAGTGGCAGCTATGGGCTGCCATTAACTCCTTATTACCCTGGTTTGCCAACGCACTAGGGTAAATCGGGAAGAGCCCGGTACAGTCCCAGAACTGTCGCATCTAATGTATGCGGCAATTCTGGGCGGCTGCTGACTGATATTGTTAGGCTGGGGGGCTCCCCATAACGTGGAGCTCCCCATCCTGAGAATACCAGCCTTCAGCCGTATGGCTTTATCTGGCTGGTATTAAAATTGGGGGGACCGCACGCCGTTTTTTTTAATTATTTAATTATTTATTTCAATGCACAGTATACAAACACCCACCGGCTGCTGTGTTTGGGTGCAGTGAGACATCTGTCACTCAGCGTGGGGGCGTGTCTCACTGCAACCAATCATAGGCGCCGAAAAGCAGGAAAGCAGGGAATACGAGATTGTTTAATGAGCGGCCGGCTTTTTCAAAAGAGGAAAAGCCGCCGGAGTTTAGTGAACAGCTGTGCAGCGCCGCGGCAGTGATCGGGGAACGGTAAGTAAGAGAGAGGGGAGAGACTGACCGACAGACTGTGAGAGGGGGACAGACAAGACAGAGAGAGACAGACAGAGCGAGACCGACCGACGGGAGATAGAATGAAAAAAAAAATGACCGACATCGCTAGTAAAAAGCACAAAACGTGCGTTTTGGACATCGGAGTGCCACACAATGTTTTACGTAAAATCTTTCATGTATTAATCTCAAAAAGTAACATACACCAGCTCTATCTCACTATTGGGTATGTGCCCTTAACATTTCCGCCATGAAAATTCATTTTGGTGTCATTTTGGAAGGTTTTCTGGTGAGTCCGTAAAAATGGGGTAAAACTCGGCCAAAATTGTTCACAGCTGTGACTTTTGAGTGATAAATGCTTCAAGGGGTCTTCCCCATGCTGTTGCCATGTCATTTGAGCACTCTTCTGAGACTTTTGTGACATTTTTAGGGTTTCTACATGCTGCCGGGGGTCATTTCAGAAAAATACTCGGGTCTCCCATAGGATAACATTGGGCTCGGTGCTCGGGCCGAGTACACGAGTATCTTGGGATGCTCGGCCCGAGCCTCGAGCACCCGAGCTTTTTAGTACTCGCTCATCACTAGTTGTAATACAGATTTCTGTGGTTCAAGCAAAGGTGAAACAGCCATTGAAATAGTTTTCCATTATAAGATTACACATAATACAATATTTATGGTGTTCCCAGTTAGGTACAATCTACACAATGAGACTTTTTTGTGCCTAAATGTAGAACTCTGGTGCCACACACTTTTTGAATCTAATTATGGTTTGGATAATATATTTAAAAAGGGGGGGATGATGATGTGGAAAGTCACACCTATTTTTAAGGTTTTAATTTGTTCTTCACCGATTGAGGTTTTTTTCTTTTAAGTTGTCTTTATATTTTTATCTGTAAGGAGGATACAGCAGATATACATATATATCTCATGATTGCTTCCAGGAGATGGAGAAAGAAACTGTCACGCCCGACAACGTCTCTGAACACCCACTTGAAAATCCAGACTACACCCTGTTTACAGACGGCTCAAGATTTGCTGATGAAAAGGGCACCTTTCATACAGGCTATGCTGTGACCACCTCAGTGTCAGTGATCAAAGCTGCAGCACTCCCAGCCCGAATGTCCTCCCAAGAAGCAGAACTTGTGGCCATGGCTGAAGGCTGTACCTATGCTGAAGATGCTACTGCCAATATTTATACAGACTCTCAATATGCTTTCGGCATAGCGCATAGTTCATCACCGCAGCAGGAACTCCAGTCAAAAATGCAGAATATGTCTGCAGACTGATGTTTGCCCTGTCCAGGCCAAAACAAAGTTGCCATCTTAAAGGTCCAAGCCCATGGACCCCAGACCACAGAAGTTGCCAGAAGAAATGCCTATGCTGACAAGAAAGCTAAACAAGCGCTTTAATGAAAGTGGAAGAATCTGAATGCTATATTGGCATAGTTACGACCAGAGCACAGAAGAAGAGGATTCTACAAGACCTATCTTTAGCTGAACCAGAAGATCCCAGAGACTGCATAAATTTTGGTAGAACACCAATGGGTCGGCTCAAGGCAGAAAAAAAAAAGTCACATGAGAAGAACTGCAGACATGGAAAAAAGAAGGAGCCAAGCAAGAAGGTGATATCTGGAAGGTCAACAGTTTACCCTGCCTTCCTAGAAGAATGTGTACCGCCATAGCTGCCTGGGAACATGGTCCCACCCACAGAGGGAAAAAACAGAGCCTAGAAGTGATATGCAAGTTCTTCTATGCCCCTGGGATATCTACCATGCTTGCTGCCTATAATAAGCCTATAATAAGCACTGCCATGTTTGTCAAACTTGTAACACCAGAAGGACAGAAGAAGTCCCACCCAAACACCTAGCAAAGCCCCTGTATCCTTTCCAGACGTGGCTGAGGCAGCGACTGCAAAACTGTCCTGCTTTGCCACAGGGACAGGGGAACAACCCATACTGGAGTAATCCTCACCGTGCCAGGTATCAGGGGACTGGGCGGATGGGTGGGACATAAAGGGATTTCAGCAAAGCACTGTGGTTACCCTCCCCCAACAGCAGATGAGAGAAGCTAGGACAGTGGGTGAAAAGTCTCCCAGCACAAAGGAGGCACAACCAAACTGCAATGAACCTACCCTCAGAGATGTCCTCTCAGCAATGCATGGCTGCAGGGCACTCTAAGGGATACTTTGCGCACTACGACATCGCAGGTGCGATGTCGGTGGGGTCAAATCGAAAGTGACGCATATTCGGCGTCGCTGTCAATATCGGAGTGTGTAAATCCTTTTTGATACGATTAACGAGCGCAAAAGCGTCATAATCATATCATCGGTGTAGTGTCTGACATTTTCATAATTTAGCTGCATCAACAGTACGATGTTGTTCCTCGTTCCCCTGCGGCAGCACACATCACTATGTGAGTAGCTGCAGGAGCGAGGAACATCAGCGTACCTGCGTATGTATTCGTGTATGCGGAGAGACGGAAGTGGGTGGGATGTTTACGTCCCGCTCATCTCCGCCCCTCCGCTTCTATTGGCTGCCTGCCACGTGACATCGCTGTGACACCACACGGCCCGCTCCCTTAGAAAGGAGGCGGGTTGCCGGCCAAAGCGACGTCGCAGGGCAGGTAAGTGCATGTGAAGCGCCGTAGCGATAGTGTTCGCTACGGCAGCTATCACAAGATATCGCTGCTGCGACGGGGGCGGGTGCTACCACGCTCGGCATCGCAGCAATCGGCTTGCGATGTTGCAGCGTGCAAAGTACCCCTAAGCCTGTAGTTTCTTGAGCTTAAAGATGTTTTTGGGAGAATTAGACAGGACCTGCAAAAATACAATGAAAGGATTAAAGAGGTGAAAATGAGAGTAGGGGTGATAGAGGACTAGGTCCCCAGCATTCAGAAGAACCTTAAGACTAGAGATGAGTGAACTTGTTCGATAAAGGTTCGCCAAGGTCAGATTCGCTATGAGCCTTGGCTGGTTCTGCTTGGGCTTAGAAAACAGAACACTTTTCCCAAAAGTCAGCAATGTTCAGTTTTGTTCCATAACTATTTGTGGTTTTTCTAATACTTTACTAATACTTTGGCTACTAAAGTGGTGCTGTATGATAAGAGGGGGACGTGTTTGATGAGGAGAGGGAGTGGGGAGAGGTCAGAGAGCAGCAGACCTTTTTTTCTTAACTTTATGTGTGGATTTTCTGACAGCCAATCAGGGCACAGAAAACATCCACAATGTTCAGACACAAGGGCTTGCGGACATTGCAGACATATAAATTGTGGACATGCGGCGTCGGTACCATTTTGTGATTGCTAAACCTTAGGGATCATGCTGCCACCACTGCTACTAGGCAGTTAGCTTAGCTAGGAGTTTAATACTAGGTAATTGACATAGTTAAGACATAAGGCAATAGTGTAGAATAGGGAAGTGCAGCGTAGGGAATATTGTGTGCCACAAATCGGCATTTCATCATCTAGTGATTAGAGATGAGCGAACTGGCCGTGGTTCGGCTCGAGTTTGGTTCGCCGAACGGAGGTCTCGTTCGAGTTCGGTTCGGCGAACGTTCGACGAACCAAACTCGAACCAATAGGATATAATGGGAGGCAATCACAAACACATAGAAATGCATTATAAATGTACACATACAGTTAATAAACATTGCCATAACACTTACCGGTCCCCGCGATCCCTCCTGCACTCTGTCTCCTGCCGCTATTCCATCCGATGATCGCTGAATACTCCCGGTGACCAGCACTGCCAGCAGTGATGCAGGACCTATCGTGACGTCAAAATAGCCATGTGACCAGTCACGTGGCTATTATCTCATTGGCTACAGACTGGTCACATGACTATGACGCGTCATGTAGGACCTACGAGTGCATCTCTCCGGTACACGGTGCACATTTGTGTATCGCCGTGTACCGGCGACATGCTCTAGCACACGGTCGACTCCCGGTTCCATTAGGGACCGGCTGACACAGCCGGTCATTACCGGAGATCACCGTTGCCATAGAAACGCAGTTAGCGGTGACGTCACCGCTAACCGCGGCTCCGGCAGCACCGTTGCTATGGTAACGCGTCTGTCAGCGTTACCGCTGTTACCGCTGACAGCCAGCAGCACTGATCACTCACGGAGTGAAGGCTGCACGCTGCTTCCCTTGCAGCCTTCACGGAGTGAAGGCTGCACAGGGAGCAGCAGCGTCTTCCCCCATGCAGCAGTGATGGAGCAGAGCTGCATTTGTTGAACGAGAAAAACAGACCATGGATCGTGGAGGGCTGACAGGGGGTAATAAAGATGGAGTCTCTAATGTGTCTGTGTATTTATTTCTATTAAAGTATTTTTTCTCTGTGTGGTGTCTTTTTTTTAACCCTTTATTGGAGATTCTTAATGGCCGGGTCAAACGTGCCTGACATTAAGAATCTCTGGCTTAATACTAGCTAGTAAAACAAAGCTAGTATTAACTCATTATTACCCAACAAGCCACCCGGCTTCAGGGCTGTTGGAGGAGTTGGATACAGCGCCAGATGATGGCGCTTCTATGAAAGCGCCATTTTCTGGGGCGGCTGCGGACTGCAATTCGCAGCAGAGGTGCCCAGAAACCTCGGGCTAACCTGTGCTGCGGATTCCAATCCCCAGCTGCCTAGTTGTACCCGGCTGGACACAAAAATGGGGCGAAGCCCACGTCATTTGTTTTTTAATTATTTCATGAAATAAGTGAAATAATAAAAAAAAACGGGCTTCCCTATATTTTTGGTTCCCAGCCGGGTACAAATAGGCAACTGGGGGTTGGAGGCAGCCCGTGGCTGCCTCCTGTACCTGGCTAGCATACAAAAATATGGCTAAGCCCACGTCATTTTTTTGGTGGGCAAAAAACATCTGCATACAGTCCTGGATGGAGTATGCTGAGCCTTGTAGTTCTGCAGCTGCTGTCTGCTCTTCTCCATACAGACAGACAGCAGCTGCAGAACTACAAGGCTCAGCATACTCCATCCAGGACTGTATGCAGAAGTTTTTTGCCCCCTGAAAAAATTATGTGGGCTTCGCCATATTTTTGTATGCTAGCCAGGTACAGCAGGCAGGTACGGCTGCCCCCAACCCCCAGTTGCCTATTTGTACCCGGCTGGGAACCAAAAATAAAGGGAAGCCCTTTTTTTATTATTTCATGAATTTCATGAAATAATTAGAAAACAAATGACGTAGGCTTCGCCCCATTTTTGTGTCCAGCCAGGTACAACTAGGCAGCTGGGGATTGGAATCCGCAGCACAGGTTGGCCTGAGCTTTCTGGGCCCCACTGCTGTGAATTGCAGTCTGCAGCCGCCTCAGAAAATGGCACTTTCATAGAAGCGCCATCTTCTGGCGCTGTATCCAACTCTTCCAGCACCTGCCTGCTATACCTGGCTAGCATACAAAAATATGGCGAAGCTCACGTCCTTTTTTTGTAGTTTTTTGGCAAAAAAAATAAAAAATGCTTCCCTGGATTTTCCATTGCCAGTGAAGGTAACACCAAGCAGTGGGGGTTAGCAGCCAGTAGCTGCTTGGATTACCCTTAGCTAGCAATACAAAAAATGCAGCGGGAGCCCATATATATTTTTTTTAATTATTTATTTAAATAACTAAAAACAAATTGGGCTTCCCTGTATTTTGATTGCTGGACATCACAGTGCTGTAAAAATAAATCTTTAAAAAAAATGACGTAGCGCTCCGCGTTATTTTTGATTCTCAGCGCAGATAAAGCAGACAGCTATGGGTTGCCACCCCCATCTGCCTGCCGTTACCTTGGTTGGCAATCAAAATACAGGGAAGCCCATTAATTTTTTCTATTTAAAAAATAGTTAAAAAAAAAATGACGTTGGGTACCCCCATTTTTGATAGC
The DNA here is from genome assembly GCF_048569485.1 of Anomaloglossus baeobatrachus. Classification (NCBI taxonomy): domain Eukaryota; kingdom Metazoa; phylum Chordata; class Amphibia; order Anura; family Aromobatidae; genus Anomaloglossus; species Anomaloglossus baeobatrachus. Next base: position 122,528,377 of record NC_134357.1, read on the forward strand.
CAGCTAGGGTAAAGCAGACGGCTGTAGCCTGAAAACCACAGCTGAAAGCTTTACCGTGGTTGGGGATCCAATGTGGAGGTCCCCCCAGGCTCTTTTTTTTATAATTATTTTATAAATATTAATAATTACACAATAAAAGTAGGGTCCCCCCCAAATTGGATCACCAGCCAAGGTAAAGCGGACAGCTGTGGTCTGGTATTCTCAGGGTGGGAAGGTCCATAGTTATTGGGCCTTCACAGCCTAAAAATAGCAGGCCGCAGGCACCCCAGACGTGGCGCATCCACTCGATGCGCCAATCCTGGCGCTTCACCCCAGCTCATCCCGTGCCCTGGTGCAGTGGCAAACAGGGTAATAAATCGGGTTGATACTAGCTGCAAAGTCACCTGAGATCAAGCCCAGCAGTTTGTGATGTCATGGCGTCTATTAGATACCCAACATCATAAACTGTCAGTACTAACAAAAAAAAAAATCGACAAAAGAAATGTATTTGAAAAAACAGTCCCCAAAATTTTTCCTCTTTCACCAATTTATTGTAAGAAAAAAAATAAAGGGGTCCCACGACGACTCTGGACCATCTAGAATATGGGGGGGAGACACTCAGGGAACGTATCCCCCATTTTCTAGGAGTGCGGACCCTTCATGTGAGGAGTGTGGGTGCAATGAATCTGCACTCACTCTCCCCGGGTCCACAGCAGCAGAGTCCATGTCGTAATGGTTGCTACCAAAGCTGCAATGCCCTGCTCATGAGGTAAGGGCATGCCTAATCAGGAGAACTATTCTACATTTCCAAATATTGGTATTTGCTGATATTATTGCTATTCCACCTACTATATATTGGGGATAGGATCTTGGAGATGGAATACCCCTTTAAGTCCAGTTATCCAGCTGAATGAATACTTAACAACAGAGCTCGCTATTTAGATGTGTTTTCTTGTGGCATATAACGGACTCTCATGTTTGGTAGTCGTTCAGCAAGGAAACTATAAAAGCAAATCCCTCCATTTGGAAATGTAGTATGTAGCTCTCCTGATCAATTATGTTCCTTACCTCATGAGCAGGGCATTGCAGTAATAATAATAATTTATTCATTTATATAGCGTTATTAATTCCATAGCGCTGTATGTCTTTGGAGTGTGGGAGGAAACCGGAGTACCTGGAGGAAACCCACGCAAACTCCTTGCAGATAGTGTCCTTGGTGAGAATTGAACCCAGGATCTCAGCGCTGCAAGACTGCAGTGCTAACCACTGAGCCACCGTGCTGCCCGTTTAGCTTACAGATGCATAACCACCACTCACTGTGTCTGAACACAGGAAGCTGAGCTGACAGCCGCTCTGTGCATGCGGCAGCGTCTATTGTGAAGGAGAGGGCCGTGGGGGGATCAACGCTGCACAGGTACCGTGGGACACCGGGGAACACCGGTGGGGTTATAGGGGGTGACCTGGCAGGGCCTGGGGAGGAGTTTTCTGTCGCATGTGTCATGGCACATGCGACAGAAATCAGAGGAGTAGGGTGAATGCGGCCGGTGCGCTGCTGTGCGCGCGACCATCTTGGATTTCTGGGAGGGCATCAGGGGGGGGCACTTTGGCGACACCGGGGGACCGGAGGGGACCGGGGAGGAGATTTATTATGTTTGTTCATGCCAGATGGGAGATAAATAATTTTTTACCGGCGCTGTCATTTACTGTAACGTGATCATCGGTGTACGGTGTATACCTGTGATCACGTGAGCGGGGACCGGAAAAACCATCCTGAATCATGATCTCCAAGGTCTCAGCTAGCCCTGAAACCCCGGAGATTTTCTGACGCTGGGGGGCGTTATTCACTTATTTCTGCCTGCTGTTTATAAACAGCAGATCAGAATAAGGCTACATTAACACGACTGATCCATTTTTGCGGTCTGCAAAAAACAGTCCGTTTTTTTTCATGGGTGCATCCATGTGGCATCCGTTTCCGTTATGTAGACGGTCCGTATGTCATCTGTTTGTCATCCATGTGCCTTCCGTTTTTTTTGTGTACTGCAAAAAAACTGAAGGAGGGTAAATGCATAAATTTACCCAGGATCCATAGCTTCATCCTACATGAGGCGGTCACATGTTCACTCCAGTACCATTTTCTACTGCTTTTCACAGCGTAGAGCGCTCTGGTGATTTTCTTGTGCTTGTGCACTTCATATCAGTCTTTTCTGTCATTATAATGGCAGAAAGTTACATAATGTCCCACTGTCCTGCATTTTGTAATTTTGCACCCTTTGGTGCCTTTCATGTGGCACTAAGGGGTGCTTAGCGTTGTAGTTAGCCAAAAAAATGAAAAAAAAAATGACGTAGGGTTCCCCCTATATTTGTAGCCAGCTAGGGTAAAGCAGACGGCTGCAGCCTGCAGACCACAGCTGGCAACCTCACCTTGGCTGGTAATCCAAAACTGAGGGCACCCCACGCTGTTATTTGAAATTAAATAAATAATTTAAAAAAAAAAACACGTAGGGGTCCCCCAAAATTGGATCACCAGCCAAGGTAAAGCAGACAGCTGGGGTCTGATATTCTCAGACTAGGGAGGTCCATGGTTATTGGACTCTCCCCAGCCTAAAAATAGCAGGCCGCAGCCGCACCAGAAGTGGCGCATCCATTAGATGTGCCAATCCTGGTGCTTCGCCCCTGCTCATCCCGCGCCCTGGTGCGGTGGCAAACGGGGTAATATATGGGGTTAATACCAGATGTGTAATGTCACCTGGCATCAAGCCCTGGGGTTGGTGAGGTCAGGCGTCTATCAGATACCCGACATCACCAACCCAGTCAGTAATTAAAAAAAATAGACGACAAACACATTTTTATTTGAAAAAACACTCCCCAATACATTCCCTCTTTAACCAATTTATTAGAAAGAAAAACAAATCCAGGTCTGGTGTAATCCAAGGGGTTGCCATGACGATCCACACTGTCCCAGTCAATGAAGAGCAGGATGTTCCCCATTGGCTGGGAGAGCAGTGCAGTGACCTGAGCTAACATCAATGGATCAGCCCAGGTCACTGCAGGGGATGACAAGTGCTGCTGTCAGCGAGGTACATTACCTGCGCTGATCTCCTGCACTGCTGACAACACCTGTCACTGAGTTCAATGACCGCCGCCTTCACAGCCAAGTATCACGAGGGGCACGTGACGTCACCGCTAGTCAGTCTTGGGTCGGAAGCGAGAGAAGGTGATGTGACAAGCGGCGGCCATGGAGGACAGTGACAGCACTGAGGTCAAGACTTCATCACCACAGGTAAGCCGAGCGGGACCATGTGTGCAGAGTGCCAGGAGGACGTCAGTGTCGTGGACTGCATGGCTGGGGACTTGTGTGTGTGTGTGTGTGTATGTATGTGTACATGCCACGTGCAGTAGGGGGAGAAGTGAGCTGAGCGGGGAAGTGTGGGCTTCCTGCACATAACTAGGATAAACATCGGGTTACTAACCAAAGCGCTTTGCTTGGATACCCGATGTTTATCTTGGTTACCAGCTTCTGGCAGGCTGCCAGCGATGGCTCCTGCACACTGTAGCTGTAAAAAGCCCTGCTTTTTGCTGCTAGAACCGTTCTCGAACGTATCTAGAACTATCGAGCTTTAGCAAAAAGCTCGAGTTCTAGTTCTATCTAGAACAGCCCCCAAAATCACTCGAGCCGCGAACTGGAGAACCTCGAACCGCGAACCACGCTCAACTCTACTAGTGATAGCTAATTGTGTGCTGCAGCTAAAACTTGCTATTTCTGCATTTAAATAGGGCCACATCTGTGTTGCAGCTCCAAATTGCTATTTCTGCATCTAAATACAAGCTGTTGGTTATTACCAGTTAGTAGATATAAGCGGATGAGACATAATTTGCAAATATAATGTCTCTTATTATGTTCTGGGGTTTCTCTAGGCTCCAGCGCATAATAGCCATATTAGGTAAAAAAATAATAAAATATATACTCACCTCACTGCTCACCTCTTTGACCCCTCCACTCCTCGCTATATCATTGACCCAGAGTTGGCGTTGCTGAAATTCCTTGGCCTTGGACCTTGGTTGCCAGGCTAAAGCTTCCAGGTTTGCTAGCCCATGAGAGTTCTGCGCATGCACCAGCAAAGATTGCGGCCCATGATGTTATAGGAATTTTAGCGCCTCCAATGCCAATGTGAAGATGCAACGAGAATTAGATTTGTGGTTGTGAGTAGTGGAGGGGTCTGAGAGGTGAGCGTAAGATTGTTTTTTTTTACTTTTTGATGGCCTTTTATGGTTTGGCTGCCATTTTGCTGAATTCACACTGAACCAAATTACAACAAAAATCCTCATTTTCGTGATTGTACATTTTTGTAAAATTTGGGTAAAATTTAAAGTGAACCTGTAAGGTGCAATATGCACCGAGAACCACGAGCAGTTCTGGGTGCATATTCTTTATCCCTGCCTAACTGTCCCTGTATACAGTAGTATAGATAAAGAGTAAGAAAAAGTATTTCTAAAGATCTTATATCGTATGCTAATGAGCAAGGGGACTAGTCCCCTGGGCATTAGTGCCCTTGCTATTAGGCGCCATTAGTATGTTATTACATCCCTGTTGGTGTGCTAACATGCTAATGAGTGTGCAGCGCCAGGGGATGATCTCACTCACCTCTCTGCCACCATCGCTGCCCAATGCTGGATTTCGGCTCAGTGCGCATGTCCTCAGAGTTTGGGTCATGCGCACTACTTCAGTTTCAAGCCAGGAGGCGTACACCCGGCTTCATAGTGCGCATGACCCAAGCTCCGGAGTCATGCACACTGAGCCAAAATCCCTCATCGGATGCAATGGCTGCAGAGAGATGAGTGAGATCACAGGGGTGTACTAACATGTTAATAGAGTCAACTGGCAAGGGGAACTAACGCCCAGGGGGCTAGTGCCCTCACTCATTAACATACGATAAAAGATCTTTAGAAATATGTTTTCTAAAGATCTCTTTATCTATACTAGTGTATACAGGGACAGTTAGGCAGGGATTAGCACTATGCACCCAGAACTGCTCCTAGTTCTCGGTGCATATTACACCTGACAGTTTCCCTTTAATTTTACTCAAATATATTCAATCAGTTACATATATTTTGGTGAAATCAATTTGACGTTACTAAGGGTTGGTATCCATTAAAGAGCTTGACAATAGCATGATTCTTATACACATGTTTTCAGGACAATGAGAGGTTTTTTGGTTTTGTGTTTCACTTTGAATAAAAAAAATAATATTGAAATTCGAAGAAACTTACAAGCTCAGATTTTAAATCATTTTCACATCTCTACTGATTATACAGTAACTGCTCTTTATGGTACATACTGATTATACACTGATTGCAGCTTTGTCACTCAATTCATGTGCAAAGAAATATGCCAACATGGGCAATATATTACAAAAATATATTCTCTTACAATGACTATGATTCATTTTAATTCATAGCTATGTTTTTTTCAAGACAAATGTTTAGTCTCTGATAATTGCATTGTAAATGAGTCTAGTTTTCAAAGAACCATTTACATCTTCTTCAATTTGTAAAACTTGAACAGATTTATTTCCATAATTTTACTTGCCCCCATAGACGTAGGGACCTGAGCTTTCGCGGCAGTTAATGAGTCAGAATGGGTTGGCTGTAATAGCTTTCCTTCCACAAACCTCTGGTTTGATGGCAAACAATAAATGTCAATGTTTCGGTAATATACGGTATACCATGATTTCTGCTATATTATTCCAGGCTCTGCTGAGACTAGATCTTGCTCCAGACCTCTTAATAGGTCAGACTCTGTAACACCTCAGTATGTCAATGCAAACATGTCTTCATAAATCACCTTGCCTGAGCTGCATTACAGATGTTAAGGTATTCATACAACATTGTTGCAATTTCTGAAGCTCTAGTCCTCTCTTCACCCACAAACATTATCTTAATAGCTGTAGGTAATGGGACTACATTAAAAACCTATAAGTTAATCCAAATTATTATTCAAATTTTAACCCTTTCACGACCGGCCGATTTTTCGCTTTCCGTTTTTTTTTTTCGCCATTCTTTTTCTGAGAGACGTAACTTTTTTATTTTTCAGTCAATATGGTCATGTGAGGGCTCATTTTTTGCGGAACGAGCTGTACTTTTAAATGAAACCATCAGTTTTACCATATTGTGTACTAGAAAATGGCAAAAAAATTCCAAATGCTGAAAAATTGCAAAAAAAGTGCGATAGCACTATAGTTTTTGAGATATTTTATTCACTGTGTTCACTATATGGTAAAACTGATGTGTGGGTGTGATGCCTCAGGTCAGTGCGAGTTCGTAGACACAAAACATGTATAGGTTTACTTTTATATAAGGGGTTAAAAAAAAATCGGAAGTTTGTCCGAAAAAAGTGGCGCACGTTTTACGCCATATTCCGTGACCCGTAGCGTTCTCATTTTTCGGGATCTTAGGCTCAATGACGGCTTATTTTTTGCGTCTCGAGCTGACGTTTTTACCGGTACCATTTTTGCGCAGATGCTACGTTTTGATCGCCTCTTATTGCATTTTGCGCAAAAGTTGTGGCGACAAAAAAACGTCGTTTTGGCGTTTGGAATTTTTTTGCCGCTACGCCGTTTACTGATCAGATTAATTGATTTTATATTTTGATAGATCGGGCGTTTCTGAACGCGGTGATACCAAATGTGTGTATATTTTTTATTTTTTTAACCCTTTAATTTTCAATGGGGCGAATGGGGGGTGATTTGAACTTTTAGGTTTTTTTGTTTTTTTTTAATTTTTTAAAACTTATTTTTTTACTTTTTTTTTTTATTTTACTAGTCCCCCTAGGGGGCTATTGCGATCAGCATTCCGATCGCTCTGCAGTATCTGCTGATCACAGCTGGAAGGCTGTAAACAGCAGATACGCTGTCTTTCTCTTTTGCTGTGCCCCGGGCACAGCGAAAGTGAAACCAATTCATGTGTAGTACAGGAGTCATCACATGACCCTGTACTACCATGACAACTATCGGGAGTCACGTGATCGCGTCACGTGACTTCCGGTTTCGGCGGTAAGTAAAACTTTACCGCGATTGCGCTTATAATGGCGCTGTCATGTATTGACAGCGCCATTATAAGGGGTTAATCGGCACGAGCAGATAACGATTCTGCTCGTGCCTAGCAGGCACACATCTCAGCTGTGAAAATCAGCTGAGATGTGTGCCGATCGCGGCATGCTGCCGCCGGAGGACCGCGGGCAGTAACATTATGTCATTTAGGACGTAATTTTACGGCCCGCGGTCGTTAAGGGGTTAAATATCGCAAAATTAATAAAAAAAAAAATTTGATGATCTTCATTTGCAGTCCACCATAGACGGACACTACTTACCATTGAATTTGCTCAGCCATGTTTCAAGAAAAAGGTGCAGACTTCATCATAGAGCATAGAAAAAATAGTGAAATGACTGCCACCATCACAGAACCCAAAGAATCAAGTTATTTTGGTGATCAAAGCTTATTAAATAAAAGAAAAAAAGGCCCAATTTATCCTTTTATTTTTGTTATCCAGTCACTACCTATGAATAACAAAATAACTACTGAAATTTCTTGTGCAGGATCCTCCTGGGAAAATTTACCTGCATTGGCCTATGGTTCAGGCCAAACCTACTTTGACCATGTGTTTTATAAACGAAGAACACAGGGCAAGGGCTTTTATAGAGATCATCCATCCGGTTGCCCCTGTCTCTCTGATTAACTTTGTATGTTGCTACAATGGTAGACCATGGCTAAGTGAAAGACATTTCAGTAGTTATTTTATTATTCATAGGCAGGGACTGGAAAGAAAGAATAAAAGGATAAATTCTGCCCATTTTTTCTTTAATTTAAAAAGCCGGCCAGTGAACCGTTTGTTACCACCAGCTGACTTTGAGCTTTGAGACATTTGTTTTTACCCATTCCTGACATTTTTAATGTTTCATTTTCTCCTCCCCTTTCTCCAAGATCTATAACTTTTCCAATGTACAAGGGCTTGTTTTTTCATAGAAGATGTATTTTTAAATGATTTTATTCAATAAAGTGTATCATAAAAAGGGGGGGGGGGTTCCAAGTGTGGTTAAATTGCAAAAACAAAAAGTGCAATTTTCACTTTTTTTTTAATTCTTTTAAGACATACATTGAGTGATAGAAATGATCTGGCACCATGATTGTCCATATCAGTATACTATGGCACTACCAAACTTGTACAGTGTTTTGTTATTTTAGAGATAAAAAAAAAGGAAATTTATTTAAAGAAAAAAGTGGTAAATGATGTAAAATAAGGTATTACTTAAGGCCTCTGCCACACTCACGTGAAAATCACGCACGTGCCGCAAGACACGTATTTTCCCTGCGTGTTGCGTGTAGGTAAGTACGTGTCTCCAGTATTTGCGGGCCACGTGTGTTTTCTGTGTGCTATCCATAATAACACATGGAGAACCAGTAATTTGCAAACTCACGTGGTCCTTCCTGCTGTCCAGGGTACTGATCTTCGGTCTCCAGCCCTGCCGACTCCCCGCTGCTGCTGCTGCTGACCGCAGTGAAGTGAATATTAAATGAGCATAATGAGCGGCGGTCGGCAGCAAGTGACAGCAGCGGCAGAGACAGGGGGGCTGGAGAAGGTGAGTAAAGATTTGTTATTTTTTTCTCTGACACGTGAGTTTTCTCCGGCGCGTGTCACACGGGACCGCATCCACACTACATCCGAGTGGTCCGTATGAGGGCGGTGTGACACCCGTGCTGCCAAAGAAAAACGGACATATCAGCATGTTGGAAAACGCACACACGTACAAACGGACACGGACACACGTTCCGTGTGGTTTAATGTGTATGTGCCTGCTACCATAGGGTAGCATTGGTGTACTTGTCCCCTTGCCGCTGGTACGTGCAAAAACGTACCAAACACGTACCGGCGGCACTGATGTGTGTCGGAGGCCTAAGACTGCTACACTTGACCTGCCTGTTTCAGACTAGAAATCTCAGTTGTGCAGTTCCTAAAGTCACCTGCGCAGACTGAAACAACCCTAACTGAATGATTTAGATGACCACTTGGACCTATTGCTTTCTAAGTTGCCATCAAGGGTCCCATGTAATTCCTTAACCTCTTTTTGACTAAGGATGTAATGGTACGTCCTTGGTCATATAGTGGTAATCACTGCTGGCTGCTGCAGTGAGCCGGCGGTGATCCTGTGGTGCCCCAGCGGTCTGGTTGCCACAGTAGTGTTCCCCCCCAAAAGTCAATACTAAGCCAGGAAGAGGAGGGGTCCCTTAGTCAGTAATTACCTATAAACAATAGTGAGTGAAGTGACAGTTGACAAGAACTGGTGAGAACCGAAGGGTGTGAGGTGATGTTAGGAGGTGACAGTCTGTAGTTCAAGGTGAAGACCCTGGTGTTCTGCTAGACCAGGTGACACCGAAAGAAGGGGATTCAGAGTGCCATGGATGTGTGAGATGCCTCCATGGGCTTGTTCCACCAAGAAGACTGGGGTGGAGGAATCTGGCTGCAATAATAAGGACAATCCCCAGGCAAAAGGAAGAGAGACATTTCTTTTAGCAATCCGATGGGCCGGGTGATTGCTGTAGGCACCCGAGGCCACAACCTGCCACCCATCCTCTGCAAGGGAGGCTTCAAAAGGACCATGGTCAGCCACCCTTTAGTCAGTGCTCGGTGGCGGAGGCGCAGGACAGTCCAGTGAAGGTCAGTGCTAGATAGACGGCCAGGAAAGGCTCATTGAGGGGTGCACCGGTACTGGCCCTAGACCTGTTCGGGATCGGCGGAGACCCACAACAGTGAATCCTGGCACACCACAGGGAAACCGGTCAGCTACAGTTTTGGAACAAACTGTGAGTAAACATCTTGACCGCAAAGCCTCGTGTCGTCTGTTTCTTCCTGCGTCCCATCTATTTCTCTCAAAGAGTTTCCAACCGTGCCCCGGGGTCTCACTCCACCTGTGGGGACCAAGATCACCTCAGCTGAGCCATCACCAACTGCCCCGGGGACCCCACAGCGCAGCAGCGGACTACATAGCCTCAAAACCACAGGTGGCGTCATGAACTTCATCTTATTAAAAAATACAACTCCCATCATCATCCTCCCTTTATTATTGAGACACTGCCAGGGTCACGGAGCCCGACCCCTGCCATCGCTGAAATCCCCAGACTTTTCCAGCCTGGTTCAGAGTGCCCCCGGCCCTGGGGCGGGTGTGTCACTTTCTTCATATGTCTGCTGATTTGAACAGTAGACATGTGGGGCTATCAGGTGCGGATAGATCCATGATCCACCAGTGGCTGCTTGCCACTTAGATCACACTGTCAAAATGTGACAGTACAATTTAAAATTGCCGCAGCAGAGAACGCACTGTTCTCTGCCACCATCAGCTGCCCCGTGATGTGATCACTGGGAGGCGATGGGTACCATGATAGTGACGGTACAATCATCCCGAAACACCGTGTCTGCAAATTGAGGTTCTGATCTGGCATAAATCCTAGGTCATATGAAAAGGCTCATTAAAGAGACACTTTTGACTTTAGGATAGCTACTTCCAATAGGTGGCACTGGAGTTCATCTCCTTCCTCCCTGAAGAGACATTTTGAATATTTCCCTGAGGAGCATTGCAGCTATAATATTCTTCACCACTGATAGCCAAATTGGTTTGTCAGTCTCTCCAAGGAGAACAGTTTTCCCCTTACACCCCACTATAGCTTCTCATATAGCCAGATCAGATCTCATACTTCGCACTGACGAGGGACAATCAACCTGAAACAGTGTGTCTGCAAATTGAAGTTCTGATCTGGTATAAATCCTAGGTTATATGAAAAGGCTAGTTAAAAAACCACTTTTATCTTTTAGGATAGCTACTTCCTATAGGTGGCACTAGAGTTCGTCTCCTTCCTCCTTGAAGAGACAATTTGAATGATAGTGACGGGTCATGTGATGACTCCTGTTGCTATCATAACATATTTCCTGTGCAAGCCGACAGAGCGCTGGCTCACACAGGAATGCTGTATTTCTGCAGATCAGAGCTATGCAGCTCTGACCGATAGAAATGAACAAGTAATCAGACTGTGCGAGCATAAAGTCCCCTAGGGGCACTAGTAAAATAAAGAGAAAAAAAAATAAATATATATATATATATATATATATATATATATAAAAAAAAAGTTTTAAAAATATGAAATAAAAAAACTCTAAAAGTTCAAATCACACTCCACTCCCCCATTGAAAATAAAACAGTTTAAAAAATAAAATATACACATATTTGGTATTGTCGAGTTCAGAAATGCCCAATCTATTGAATAATGAAATCAATTAATAAATTAATCTGCTTAGTACACGACGTGGCCAGAAAAAAATCCAAACGCCAAAATTATGTTTTTTGGTCACCACAAAATTTATAAAAAATGCAATAATGGGTGATCCAAACATAGCATCCACGCAAAAATAGTATCATTAAAAACGTCAGCTCAAGACACAAAAAATAAGCTGTAGCTGAGCCACAAATCCCAAAAAATGAGAATGCTACGGGTCTCAGAAAATTGCGCAAAATTATAGGGCAGACCAAATTACATAGTACAAAACAGTTGTTGGCAGATAGGCAATGAATGCAAAACATGTAAAAATAGAGACAAACAATTCAGGACCCAGGGGAAGGAGCAGAGTAAAATAAGGTAAAGCAAAAGTAATATTCTGCCAGGAGAAACACAAAACAAACAGGCTGTAGTTCCAAGCAGGGTCAATTTCAGAAATATCACCAGCAGCAAAAGTAAGCACAGGTAAGCTTTAAACAGATATATACCCACTGAGTGATAGGGCAGACTAAATTTCATCAAGACAAATACTTGTTAGAAGAAAGGCAACGAACACACAAGTGTCTACACACAGATAAAGTGTTCAGAACCAGAAGTGTCCAAACCTGACTGCGGCTCAGTGGAGATGGAAACAAACCATAGCACAGGAGGCTGCAGGATCAAATCTGAGGTATGACATACAGCTTGACACTGCCATTTAACAGGTTAAAAATTGCAGGCAGAATTCTCTTCCACCAGGGGCTGTAAGGCTACATTCCCAAGATGAGTATTTGGAGAGTTTTTAATGTTGCAGAATTTCTTCACCTCTTAGGTAAATTAAGGTATTTTCATTTTTCCATTGCTTTTATAATGTGTTTTTTTTAATTACAGGCATTTTTATCATGTTTTTGTACTGTAGATTTTGACCTTTTTGTATGTCATTCTTTAATAAAGCTGGGTTCTTTTTAATGCTTCCTTGTGTTTAGCTTTGAATATACTTTATTTTTACAGTTATGTGTGAACTACCGTATTTTTCGGACTATAAGATGCACTTTTTTCCCCCAAATGTTGGAGGAAAGTGGGGGGTGCATCTTATAGTCTGAATGTAGGGCTATGGGGAGTGAGGGTGCTGCGGTGAAGCGGGTCATCGGCAGCACGAGCAGGCTGTAGCAGCACCTGCTGTGACCACGTGGGCCCGTTCATTTCATATGCACACCCATCCTCCCACGAGATGCGCGCATAGTGAAGAGCCAGTCCGCGTGATCCCCCCTGGCAACTACAGCCTGGAGTGATTATGTGCGGCTATATTCACTTCCCCCCGCGCATCATCATCAGTGCGGGGGGCAGTGAATAAGTATGGTATATTCACCGTTCCCCTGCAGCATTGCGATGTCCTCCTGTCTACCAGCCAGCTGATCTGTGTAGAGAACGGTGAGCACACGGATGACGTCATCCCTGTGCGCACCGCTAGTCTCCACACACATCAGCGAGTCGGCAGACAGGAGGACATCAAGATGCTGCAGAGGAATGGCTCCACACAGGTCAGCGGCACTGATGCTGACACAAAGAGGAAGATGATCGATGCTGTAGGGAGTAAGAACGTTTATTTTTTTCTGTGCCATATGGTACAGGCCATAAAGCAGGTTGGGGTATATAGCAGGATGCGGGTATATACCAGGATGGGGGTATATTATGGGCAGGATGGGGGTATAGAGCAGCATGGGGGTATATTATAAGCAGGATGGGGGTATATATCAGGATGGGGGTATATATCAGGATGGGGGTATATAGCAGGATGGGGCTATATAGCAGGATTGGGCTATATAGCAGGATGGGGGGGTATATTACAGGATGGGGGCTATACCAGGATGGGGATATATACAGTGCCTACAAATAGTATTCAACCCCCTGCAGATTTAGCAGGTTTACACATTCGGAATTAACTTGGCATTGTGACATTTGGACTGTAGATCAGCCTGTAAGTGTGAAATGCACTGCAGCAAAAAAGAATGTTATTTCTTTTTTTTTTTTTTTAAATTGTGAAAAGTTTATTTAGAATGTCATTTATTATTCAACCCCTCAATCCACCAGAATTCTGTTTGGTTCCCCTAAAGTATTAAGAAGTATTTCAGGCACAAAGAACAATGAGCTTCACATGTTTGGATTAATTATCTCTTTTTCCAGCCTTTTCTGACTAATTAAGACCCTCCCCAAACTTGTGAACAGCACTCACACTTGGTCAACATGGGAAAGACAAAGGAGCTTTCCAAGGCCATCAGAGACAAGATCATGGAGGGTCACAAGGCTGGCAAGGGGTACAAAACCCTTTCCAAGGAGTTGGGCCTACCTGTCTCCACTGTTGGGAGCATCATCCAGAAGTGGAAGGCTTATGGAACTACTGTAAGCCTTCCACGGCCTGGACAGCCTTTGAAAGTTTCCACCCGTGCCGAGGCCAGGCTTGTCCGAAGAGTCAAGGCTAACCCAAGGACAACAAGGAAGGAGCTTCGGGAAGATCTCATGGCAGTGGGGACATTGGTTTCAGTCAATACCATAAGTAACGTACTCCACCGCAATGGTCTCCGTTCCAGACGAGCCCGTAAGGTACCTTTACTTTCAAAGCGTCATGTCAAGGCTCGTCTACAGTTTGCTCATGATCACTTGGAGGACTCTGAGACAGACTGGTTCAAGGTTCTCTGGTCTGATGAGACCAAGATCGAGATCTTTGGTGCCAACCACACATGTGACGTTTGGAGACTGGATGGCACTGCATACGACCCCAAGAATACCATCCCTACAGTCAAGCATGGTGGTGGCAGCATCATGCTGTGGGGCTGTTTCTCAGCCAAGGGGCCTGGCCATCTGGTCCGCATCCATGGGAAGATGGATAGCATGGCCTACCTGGAGATTTTGGCCAAGAACCTCAGCTCCTCCATCAAGGATCTTAAGATGGGTTGTCATTTCATCTTCCAACAAGACAACGACCCAAAGCACACAGCCAAGAAAACCAAGGCCTGGTTCAAGAGGGAAAAAATCAAGGTGTTGCAGTGGCCTAGTCAGTCTCCTGACTAGAGTTGAGCGCGGTTCGTGGTTCGTGGTTCTCCAGTTCTAGGCTCGAGTGATTTTTGGGCTGTTCGAGATCGAACTAGAACTCGAGCTTTTTGCTAAAAGCTCGATAGTTCTAGATACGTTCGAGAACGGTTCTAGCAGCAAAAAGCAGGGCTTTTTACAGCTACAGTGAGCAGGAGCCATCGCTGGCAGCCTGCCACAAGCTGGTAACCAAGATAAACATCGGGTATCCAAGCAAAGCGCTTTGGTTAGTAACCCGATGTTTATCTTAGTTACGTGCAGGAAGCCCACACTTTCCCGCTCAGCTCGCTCCACCCCCTCCTGCCCGCGGCATGTACACATACATACACATACACAAACACACACACACACACACATCCCCCCCCCGCCCGCCCGCCCGCCCGCTCGCTCGCTCGCTCGGCTTACCTGCGGTGATGAAGTCCCGCCATCCCGACCTCAGCGCTGTCACTGTCCTCCATGGCCGCCGCTTGTCACATCACCTATCGCTTCCGACCCGAGACTGACACTGGCGGTGACGTCACGGACCTCTCGCGATACTTGATGTGAAGGCGCCGGTCATTGACCTCAGTGACAGGGGCTGTCAGTGTGCTGGAGATCAGCGCAGGTAATGTACCTCACTGACAGCAGCACTTGTCACCCCCCTGCAGTGACCTGGGCTGACCCATTGATGTTAGCTCAGGTCACTGCACTGCTCTCCCAGCCAATGGGGAACATCCTGCTCTTCATTGACTGGGACAGTGTGCATCGTCATGGCAACCCCTTGGATTACACCAGACCTGGATTTGTTTTTCAATCTAATACATTGGTTAAAGAGGGAATGTTTTGGGGAGTGTTTTTTCAAATAAAAATGTGTTTGTCGTGTATTTTTTTTTTATTACTGACTGGGTTGGTGATGTCGGGTATCTGATAGACGCCTGACCTCACCAACCCCAGGGCTTGATGCCAGGTGACATTACACATCTGGTATTAACCCCAAATATTACCCCGTTTGCCACCGCACCAGGGCGCGGGATGAGCTGGGGCGAAGCACCAGGATTGGCGCATCTAATGGATGCGCCACTTCTGGGGCGGCTGCGGCCTGCTATTTTTAGGCTGGGGAGATTCCAATAACCATGGACCTCCCTAGTCTGAGAATATCAGGCCCCAGCTGTCTGCTTTACCTTGGCTGGTGATCCAATTTTGGGGGACCCCTACGTGTTTTTTTTTTTAATTATTTATTTAATTTAAAATAACAGCGTGGGGTGCCCTCAGTTTTGGATTACCAGCCAAGGTGAGGTTGCCAGCTGTGGTCTGCAGGCTGCAGCCGTCTGCTTTACCCTAGCTGGCTACAAAACTAGGGGGAACCCTATGTCATTTTTTTTTCATTTTTTTGGCTAAATACAAAGCTAAGCACCCCTTAGTGCCACATGAAAGGTACCAAAGGGTGTTCCACTTTTTCTCCATTTTTTTCTCCACTTTCTCTCCACTTTTTCTCCACTTTTTCTCCATTTTTTTCTCCACTTATTCTCCACTTTTTCTCCTCTTATTCTCCACTTTTTCTCCACTTTTTCTCCTCTTATTCTCCACTTTTTCTCCACTTTTTCTCCACTTTTTCTCCTCTTAATCTCCACTTTTTCTCCTCTTATGCTCCACTTTTTCTCCACTTTTTCTCCACTTTTTCTCCACGTTTTCTCCACTTTTTTCTCCACTTTTTCTCCTCTTATGCTCCACTTTTTCTCCACTTTTTCTCCACTTTTTCTCCACGTTTTCTCCACGTTTTCTCCACTTTTTTCTCCACTTTTTCTCCTCTTATGCTCCACTTTTTCTCCACTTTTTCTCCACTTTTTCTCCTCTTAATCTCCACTTTTTCTCCACTTTTTCTCCACTTTTTCTCCACTTTTTCTCCACTTTTTTCTCCACTTTTTCTCCACTTTTTCTCCTCTTATGCTCCACTTTTTCTCCACTTTTTCTCCACTTTTTCTCCACTTTTTCTCCTCTTATGCTCCACTTTTTCTCCACTTTTTCTCCACTTTTTCTCCTCTTATGCTCCACTTTTTCTCCACTTTTTCTCCACTTTTTTCTCCACTTTTTCTCCTCTTATGCTCCACTTTTTCTCCACTTTTTCTCCACTTTTTCTCCACTTTTTCTCCTCTTATGCTCCACTTTTTCTCCACTTTTTCTCCACTTTTTCTCCATTTTTTTCTCCACTTATTCTCCACTTTTTCTCCACTTTTTCTCCTCTTATTCTCCACTTTTTCTCCACTTTTTCTCCACTTTTTCTCCATTTTTTTCTCCACTTTCTCCACTTTTTCTCCACTTTTTTCTCCACTTTTTCTCCTCTTATGCTCCACTTTTTCTCCTCTTAATCTCCACTTTTTCTCCACTTTTTCTCCACTTTTTCTCCACTTTTTTCTCCACTTTTTCTCCTCTTATGCTCCACTTTTTCTCCACTTTTTCTCCACTTTTTCTCCACTTTTTCTCCACTTTTTCTCCTCTTAATCTCCACTTTTTCTCCTCTTATGCTCCACTTTTTCTCCACTTTTTCTCCACTTTTTCTCCACGTTTTCTCCACTTTTTTCTCCACTTTTTCTCCTCTTATGCTCCACTTTTTCTCCACTTTTTCTCCACTTTTTCTCCACTTTTTCTCCACGTTTTCTCCACGTTTTCTCCACTTTTTTCTCCACTTTTTCTCCTCTTATGCTCCACTTTTTCTCCACTTTTTCTCCACTTTTTCTCCTCTTAATCTCCACTTTTTCTCCACTTTTTCTCCACTTTTTCTCCACTTTTTCTCCACTTTTTCTCCACTTTTTTCTCCACTTTTTCTCCACTTTTTCTCCTCTTATGCTCCACTTTTTCTCCACTTTTTCTCCACTTTTTCTCCACGTTTTCTCCACGTTTTCTCCACTTTTTTCTCCACTTTTTCTCCTCTTATGCTCCACTTTTTCTCCACTTTTTCTCCACTTTTTCTCCACTTTTTCTCCACTTTTTCTCCACTTTTTTCTCCACTTTTTCTCCACTTTTTCTCCTCTTATGTTCCACTTATTCTCCACTTTTTCTCCACTTTTTCTCTACTTTTTCTATGGTCGGTCTACCCATTAGCTCTGCCATGCATAGTGTAGCTCTACACCTACTGCACATGTTACTTTATGATTGACATCTCTTTCGTACCAGAGCTGTCTAAGTCTACTCTGACCCCATATTTGTCATTACTATATTGTCCTTGTACTGTATTATGACATTTGTATCATGTGTTTCATTTCTTGCTGTGTTGCAATTTTTTTGCTGCATCCCAATTGTACCTCTACATTGTTCGAGTTTATGTTATTGTTCTCTCACTCTTATGTGATACTGATTATTGTCATTTTTCATGATTACATGCAGATAAGTCCAATCTGACGAAGGCTCAGGCCGAAACGTCATTTGTAACTTGTTTTGGACAAAAACATATATGCTTATGAAAAAAAAATTTTCTTAATACGGACCAATAAAGAGTGATTTTGCATTACTATCCGTTGTGACTTACTGACTTAGTCTGGGAGATATAGAGTGCCGAGGTTACTCACTAATTTTATCTATTATTACCTCTGAGCAAATATATACCAGTGAGCAGAGCTTCCTCTACAGTAGTTCTCCTGATTAGGCATGCCCTTACCTCATGAGCAGGGCATTGCAGCTTTGGTAGCAACCATTACGACATGGACTCTGCTGCTGTGGACCCGGGGAGAGTGAGTGCAGATTCATTGCACCCACACTCCTCACATGAAGGGTCCGCACTCCTAGAAAATGGGGGATACGTTCCCTGAGTGTCTCCCCCCCATATCCTAGACGGTCCAGAGTCGTCGTGGGACCCCTTTATTTTTTTTCTTACAATAAATTGGTGAAAGAGGAAATGTTTTGGGGACTGTTTTTTCAAATAAATTTCTTTTGTCGATTTTTTGTTTTTGTTAGTACTGACAGTTTATGATGTTGGGTATCTAATAGACGCCATGACATCACAAACTGCTGGGCTTGATCTCAGGTGACTTTACAGCTAGTATCAATCCGATTTATTACCCCGTTTGCCACTGCACCAGGGCACGGGATGAGCTGGGGTGAAGCGCCAGGATTGGCGCATCTAGTGGATGCGCCACGTCTGGGGTGCCTGCGGCCTGCTATTTTTAGGCTGTGAAGGCCCAATAACTATGGACCTTCCCACCCTGAGAATACCAGACCACAGCTGTCCGCTTTACCTTGGCTGGTGATCCAATTTGGGGGGTCCCCTACTTTTATTGTGTAATTATTAATATTTATAAAATAATTATAAAAAAGAGCCTGAGGGGACCTCCACATTGGATCCCCAACCACGGTAAAGCTGCCAGCTGTGGTTTTCAGGCTACAGCCGTCTGCTTTACCCTAGCTGGCTATCAAAAATGGGGGGACCCAACGTAATTTTTTTTTTTTAACTATTTTTTAAATAGAAAAAATTAATGGGCTTCCCTGTATTTTGATTGCCAACCAAGGTAACGGCAGGCAGATGGGGGTGGCAACCCATAGCTGTCTGCTTTATCTGCGCTGAGAATCAAAAATACCGCGGAGCGCTACGTCATTTTTTTAAAGATTTATTTTTACAGCACTGTGATGTCCAGCAATCAAAATACAGGGAAGCCCATTTTATTTTTAGTTATTTAAATAAATAATTAAAAAAAATATATGTTAGCTCCCACTGCATTTTTTGTATTGCTAGCTAAGGGTAATCCAAGCAGCTACTGGCTGCTAACCCCCACTGCTTGGTGTTACCTTCACTGGCAATGGAAAATCCAGGGAAGCATTTTTTTTTTTTTTTGCCAAAAAGCTACAAAAAAAGGACGTGAGCTTCGCCATATTTTTGTATGCTAGCCAGGTATAGCAGGCAGGTGCTGGAAGAGTTGGATACAGCGCCAGAAGATGGCGCTTCTATGAAAATGCCATTTTCTGAGGTGGCTGCAGACTGCAATTCGCAGCAGTGGGGCCCAGAAAGCTCAGGCCAACCGGTGGTGCGGATTCCAATCCCAGCTGCCTAGTTGTACCTGGCTGGACACAAAAATGGGGCAAAGCCTACGTCATTTGTTTTCTAATTATTTCATGAAATTCATGAAATAATAAAAAAAGGGCTTCCCTTTATTTTTGGTTCCCAGCCGGGTACAAATAGGCAACTGGGGGTTGGGGGCAGCCGTACCTGCCTGCTGTACCTGGCTAGCATACAAAAATATGGCGAAGCCACATAATTTTTTCAGGGGGCAAAAAACTTCTGCATACAGTCCTGGATGGAGTATGCTGAGCCTTGTAGTTCTGCAGCTGCTGTCTGTCTGTATGGAGAAGAGCAGACAGCAGCTGCAGAACTACAAGGCTCAGCATACTCCATCCAGGACTGTATGCAGAAGTTTTTTGCCCACCAAAAAAATGACGTGGGCTTCGCCATATTTTTGTATGCTAGCCAGGTACAGCTGGCAGCCACGGGCTGCCTCCAACCCCCAGTTGCCTATTTATACCCGGCTGGGAACCAAAAATATAGGGAAGCCCGTTTTTTTTAATTATTTCACTTATTTCATGAAATAATTAAAAAACAAATGACGTGGGCTTCGCCCTATTTTTGTGTCCAGCCGGGTACAACTAGGCAGCTGGGGATTGGAATCCGCAGCACAGGTTAGCCCGAGGTTTGTGGGCGCCTCTGCTGCGGATTTCAGTCCGCAGCCGTCCCAGAAAATGGCGCTCTCATAGAAGCGCCATCATCTGGCGCTGTATCCAACTCTTCCAACAGCCCTGGAGCCGGGTGGCTTGTTGGGTAATCATGAGTTAATACTGGCTTTGTTTTACCAGCCAGTATTAAGCCAGAGATTCTTAATGTCAGGCACGTTTGACCCGGCCATTAAGAATCTCCAATAAAGGGTTAAAAAAAGACACCACACAGAGAAAAAATACTTTAATAGAAATAAATACACAGACACATTAGAGACTCCATCTTTATTACCCCTGTCAGCCCTCCACGATCCTGCTCTTCTGTCTTCTTTCTTTCTAGTGTAGTAGTAGTGACGATTGTAGTGAGGGGCATCACTTGGGGCTGGGGAACCTCCATCCTAACTACAATGCTCACTACAATCGGGAAGCAGCGTGCAGCCTTCACTCCGTGAGTGATCACTGCTGGCTGCTAGCGGTAACGCTGACAGACGCGTTACCATAGCAACGGTGCTCCCGGAGCCGCGGTTAGCGGTGACGTCACCGCTAACTGCGTTGCTATGGCAACGGTGATCTCCGTTAATGACCGGCTGTGTCAGCCGGTCCCTAACGGAACGGGGAGTCGACCGTGTGCTAGAGCATGTCGCCGGTACACGGCGATACACATATGTGCACCGTGTACCGGAGAGATGCACTCGCAGGTCCTACATGACGTGTCATAGTCATGTGACCAGTCTGTAGCCAATGAGATAATAGCCACGTGACTGGTCACATGGCTATTTTGACGTCACGATAGGTCCTGCTTCTCTGCTGGCAGTGCCGGTCACCGGGAGGATTCAGCGATGATCGGATGGAATAGCGGCAGGAGACAGAGTGCAGAAGGGATCGCGGGGACCGGTAAGTGTTATGGCAATGTTTATTAACTGTTTGTGTACATTTATAATGCATTTTTATGTGTTTGTGATTGCCTCCCATTATAGCCTATACGTTCGAGTTCGGTTCGTCGAACGTTCGACGAACCGAACTCGAACGGGACCCCCGTTCGGCGAACCGGCCTCGAGCCGAACCGGGACCGGTTCGCTCATCTCTACTCCTGACCTTAACCCAATTGAAAACTTGTGGAAGGAGCTCAAGATTAAAGTCCACATGAGACACCCAAAGAACCTAGATAACTTGGAGAAGATCTGCATGGAGGAGTGGGCCAAGATAACTCCAGAGACCTGTGCCGGCCTGATTAGGTCTTATAAAAGACGATTATTAACTGTAATTGCAAACAAGGGTTATTCCACACAATATTAAACCTAGGGGTTGGATAATAATTGACCTACACTTTTATGTTGAAAATTTATTAAAATTTAACTGAGCAACATAACTTGTTGGTTTGTAAGATTTATGCATCTGTTAATAAATCCTGCTCTTGTTTGAAGTTTGCAGGCTCTAACTTATTTGCCTCTTATTACACCTGCTAAATCTGCAGGGGGTTGAATACTACTTGTAGGCACTGTAGCACGATAAGGGTATATATCAGGATGGGGGTATATAGCAGGATGGAGGTATATAACAGGATGGGGGTTATATCAGGATGGGGGTATATAGCAGGATGGGGGTATATAGCAGGATGGGGGTATATAGCAGGATGGGGTTATATAGCAGGATAGGGGTATTTATCAGGATGTGGGTATGTAACAGGATGGGCGCTATACCAGGATGGAGGTATTTATCAGGATGGCGGCTATACCAGGATGAGGGACATATACAGTTAGGTCCAGAAATATTTGGACAGTGACACAATTTTCGCGAGTTGGGCTCTGCATGCCACCACATTGGATTTGAAATGAAATCTCTACAACAGAATTCAAGTGCAGATTGTAACGTTTAATTTGAAGGTTTGAACAAAATATCTGATAGAAATTGTAGGAATTGTACACATTTCTTTACAAACACTCCACATTTTAGGAGGTCAAAAGTAATTGGTTAAATAAACCAAACCCAAAAAAAAATGTTTAGTTTCAATATTTTGTTGCGAATCCATTGGAGGCAATCACTGCCTTAAGTCTGGAACCCATGGACATCACCAAACGCTGGGTTTCCTCCTTCTTAATGCTTTGCCAGGCCTTTACAGCCGCAGCCTTCAGGTCTTGCTTGTTTGTGGGTCTTTCCGTCTTAAGTCTGGATTTGAGCAAGTGAAATGCATGCTCAATTGGGTTAAAATCTGGTGATTGACTTGGCCATTGCAGAATGTTCCACTTTTTTGCACTCATGAACTCCTGGGTAGCTTTGGCTGTATGTTTGGGGTCATTGTCCATCTGTACTATGAAGCGCCGTCCGATCAACTTTGCGGCATTTGGCTGAATCTGGGGTGAAAGTATATCCCGGTACACTTCAGAATTCATCCGGCTACTCTTGTCTGCTGTTATGTCATCAATAAACACAAGTGACCCAGTGCCATTGAAAGCCATGCATGCCCATGCCATCACGTTGCCTCCACAATGTTTTACAGAGGATGTGGTGTGCCTTGAATCATGTGCCGTTCCCTTTCTTCTCCAAACTTTTTTCTTCCCATCATTCTGGTACAGGTTGATCTTTGTCTCATCTGTCCATAGAATACTTTTCCAGAACTGAGCTGGCTTCATGAGGTGTTTTTCAGCAAATTTAACTCTGGCCTGTCTATTTTTGGAATTGATGAATGGTTTTGCATCTAGATGTGAACCCTTTGTATTTACTTTCATGGAGTCTTCTCTTTACTGTTGACTTAGAGACAGATACACCTACTTCACTGAGAGTGTTCTGGACTTCAGTTGATGTTGTGAACGGGTTCTTCTTCACCAAAGAAAGTATACGGCGATCATACACCACTGTTGTCATCCGTGGACGCCCAGGCCTTTTTGAGTTCCCAAGCTCACCAGTCAATTCCTTTTTTCTCAGAATGTACCTGACCGTTGATTTTGCTACTCCAAGCATGTCTGCTATCTCTCTGATGGATTTTTTCTTTTTTTTCAGCCTCAGGATGTTCTGCTTCACCTCAATTGAGAGTTCCTTAGACCGCATGTTGTCTGGTCACAGCAACAGCTTCCAAATGCAAAACCACACACCTGTAATCAACCCCAGACCTTTTAACTACTTCATTGATTACAGGTTAACGAGGGAGATGCCTTCAGAGTTAATTGCAGCCCTTAGAGTCCCTTGTCCAATTACTTTTGGTCCCTTGAAAAAGAGGAGGCTATGCATTACAGAGCTATGATTCCTAAACCCTTTCTCCGATTTGGATGTGAAAACTCTCATATTGCAGCTGGGAGTGTGCACTTTCAGCCCATATTATATATATAATTGTATTTCTGAACATGTTTTTGTAAACAGCTAAAATAACAAAACTTGTGTCACTGTACAAATATTTCTGGACCTAACTGTATACAAGGATCGGGATCATATACAAGGCAGGAGGATTATTACCAGGATGAGGTAACTTAGTAGAGAATTTGGGGATATTACCCCCATAACAGTGTCAGCAGCAGATCCTCGCCCCATAACAGTGTGCCATGACCATATGTTTTGCTTAAAATTTTATTTTCCTATGTTCCTCCTCTAAAACCAGGGTGCATCTTATGGTCCGGTGCGTCTTATAGTCCGAAAAATATGTTACATGAGGTTTTTAGTGTGTTTCTACAGCAGATCTAATTGGGAAATGTTCTCTTTATGGATAGTGAAATACCAGGTCTGGCATGCCAGTGTGAGGAGACTAAAAAGCCTTGCATGCTCCTCTGGGAAAGTTAATATGCAAATTGCCTTTTCAGAGAGGAACAGGGCTTGAACTCTAGTGCCACCTATTGGAAGTAGCAATTCTAAAAGTCAATATCGACCCTTTAGCAAACCTTGTCATATCACTTAGGAAATATAAGCCAAACTAGAATCTCTATTTGCAGACACTGTGTTTCTGGGTATTGCCCCTTGTTAGTACCAAGTTTTAGATCTGATTTGGCTAGGTGAGAGGCTAAAGGGAGCTTTACATGCTGCGACATCACTAGCGATGTCGCTAGCGTTCGCACCCGCCCCCGTCGTTTATGCGTCATGGTCAAATCGCTGCTAGTACACATACTTACCTTCCTAATGACGTCGCTGTGGCCGGCGAACAGCCTCTTTTCTAAGGGGTTGGTTCGTGCGGCGTCACAGCGGCATCACACGGCAGGCGTCCAATAGAAGCGGAGGGGCAGAGAGCAGCCGCATGAAAGTCACGCCCACCTCATTGCTGGAGGACGCAGGTACGGTGTTGTTCGTCGTTCCTGGGGTGTCACACGTAGCGATGTGTGCTGCCTCAGGAATGACGAACAACCTGCGTCCAAAATCGGCAACAATATTTGGTAAAAGGACGACGTGTCAACAATCAATGATTTGGTGAGTATTTTGCATCGTTATCGGTCGTTCGTATGTGTCACACACAACGACGTCACTAATGAAGCTGGATGTGCATCATGAATTTCGGGACCCCAAGTACATCTTGTAAACTGGCCTTAAGACTGGGATCTAAGGGGTAACTTTTCTCACTATGGAGAGTAAATCGTCAGGTCTGGCATGCCAGTATGAGGAGACAGAGAAGTCTCTTCATACTGGCATGCCAGACCAGGCATGTCACTCTCCATAAGGAGAAAACTTAATCCTTAGATCCACAGCAAAAACTGCAATGATCCCTGCACATGTCTGCTGATTTGATCAACAGACATGTGGGGCTAACAGGCGTGATCCACTCGCCATATGACAGCACAATTTAAATGGCCAGCCTCTGGTATCTTTCCGTTCCCTGCCACCATTGGAGGCCTAATGATATGATCACAGGTAGCCGATGGTTGTCATGGTAGTTCAGGGTCATGTGATGATCCTTGATGCGACTATGATGTACTTCCTGTAGGAGCAAAGAGAGCTTTTAAAGGACAGTGCATTTTTGCTGATCAGAGCTGTGCAGCTCTGACCAACGGAAATGCACAAGCAATCAGACAATGGATCCATAAAGTCCCCCAGGGGGACTAATAAAATAAATAAAAAATGTAAACAAAAGTTTTTAAAAATATAACAAAATAAAAAAACTAAAAGTTCAAATCACCCACCCATTCGCCCTATTGAAAAAAAAGTTAAAAAAGAAAAAATATACACATATTTAGTATCTCCGTGTTCAAAAATGCCTGATCTATCAAAATATAACATAAATTAATTTGATCAGTACACGTGTGGCAAGAAAAAAATTTCAAAGGCCAAAAGTACGTTTTTTGGTTGACACAATTTTTTTAAAAAAACAATAAAAGGTGATCATAATTTAACATCTAAATAAAAATGGAATAATTAAAAATGGCAGATCAAGTTGCAAAAAATAAGCCATAACTGAGCCCCAGATCTCGAAAAATGAGAATGCTACGGGTCTCAGAAAATGGTGCCAAAAGCACTACTCTTTTTTAGGACAAACTTTTGAATTTTTTTAACCCCCTCAGGTAAAAGTAAAAGTACACATGTTTGGTATGAACTCGTACCAACCTGAGGCATAAACATCAGTTTTACCATATAGTTAACACAGTGGATAAAATACCCCCAAAACAATTGTAAAATTGCACTTTTTTTTTGCAATTTCACCACACTTGAAATGTATTTCCCGTTTTCCAGTACACTATAAGGTAAAACTTATAGTTTAATTCAGGAGTTCAACTCGTCCCCCCAAAAAATAAGCCCTCAGATGGCAAGAATGATGTAAAAATAAAAATGTTATGGGTCTCGGAAGAAGGGGAGAAAAAACAAAAATGAAAAGCGGAAAATTGCCAGGGGGTGAAGGGGTTAAAGAGATGTTTTTGCACAACACCTATACTCATATAGCCTGATGTTTTACAGCCTTTTATAGTGGAGGTTGAAGCATCAGAGGTGGGGGTTGGGGCTGTGTTGTCCCAAGGACCGTCTCCAGATAAATGGCATCCATGTACTTTCTTTCCAAAAAATATTCTTCGACCAAGAAAAACTATGATGCTGGTAATAGAGAACTCTTGGCAATTAGGTTTGCTATCAAGGAGTGGCATCATTGGTTGGAGGGAGCAGTCCATCCCATTACTGTAATAACAGACCATAAGAACCTGTCATACCTCAAGTCTGCCAAATGTCTCAATCCTAAGCTGTCTATATGGTCTTTGTTTTAGCTTTAATTTTACTGTCACTTACCATCCAGGGGTTAAAAATATCAAGAGAGATGCTTTATCCCGGAGCTTTCCTGGTGATAGTGATCATGTCAACCCTGTCTCTATTTTGCAGAAGGGAGTGGTCATCTTGGCCTTTTGCCCAGACCTAGAGGGGGAGGTCTTGGAGGCTTAGGGGGACACCCTAGCCTCTTGCCCTCCATGGAGGTTGTTTGTGCTACCTAGTAATTGCATCATAAAATAATTGGAGAACATCATAATACTGTGCTTGCAGGTCATCCATGTATTAAAGCAACCTCCTTTCTCACTGCTTTTGGTGGCCCGGGCTGCATCAGGATGTGGTTGACTATGTGTCTGCTTGTAGTATATGTGCACATTCCAATGTTATGCATACTTGGCAGTCTGGTTTTCTCCTGCCATTGGCTATCCCCAGCAGACCTTGGACGCATTTATCCATTGATGTCATTACTGACCTACCTTTGTCTACAGGTAAAACTGTGGTCTTAGTGATTGTGGATGGGTTCAGTGAGATGGTATATTTCATCAATTTCATCAATAAGATTGTGAAGCTTCACGGGGTTCCTCCTGATGTGGTCTCAAATCGGGGAACCCAGTTTGTTTCCAAAGTTTGCAAAGTGTTTTGTGCTCGTCTGGGGGTGCAGTTGTCTTTTTCTTCTGCCTTCCACCCTCAGTTGAATGTCAGACCGAGTGCACAAATCAAAATTTTGAAACTTACCTCAGATCGTTTTGACTCCAAGAATCAATGAGATTGGTCATCTTACTTACCGTTGGCCAAATTTGCTATAAACAGTCATCATAAGGAGTCTACTGGCAAGTCCTCTTTTTTTGGTGCATATGATTTTCATCCGCAACTTGATACCTTTAGTGGTAGAGGGCTTTGGAAGTTCCTGAGGAGGAACATTTTGCCTCATCACTCTCTTCTGTATGGCAAGGGGTTTAGAGTAAATTGAAGCTGATAGGAGACAGATACAGATCTGTTGTGAATACATTTGAATTAGATTCCAGTTTGGGGCTCCCTCTTGTGGTCAGTGCTGGTAATGCAGTTGACTTGCTGAGTGGGAATTGGACAGCTGAGTAGGATTTGCAATCAGGCCATTTGGTTTGGACCTATATAACTATGTAGCTTCCTTTTGTTCCTTGCCGGTGCTCAATTGTATTTCCTGTGTTCAACTTCTAAGGACTTCCTGAAACCAACCCTGTTCTCTGTGTCTACCAGAACTCCTGTCAGATAAGTTGGTCTTGTACCTTACTTATGGTTTTTCACTTTCTTGTGATTTTGCCTGTGTGGAGTTCCTGGTGGAATTGGATTATTCCCTGCTGGGAGTATCTGTGTACCTTGCTCCATGTTCTGTTATGTATTGTGTTTTTTCATGCTTAGTACAATATTCAGTCCCCTCTCTATAGCAATGTTTTTCTTGGATCCCAGTAACACCAGAGTACTGATATAGTGGTGGAAAGCATGTTTAGGCTCAGTAATTTTCCATGTCAGGCGCTGCTGCTCCCTGTGTTGTCTAATCACTCAATGAGTGAGAAGAGGCTGCGGGTTGGTAAGCATTGACGTCACCGCTGCCACCATTGCCATAGTAACCTAACAAGCAGGTACTATAGCAACGGTGGTCTCCGATCACCTGATCCCCGGTGCCACTAGGCAGTCTGTAGCCAATGGGATAATACAACATTCACACGTGACTGGTCACATGGCTATGACATCACGGAAGGTCCTATCGTCAGCGGTACCGGGAGGACACAGTGATGATCGGACTCAGAAGCAGCGGCCGGGAGACAGAGTCTGCAGGACATGTCGCGGGACCTGTAAGTATAATGACAGTGTTTATTATTAATGATATTCTTTATTTTATAGACCCCTCACATAACTGTACAGTCCAAGTTCGGTGTTCGGACGCAAGTTCGCGCTATCTCAGAACCCGAACAAGAGCTTTACGTTTTGGGCAAGGCTCCCGAACACCAAACATCAGGGGGTTCACCCATCACTAATAATGAGCAGTATATAAAGGTGGAATACTAAATACAACAAAAAGTGAATATGCAAAAATGGTGGAAAAAAAGCCTTCACTGGATTCTCAGCAATGTCCTTTTGATAAAGATCATCACAATGGAACATAAACGCATTTTTGAGAGAAAAAAACCCAGAATAATGTTCAGACAGAGAGAAAAAAACTCCACTATACGTTTTTTCACTGAGAATGAACAGCTTCCATAGCATTTCAAAACAAATTGAAACAGAATCAAATAAACATTGCACACAAGAGAAAATGCATGAAAACCATTAATTTACAGGAAAGAAGACAAAGTACTTATCCCAGGCTCCAAAAAGCAAGATCAAGATGAGTAAGAAAAAAGGCAAAAATTGCATCCAAAAATCAGACACACTACAGCAGACAGCACTGAAGATCTCTAAGGAAAAAAAAACAAGCTGGAGCACACTGAAGAACTATGTGGTGGGTCATAGTCATACAGACGACATGACAGGAGGATCAGGTGTTCAATACATGTTCACTGGAGTTACTGTAGATTGACACAGGAAAATGATATCACTGGTATGATGCATGGTGTTCTCTTCTGTTACTGGTAACTGGTAACTGTGTTATGATCCGGAACCATGGAAGACCACCATAAATCATTGGTAAAAGGTGACAAGGTGACAAGAGCATTGGCAACTAATCTGGCCGCCATCCCCTTACTAACCATCAACACTAGAAGTAGCCGAGGGGTGAACTAACATCCTGTGCACCGCGAACCCAGCCGGAAAACTAGCTATCCTAAAGGAAGGAAAGATGAATAACTCTCTGCCTCAGAAAATAGATAAGGAATAGCAAGCCCCCCCCCCCATTCAAAGACTGCAGTGATATAGGAAAACACAATACACAGATAGATTATAGGATTAGCAAAAGGTGAGGCCCTACTCACTAAATAGGACAGGATAGGAAAGGGACTGATGGTGGCCAGAGAAAAACCCTACAAAAATCCAAATACCTGATAGTACAGATCACTAGATCTGAACTCCGTCCTATACCAGGTGCTCTTGTCATACCAATGAACAGAAAGCAGGAATCATTACAAATTCAAGAAGCAATAAATACATGGACTCATAGGAGCAACACTCCAAACATAGCCGCAGGGAGCTTCCCAGCTAAGCAACTGAGAGGGAAGATCCCTGCATGCAAATAAACTGAAAACAACCACAGCAAATGACAAACTCAGATAAGAGCAAAAAGAACCAAGCAACAATAGAAAACGCAAAGCACTTATCTGAGGTAGATGCGGTCTGGAGCAGGATGAAGCAGGCTGGTGAACAAAGAACAACTGACATCCGGCATAGCCTGCTATCAGATCAGGGTTTAAATAGGCAGCGAGTTAGCAATGGAAATGCCCATAGCTCAATACACCTGATCTCTGACCAAACCATTCCTGGCCACAAGAGGGAGCCTCACAGCAGCCAAACCATAACTGACATTCACAACAGTCCCCCCCCCCTTGAGGAGGGGTCACCAAACCCTCACCAATGCCACCGGATCACTCAGGATGAGCATGATGGAAGGCACAAACCAACCTGTCCGCATGAATGTCAGAAGCCACAACCCAAGAGTTATCCTCCTGCCCATAACCCTTCCATTTCACAAGGTATTGAAGCTGTCGCCTACTGCGATGGGAATCCAGAATTTTTTCAACCTCATACTCCAGATCCCGTTGTACCAAAACAGGGTCCGGAGGCGCTACTGCAGGAACTGTTGGCACCACATGTCTCTTCAACAAGGACTTATGGAAGACATTGTGAATCTTAAATGACACAGGCAGAGTCAAACGGAAAGATATAGGGTTGATAATCTCCGAAATCTTATAAGGTCCAATAAATCTGGGCTTAAATTTAGGAGATGGAACTCTCATAGGAATATTTTTAGAGGACAACCACACCATGTCTTCCACTTTAAACCGGGGACCAACAGTCCGACGCCGGTTGGCAAACTTCTGGGCAGATTCTTGGGATTGAAACAATTTATCCACTACCTGCCCCCAAATCTGCTGCATTCTGTTTACCACCGAATCCACCCCTGGACAATCAGACGCCACAAGCTGCCCCGAGATGAACCTGGGGTGATACCCAAAATTGCAGAAAAAGGGGGAAACCAATGGGTAGAGCTAGCTCTATTGTTAATGGCAAATTCAGTCAAAGGCAAAAATGAAACCCAGTCATCCTGATCGGCAGAAACAAAACACTGTAAATAGGTCTCCAGGGTCTGGTTAGCCCTTTCAGTCTGACCGTTGGTCTGAGGATGAAATGCCGAGGAGAAAGACAGCTGAACACCCAATTTGGAACAAAAAATCCTCCAAAACCTGGATACAAACTGCACCCCTCTGTCAGAAACAATGTTTTCGGGAATACCATGCAAACGAACAACATGTTGGAAAAACAAAGGCACCAACTCTGATGAAGACGTCAACTTAGATAGGGGAACCAAGTGGACCATCTTGGAAAATCTATCACAGATCACCCAAATCACAGTCATTTTCTGAGAGACGGGAAGCTCTGAAATAAAATCCATAGAGATGTGTGTCTAAGGTCTCTTAGGTATTGGCAAAGGCAATAATAGCCCACTAGAACGTGAACAACAGGGCTCAGACCTAGAACAAACTCCACACGACTGCACAAAACTACGGACATCCCGGAACAGGGAAGGCCACCAAAAAGAGCGGTTCACAAGATTCCGAGTACCAAACATGCCAGGATGACCCACCAAAACAGAGCAATGAACCTCAGAGACAACTCGGTCTCTCCATTGGTCCGGGACAAACAGGTTCCCCGCAGAACATCTCTCAGGTTTATCCCCCTGAAATTCCATCAGTGCCAACCGCAGATCAGGCAAAATGGCCGAGAGAACTACATCATCATTCAGGATAGTAGATGGCTCGACAACCTCCAAAGAGTCAGCACAGAAACTCCTGGAAAGGGCATCGGCCTTAACATTCTTGGTGCCTGGCAAAAAAGAGACCACAAAATTAAACCGGGTAAAAAACAAAGCCCACCTGGCCTGCCGAGGATTCAACCTCTTGGCAGATTCCAGATAGGTGAGATTCTTGTGGTCCGTAAGCACCACAACCTGATGTCTAGCCCCCTCCAACCAATGTCTCCACTCTTCAAATGGCCACTTCATAGCCATTAATTCCCAGTTCCCCACATCATAATTCCGTTCAGAAGGAGCAAACTTCCTAGAGAAAAAGGCACAGGGCTTAAATGTACCCAAAGTAGCGTCTCGTTGAGACAGAACAGCTTCTGCTCCGATCTCTGAGGCATCGATCTCAACCTGAAATGGGCGAGACACATCAGGTTGCTGCAGGACTGGGGCAAAAGTGAATCACCTCTTAAGTTCCTGGAAGGCCACAATCGCCTCTGGGGTCCAATGCTCAGCATCAGCTCCCTTCTTGGTCAAATCTGTCAGAGGTTTGACAATGTCAGAGAAATTGGCTATAAATTTACGGTAAAAATTATCAAACCCCAAAAACCGCTGCAGGGATTTTAGAGAAGTTGGTTGCACCCAGTCGTAAATAGCCTGAACCTTAACCGGGTCCATTTCGATAGCGGAGGGAGACAAGATGAAGCCCAAAAAGATAATCCTTTGCACCCCAAAGAGGCACTTTGATCCCTTAACGTACAGTGCATTATCCTTAAGTATCTGAAAAACAGCCCGTACCTGCCCAACATGAGAGTCCCAATCATCAGAAAAAATCAAGAGGTCATCCAAATAGACAATCAAAAATTTACCAATAAGATACCAAAAAATATCATTCATGAATGCCTGGAAGATGGATGGGGCATTAGTGAGCCCAAAAGGCATCACTAGGTACTCAAAATGCCCCTCAGGAGCTCAGGAGTATTAAAAGCCGTCTTCCATTCATCACCCTCCTTAATACGGATGAGATTATACGCACCCTTAAGATCCAGTTTCATAAACCATTTGGCACTCTTCACTCTAGAGAAAAGATCAGACATCAGAGGCAAAGGGTACTGATATTTGATCGTAATTTTATTAAGAAGACGGTAATCAATACAAGGTCTCAACGACCCATCTTTCTTGGCAAGAAAGAAAAAGCCAGCACCCAAAGGAGAAGAAGAGGGCCGAATGTGCCCCTTCTCCAATGATTCCTTGATGTATGACCGCATGTCATCATGTTCGGGCACAGACAAGTTGAAAATCCGCCCCTTGGGAAATTTACAATCCTGCACCAGCTCAATGGCACAGTCACAGTCCCGGTGTGGGGGCAGAGAATCAGATTCCTGGTCATTAAATACATCACGGAAATCAGACAAGAAGGCCGGAACATCAACTGCCTGAGCAGACGTTGACGACACGGAAAGGTCCTGATGCAAACCTTGACAACCCCAACTAGCTACCGACAAGGATCTCCAGTCAATAACCGGATTATGGGTCTGCAACCACGGAAATCCCAGTACCAAGGTATCCTGTAGATTATGCAATACTAAAAATCTACAAGTTTCCTTATGCGCTCTGTGCAACTCGCATAGGCACCTGGGTCCAAAATTGGGGTTTATTTTCTGCCAAAGGGGTAGCATCAATGCCCCTTAAAGAAATAGGAGTTTGCAAAGGAACCATGGGGAAACCACAATCCCTAGCAAACCCAAAATCCATCAAATTGAGCACTGCCCCTGAGTCCACAAAGGCCAATGCAGAAAAGGAAGACAATGAGCAAATCAATGTGACAGACAAAAGAAACTTTGGTTGCAAAGAACCCACAGTAACAGAAGTAGCCAATCTCCTTTCACGTTTAGGGCAGACAGAGATATTATGAGAAGCGTCTCCACAATAGAAGCACAGTCTATTCTTCCATCTGAACCCCTGCCGACTAGCATTAGAAAGGACCCTATCACACTCCATAGGCTCCAAAGGCTGTTCCACAGGTACAAAATCAGCAGGTATTTTCCTGCGCTCAGATAACCGCCTATCAATCTGAATGGCCAAGGTCATAGAGGCATCAAGACCAGAAGGGACGGGGAATCCCACCATTATATCCTTCACATTATCAGCAATACCCTTCTGAAAAAGAGCCGCAGGCGCGTCATCATTCCATTTGGTAAGGACCGCCCACTTTCGAAATTTCTGACAAAAAGTTTCTGCAGAATCCAAACCCTGAGTTAAGGACAACAAGGCCAAGGACAACTCAGGCCAAGGCAGAAAGCTTGGTCCACAATATTGGGTTCGTCATATAATAATCCCAAGGCCTGAAAAAAGGAGTCCACATCACTGAGCATCGGATCATCAGATGCTAAAGAGAAGGCCCAGTCCTGAGGGTCACCACATAGTAAGGAGATGACAATCTTGACCTGCTGTACGGGATCCCCTGAGGACTTAGGGCGAAGGTCAAAAAATAATTTACAATTATTTTTGAAACTCAAAGACCTCGACCTATCTCCCAAAAAAAAATCAGGAACGGGAATCTTAGGCTCTGCAAGGGGAGTCTGTGCAAGATAAGACTCTATATGACGAACCTTAGCATCAAGATGAACTACACGCTCACCCAATTCATCCATGCTAGAAAAAAGAATTTTTCCATAGAACCCAAAGAAGAAGAGGAAAAACACCCAAATAAATATTTCTCAGCAGACTTTTTTTTTTTCCCTTCTTAAGAGTACCCTTTAAATTTGTTGGCCGGATGTACTGTTATGATCCGGAACCATGGACGACCACCATAAATCATTGGTAAAAGGTGACAAGGTGACAAGAGCATTGGCAACTAATCTGGCCGCCATCCCCTTACTAACCATCAACACTAGAAGTAGCCGAGGGGTGAACTAACATCCTGTGCACCGCGAACCCAGCCGGAGAACTAGCTATCCTAAAGGAAGGAAAGATGAATAACTCTCTGCCTCAGAAAATAGATAAGGAATAGCAAGCCCCCCACATTCAAAGACTGCGGTGATATAGGAAAACACAATACACAGATTAGCAAAAGGTGAGGCCCTACTCACTAAATAGGACAGGATAGGAAAGGGACTGATAAAAAAAAACCCTACAAAAATCCAAATACCTGATAGTACAAAAAAAAACCTCAGATCACTAGATCTGAACTCCGTCCTATACCAGGTGCTCTTGTCATACCAATGAACAGAAAGCAGGAATCAATACAAATTCAAGAAGCAACAAATACATGGACTCATAGGAGCAACACTCCAAACATAGCCGCACGGAGCTTCCCAGCTAAGCAACTGAGAGGGAAGATCCCTGCATGCAAATAATCTGAAAACAACCACAGCAAATGACAAACTCAGATAAGAGCAAAAAGAACCAAGCAACAATAGAAATAGCAAAGCACTTATCTGAGGTAGATGTGGTCTGGAGCAGGATGAAGCAGGCTGGTGAACAAAGAACAACTGACATCCAGCATAGCCTGCTATCAGATCAGGGTTTAAATAGGCAGAGAGTTAGCAATGGAAACGCCCATAGCTCAACACACCTGGTCTCTGACCAAACCATTGCTGGCCACAAGAGGGAGCCTCACAGCAGCCAAACCATAACTGACATTCACAACATAACTGACTTCCACTTGTAAGTGATGCAGTGTATGACATCACTGCTATGCACTCACTTATACAAACATCAGCTGCTGAAACATTTGTTGCTTCCTATGCCCAGAACTATGCGCATGGAGAGCAGTGAATATTCATTCTCTTTAATATCGGACAGTGATCACTCAGAAGCTGTAGGAAGCTGGCTGCTAGGTGATCACATGTGCCGCTATTAAAGAAAATGCATATTCACTGCTCCCCATGCCCATAATCCCACCCACCTCTTGGCATCAGCTTCAGTGCCAAGAGGTGGGTAGCATTATGTGTGTGCAGAGCAGTGAATATGCATATCCTTAATTGGTGGGCCCATTGCAGTGTGGGGTGTTGTGACTGTCATCCAAGTGGGTCCTGGCTTGGAGCTCCCTCTGGTGGCCAGGAATGATATTGAAGCTGAGTCTGAATCTGTGACTCAAACAGGTGTTGGTATTAATTGGGAATCAAGGAAGTCCTATTGCTGACCAGCTTGGTGTATTTAGTAGAGCAGTTTCTGCTTAGCTGATGCCTGTGATAAATGTTCCTTCTGCCTCTGAAAATGGTTTGGAGTTTGTACCTCTATTTCTCCTGTGCCAGAATTCTTTCCAGATACGTCTGCTGGTTTTCTTTGCCAAATTGCTGGTTTTGCACCTACTGATGTTTTTGTTTTCATTTTGTTCTGTGTTTGTTTTCTTGTATGTGAGGATCTGTCTCTCTGCTATTTTTGAGAGGGCAGGTCCTTCAGCAAAAAAGGGAGTTTCTCCCTGTTCTGATTTTGATTATTTGCACTTTTGAATATTATTTGTTCTGTGATTTGTTCCTTCCCATTCTATCTGCAGTTCCATTTAAAGTGTCTGGTACAAGAGTACCTGATATAGTTGGGGAGAGACCATGTGGTCTTAGACCTTTTTTCTATCAGGAATTTGGTATTTTTGCAGGGTTGTTTGCTGGCTGCAATCAGTTATCTTGCCTGTCCTATTGTATCTAGTAAGTCGGGCCTCATCTTTGCTAATCTATATTTTCTATCTGTGTATTGTGTTTTCTTATATCACCGTTGTTACATGTTGGGGGCTTGCTATTCCTTTGGGGACTGCTCTGAGGCAAGTTAGGATTCCTCATTTCTTTGAGGTGTAGCAAGTTTCTTCGGCAGTGACGAGGTGTCTAGGTGTGTTAGGATCATCCCACTGCTACTTCTAGTATCGCCTGATAGATAGGTGATTGCGGTCAGATTAGTTTCCAACTACTCTTGTGTTTTTTTTTTGATTAATGGGATTTTTTGTGATCGTCCACGGCTACCAGATCATAAAAGCGGGGACCAGATGGGTCTCTGTGCTTCAATGTATTTCAGCTGGATTTGTGCCCTCGGATTCACATCCAGCAAAAGCAGATGCTGTGGTCGGCAGGCCACCCCAGCTCATGGTCCTTATAGCAGCTGCGTGGCCTGCCACCAAAGGTGGTACACTACTGCGCAGAAGATGAAGACCTAATGATAATTTGGACCAATTTATTTACTACAAACAATTTAGGTAAACATATAAAATGTAAAATGGTTTAGTGATTTCAAGAAGCATTAAACTAATTCACAATGCTGAGAGTTATTATTTTATTTTTACAACACAGTTTCTAATCACAAAGTTAGCTAACTTCAGTGATAAAAGACTTTCCCATTACTGAGATAGGAAATGGCAGTTGTTACGGATGAGATTCTATATAGATCAGTGTTTCTCAACTCCAGTCCTCAAGACCCACCAACAGATCATGTTTTTAGGTTTTCCTCAATGTTAGACAGGGAATAATTCCATCACATGTGCAATGTTAAGGAAATCCTGAAAACCTGATTGAGGAAAACCTGAAAACATGATCTGTTGGTGGGTCTTGAGGACTGGAGTTGAGAAACACTGATATAGATAGATGGAGTAGGGGTGGAGCTCTGTCTGTAGCTCCTCCCTCCTCCTGTCATCAGACAATTTTATTAGTAACACTGACATCTCTTAAGTCAGTAATAGGAAAATCTTCACTGAATACATATTTTTACTCAGAAGTGAGAATTTTGATAATGTCTGATCACTTCTCGCAGACAAAGAAAGAAATGTATCTTTTAAGATATCTTACAAAGTTACTTATTTTCATGTGTACTATTGATATATTAAATAAAAATTAAATCAATGGTTCCGTTTTCAATTCTCTGATATTTAACATCTAGATACTTTTTTTTGCCCTTCATTAGCAATTATAGTCCGAAAAGTTTTAAATTACCAAATTAAATTTATGACACCGATTGAGTTAATATGTAATACATGAAAATTAGTTATATTTCCGCTACACTGATTAATGTGCATTCCCCTTCATTAAATTGGACATATTTTATTCTGTATATTGGCTTGAGGTGGATTCTGGGTTTGGCATCAAGCTCTAATGAGGAAGACAGCTGCTAACAGTAATCTACAAAATCATGCATTGTAGAGATGTCCACAGTATCAGAAAACACAAGTCAACTCTTTATTACAAGGAGAGGCTATGCCCAGGAAAGAACAATTTTTATTTCTTTGAACATTTTCAGCTTGTCCTAGGATAATTTATTTAAATTTTATATAAAAAAGGAAAAGTTTTGTTGCCTTAATATAGGTGGTCCTTCAATTATTATCCGTGAAGCATACTAGAGATGAGAGAACCTGAACGGTAAAGTTCGGGGTTCGTACAAGACCCCTAGTTTCCCTTGCTGAACACTGAACACGGAAATTTAAGCGGAAGTCAATTTTACGGTTCACTCATTCTCGCCTGGATTATTGTAATTCTTTACTAATTGGTCTCCCTGTTACTAAACTCTCCCCTCTCCAATCCATTCTGAATGCCACAACCAGGATCATTTTCCTCTCCAACCGCTTTACTGATGCCTCTGCTCTTTTCCAGTCATTGCACTGGTTGCCTATCCGCTACAGAATCCAAAATAAACGTATCACTCTCACTCACAAAGTTCTCCACAGTTCCGCACCACCCTACATCTCCTCCCTCATCTCTGTCTATCACCCCACCCATTACATCCGCTCTGCTAATGACCTAGGACTGACATCCTCAACAATTCGAACCTCCCACTCCCGTCTTCAAGATTTCTCACAAGCTGCGCGTATGCTCTGGAGCACACTACCAAGAACAATCCGATTAAGTCCCAACATCCACACCTTTAAGCGAGCCCTAAAAACGCATTTCTTTAGACTAGCCTATCACCTCACCGCCCTAATCTAATCTAGTCCCTTTCTGCTCTTCATAAAATTTATTTCCAGTTCTTGTCCCCTGTATCTTCTGATTCCATTATTCTCCATGTACGTTTTTACACTCTGTACCTGCATAAATTCTGGCTGGCGACTGGACCACGCAGCTGGTTTTGAATCCCCTATTAAATCTATGGCTGGACCATATATGACAAGCTTTTCTCCTCCCATTCATCTTTTGTGCCTCCCCTATTTCCTCATAGACTGTAAGCTTACAAGTAGGGCCCTCACTCCTCTTGGTATCTTAATTTTGTTATTTTGTATTGTCTCATATTTTCTGTACATGTCCCCTCTGAATTGTAAAGCGCTGCAGAATATGTTGGCACTGTAGAAATAAAACTTATTATTTTATGATTATTATGACTATTGTATTTGGTTCTATTATGTATTCCCCTTTTCACATGTAAAAAGCCATGGAATAAATGACGGCATAATAATAATAGTAACAAAATTGGGGCCCAGTATAGTGAGGACTTTAGCACCAAATGAGATAGATAAGGTTAATGACACGCCCTCACCGGGGCCTGGGGGTTACTCATCACCGGGCCGGCTCTGTTCTGCTTGGTGGATGTCACAGCGACAGGGCTCGGTTCCGTGACCCCGGCGATGTCGTTTTAAATGAATGGCTGATGATGGTGGGGGAATATTTACAGGGGAGATGTCGTGACGCCACCTGTGGTATGCGGCAAAATATGTTTTGCTGTCCAGTTCCCTGGGGTCGATGGTGACGCAGCAGAGTTGGAATCGCTCTCCACAGGTAGAGATGGGCCCCAGGGATGTTGGGAGTAGTATTCTGTAATGGCGGGGTGCAGGGTCAGAGATGCAGGGAATAATCGCAGTTAAGAGTTCCAGGTTAGCACGTCTAGACAAATGCTGCCCTCGGGGTGCTGAGTTCTGTGGTGATGGTCTCCAGCTGATTCCGGATAGTTCGGAGGCACAACCCGGTATGCCCTTCTATGTTCCATTCCTGGTCGTCTTCCTGCACTGACCTCTCCCACCTGTCCCGCACTTGCACACATAGAGCCCCGAGCTGGTGTCCACGGAACCTGTCAGGTGGCTTGAAGCTCAATCCCTTGACCCTATGTGGTCACCTTTTCACTGGATGTGTGTGGATGTGGCTTCGGCACTTGCAGCAACCTCAGCCTCCGGTTATCTAGCTGAGTCTTAAAGTTCTCCACTAGTTGAGGGGCTGGTTCCCTTCTGCGTCCAAGTCCCTCCACTCCGGTATTTCGTCTGTCGAAAGAGACCACGGGTGTTTGTTACACCTCATGCTAGACGGGTTTTAACTTGTGGTCACACAATTCTGCTAGAGGGCACTGTAACCAGTTCAAACTATTTACAAGGGTAGTCCTAACCACACATAGTCCTGTGGTCCAGTTGACCATTGCAAGCAAGGAAAAAAATACACATAATCTGTACAGTTATCAATAAAACCGGTTAACTTTTTTACATTTCACTGCTTCAACACTTTACTTTCTATACTGCCTTGCACCAGGTTTGCAGCTTTCCAGCTGAGGGCACTCCAGGTGCTTAGGTAGAACACAGCTAAGACCTAGTATCTGTATCCTCTGGTCACAGGGCGCAGTCGTTAGAGTGCTGACTGGAACAGGTTCCCAGTCTGGTGCTTCTGCAGGACAGCACTCTGATATAGTTTCCTCCAACCGGTGTATTTTGACATCTAGGGCGTACTAGCCCCATTCTCCCTTCTGCTTGGTATAGGTGACAACATCGCCCGGGTATAAATCGCGGCCGGGGTAACCCTTTTTTAGGTGGCAAATAAGGAAATTCAGGCTTTACCACTCAGTAGGTAAGTGCTAAGGAGGTAAACAAATATAGTACAATAATAACCTCAGCACTCATATATGGACAAGAGAACATTTTGAGAATTTTGAAAAAAAAAATTATTTTGTAGGTGGAACTCCACGTCATGCCTGGAAACAACAATGTCTTTGGAGAGACTGGATTCACTGATGAAGCTCCATCCACGCTCCAGGTGGAATTTTGCCACCGTACTGTGCCTTAGCAGTTCCGGCTCCAAAGGTCGGGCTTTGCTTAGCCGCTGCTTGGCGGCCATATTGCCGGCCTATATTGCCTCTCATTGGATCCGGCGCTGAAGCCTCAGGGGTGCCACACTATAAATGAAATGTGGCAATTAGGGGGCCCTTTCATAGGTACTTCTTTAGGCCCCCAGAGATTCATGTTACATGTCAGAGCCAGGCACCTTGTTAGTTGAGTAACTGTAACAACGGAGGTTCATTATTATATTAACCATATATATTTTGTGATTTTACAGTAACTTTGAATGACTGCAATGCTCATTTTGCTATGTAATTGCTCATAGAACAAGGTATTCACATAAAGAAATTACGAGAAACAGGAGAACTTTGCTTCATTATTCCTGGCTAGACAGTGTATCCACCTGCCCAGACAGAGCTGTACAGCAACTCATTCAAACCACAAGATTCTTGTGCCCAGAAAAATTCCTTATCTGTTTAATTGATTATCCAGAAGGATGAGAAATAGAATTGGCAGAATAATATCCTCTCTGAATGCACAAAAGTCACATAAACCCACTTTTGCTATGTGTGCGTCTCATGTAGCACGACAAGCACTCTTTATTGAAGGGAAGGATGTAAACATAAGACCTTTTACTGAGCTTCATAAAGTGTACATAGTTTTGGCCTGGACTAAATATTCATCCATGTCAACTCCATTGCCGGTCTTCTTTGTTTATCGTTAGATAATCTTTCCTTTCTCGCCAAATATTATTACGATATTTTTGTTACTATTTATTATAGTATTATTCTTTATTAAATATGGAAGGATGTCAAGAAAACCTTGGTGTAACTTTATTTCTTTTTTAAAGGGAATCTGTCAACAGGTTTTTCTTATTTAATCTGAGAGCGGCATAATGTAGGGGAAGAGAGCCTAATTCCAGGGATGTAATAAAATCTGGGGAGTGAAAGAGTATGCAAAATAAGGTGACCGTATTAGAAAAGGTTGAAAAGTAAAAAAAAAATATGGTAAGGCTCAAATATGAGATACTGTGTCAACCCCTGGCTTAAAAAGTCCAACTGCTACTGCCACATCCCTGGTGGAGACAGCCCCAGCTAAAGTTCATCAGAAAGTCCAAAAAAACACACTTTAAAATAGGCAGTACATCTGGTAGCTGCAAAAATAGTGGAAGAAGGTTATTTACAACCCCTGGCAAAAATTATGGACTCACCTGGCTCTGAGGATGCTCATTCAGTTGTTTACTTTTGTTTAAAAAAAGCAGATCACAGACATGGCACAAAACTAAACTCATTTCAAATGGCAACTTTCTGGCTTCAAGAAACACTAAAAAAATCATGAAAACATAATGTGCTAGCAGGTAACAGTTACTTTTCAAGACCAAACAGGGGTACAAATTATGGAATCACTCAATTATGAGGAAAAAATTACGGAACCATGAAAAACAGACAAACAAAAGAACACTCCAAAACATCACTAGTATTTTGTTGCACCACCTCTGGCTTTTATAACAGCTTGCAGTCTCTGAGGCATGGACTTAATGATTGACAAACAGTACTCTTCATCAATCTGGCTCCAACTTTCTCTGATTGCTGTTGCCAGATCAGCTTTGCAGGTTGAAGCCTTGTCATGGACCATTTTCTTCAACTTCCACCAAATATTTTCAATTGGATTGAGATCCAGACTATTTGCAGGCCATGTCATTGACCTTCTGTGTCTTCATTCAAGGAATGTTTTCACAGTTTTTGCTCTATGGCAGGATGCATTATCATCTTGATAAATGATTTCATCATCCCTAAACATCCTTTTAATTGATGGGATAAGAAAAGTGTTCAAAATTTCAATGTAAACTTAGGCATTTATTGAAGATGTAATGACAGCCATCTCCCCAGTGCCTTTACCTGACATGCAGCCCCATATCATCAATGACTGTGGAAATCTACATGTTCTCTTCAGGCAGTCATCTTTTTATTGTTTAGGTTTTCCGTATGTAAATCCCATTTCCTTTAGGCAGTTTCTTACAGTTCGGTCCCAGACATTGACTCCAGTTTCCTCCCATTCGTTCCTCACTTGTTTCGTTTTGCATTTCCTGTTTTGGAGACATATTGCTTTAAGTTTCCTGTCTTGACGCTTTGATATCTTCCTTGGTCTACCAGTATTTTTGCCTTTAACAACCTTCTCATGTTGTTTTTATTTGGTCCAGATTTTAGACACAGCTGACTGTGAACAACCAACATCTTTTGCAACATTGCGTGATGATTTACCCTCTTTTAAGAGTTTGATAATGCTCTCCTTTGTTTCAATGGACATCTCTCGTGTTGGAGCCATGATTCATGTCAGTCCACTTGGTGAAACAGCTCTCCAAGGTGTGATCACTCCTTTTTAGATGCAGACTAACAAACAGATCTTATTTGATGCAGATGTTAGTTTTGGGAATCAAAATTTACAGGGTGATTCCATAACTTTTTCCTCATAATTGAGTGATTCCATAAATTGTACCCCTGTTTGGTCTTGAAAAGTAACCGTTACTGTCTAGCACATTATGTTTTCATGATTTTTTTTAGTGTTTCTTAAAGCCAGAATGTTGACATTTAAAATGAGTTTAGTTTTGTTCCATGTCTGTGATCTGTTTTTTTTGATCAAAAGTACACAACTGAATGAACATCCTTAGAACCAGGGTAGTCCATCATTTTTGCCAGGGGTTGTATTAGACAACATATTTCTATGCCGTATTGGATTTTTTTACAAGTAAAAAAGAAAACAACAAATAAAACAGGCTGACATATGGAGGTATTTAAAGCCCAAAATGTGTGTCAAGTAGCATATGGACTGCCCATTTGGGAGTTGAGAATAAAAATTCAAAAAATGCGAGACAGCGTTAAAGGGACAGACATGACCTAAGACATACCGGTGCGTCATAGGTCGTGAAACGGTTAAGAAAAAACAACAGATGAAATACACTGACACTTGGAGGTATTTAAAGCCCAAAATGGGTGTCAAGTAGCATAAGGAAGGTGCATTTGGGAGTTAAGAAAAAAAATTCAAAAAAGAGGATGAAGGACAGGAAAAGGCGGTTGGAAGAAAAAGAAATATAATATTGCAAAAGAAGTAGGGAGAAAGACAAGTGTGAAAAATGAACAAATAAAAAAAGAAAAAGTAAAAGAGAAATGGAGAGAAGTGGTATGTAAGAATGACAGGGGTCGAACTAGAGCTGGAGAGGACTCTCTCGTCCTTTTCCCTCTTTGTTTGAATTTATTATTCCCAACCCCTAATCTAATGGGCCTTTCTTATGCTACTTAACATCCATTTTGGGTTTTAAATACCTCCAAGTATTAGTGTGTTTTATCTATTGCTTTTTAACTCCTTCACAACCTATGATGCTCCAATCCATCATAGGTCGTTTCTGTCCCTTTAAAAAACACAAAACGTTTAAATCACCCCCCTTTCTCCCCATTCAAAATAAAACAAT
This sequence comes from Anomaloglossus baeobatrachus, assembly GCF_048569485.1. NCBI lineage: Eukaryota > Metazoa > Chordata > Amphibia > Anura > Aromobatidae > Anomaloglossus > Anomaloglossus baeobatrachus. The sequence continues at coordinate 122,571,916 of NC_134357.1, forward strand.
TAAAAAATTAAAAATACACAAAGTTGTTATCGCTGAGTTCAGAAATGCCCGATCTATCAAAATATAAAATAAATTAATCTGATCGGTAAAGGGCACAAGAAAAAAAATCAAAATGCTAGAAATACGTTTTTTTGGGTTAAGCAACACTACAGTACAATTCAATAAGAGGAGATGAAAACATTGCATCTAAGAAAAAATGGTATAATTAAAAATGTTAGCTCAGGACGCAAAAAAATAAAGCATCACTGAGCCCCAGGTCTCGAAAGGTACAGGTTTCAGAAAAATTCTGTATTCTTTTTTACCACTTAAATTAAAAAAAAAAACTATAGCTATAATGTCGGCCACTGTTTTTGAGGGGTGGCTTTTCTTCATCAGCATTCTTCTAGTATTAGTATTGGACACTACGGTTGAGCGGACTTAGACTGTAAAAGTCCAGATCCACGCGGTTTCAAAGTTGCTCGGGTGCCGGACCCGGGCTCGGGATTCCAGGTGTTTGGTCCAGATCTGGCACTGGGGAAAATAAAAAATATAAAGGAAGAATATAGAAAATAAGAATGAAGCAAGAGCTTCATCCTTACCCAGGCTCTGGCCCGGGTGTACGCTGCTCCTGCTGCCTCACTGTGCCGCTCATTTCATATGCACGGATTTCATCGCCCACCGGCCGGCGTGACGTCTGTGATTGGTGCAGTCAGACGCGCCCCAGCCTGTATGAAAGCATCTGACTGCTTCAACTCACAGACGCTAACTGCGGGTCATCGTCGACGCAGCTCATTCTGGGCCTCTCGGTGCACGATTCATGCACCGGGAGGCCCAGGCTGAGCAGAGAAGGAAACATCGCTGGCGCGGCTCATTCTAGGCTGCCTGCTTCATGAAGCAGGCCGCTCAGGCTGAACAGAGGAGTACACATCACGGGCGCAGCTCATCTTGAGCAGGAGATATCGCGGGCTGCATTTTGGACATACCCCCTATCACGTGACTAATTACGTCACACCTGGAAGGGGCCCATACATTCCAGCATCTTGCACGATCTACACCCATGCAGCTCTGTAAGTGAATGGACGACCTGGAATCAGCTTGCCGCCATGACACGGAACATGGGTGAGTACACCGCACATGCTCTTATCCCCCTTTCCCTTCCATCAACATTTTTAATCCCCGGATTCTGGTTCCAATAGACTTATATGGGTACCAGATACCCGACCAGATTCAGACTTTTCAAGAAAATGAGCAGGGACCCGCCAGTCCCGTTTTTTGCGGATCCGCTCAGCTCTGTTGCACACATATACTCTAATCTGTCTCAGCCATCTGTCTCTAGAGTTGGATTACATTTGACAATATGCAATGAGACTGAAGGCAAAGCAACTAGCAGTTTGCAATTTTAAAGTGATTTTTTTTTTATAGTAAATGTCACTTTGAATAAAAAGAGTAAGCAAAACTGTTGAAACAACAGGCGCAAATAGGGTCTTACCAGATATAAAAGAATGGTGTAAATGCGGGAGAAACACTCACCTTATTAGGTTGTGCAAGTCACAACCCTTCAACTAGTATGATAGTAACGTGGTCGGCAGCAGTCCCATAGTGTTGAGCTGGTTTGCAGAGTAGGAAGAAAAACCTGTTTGAAAACCGTGCCAAAACCACAGATCCACCAAGAGCTTGGAAGAATCCCTTTACTTCCATAGGTCTACGCGTTTCAGGGACATTTCTGTCCCCTTCATCAGGACAAATATAGAAAATAAATACACCAGACAAGGGGCCGCAGGCTCCTATATATACATTAAGCAATGCCACGTCTACATTTTCTACGTCATCCTCCTTGTGATGCAAGGGCACATGAGGTGATCAATAAAGTTGCATGGGTTAACAGAAAAAAGAAAGAGAAAAAAAAGGGAAAAAAAGGAAAAAAAAAGGGAGAGAAAAAAAAGGAAGGGAAAAATGAACAAAAAAAGGAGAAAAAAAGGGGGAAAAATGAGAAGAGGGAAGAAACAGGAGTAAACAAGTGGGGTGGAGGAAAAAAAGACTTATGAAGAAACAGAAATTATGAAAAATGCATGATGAATTATATTGATTTGAGTTGGGGAATCGCAGGTTGAAGGGTTAAAAAGGGAAAAGGGATTTCATATTATGATGTTTAGATAAATTCTTTAATCGGGTTACAATTTGTGAAAGATTAAAAAACAAATAAATATTATAGAAAAATTAATATGCTTATGTTTATTTATATTTTAATTTATTTGTATTTAATGTTTGTATAAAAAAAAATATTACAGAGGAGAAATGGATGAAGTAGATAAGTAATGATGTATCAAATTTGTGGAGAAAGAAATATTTAATATTACATAAAAAAAAATTCTCATACATTTTTTTTTATTTATTTAGCCACAAGTACATGCATGCCTATTGACATGTAATGTGCAGGGAAAAAGATACATGTGTGGCTAAAAAGAAGGAAAAAGATAAGAATCAATTAAAAAGAAGAATATTTATATTAACAGACAATGGGGGAATGAGAAAACAACACTAATATAGTGTTCAAAAGATAATCAGTTCCCTCTGGAAGGTTGGGTAGAGAGAACGGCGCTTGTGAATGAACGAGCATTTCAGCTACGGGGAATGAGTGGTAAGAAGTAGGTGTCTGTGCTGAAAGGTTACTCTGGTTTAATATTGTGGGTAAAAACAGAGAGCGTGTAAAAACAGAGAGCGTCTGCGCAGACCGGTGAAAAGGTTATGGCAGTACAAGTGCCGTGGGAAAAAAAAACCTAAAGCACCTGCGCTAAAACATGCTCAGAGTCAAACAGCTAAAAAGGGGATATATCTTCATGGACAAGAAAAAAAAAAAAGTGGTTTACAGGTAAAAAAAACAAAGAGGGGGGTTTGACCCTAATAGACTGGGCAATGGCTGGAAAAATTGGCTGAAAAAAATCGGGGGCTGCAAACAATTTCCCACCCTCCCGCCCCCTTTACCTTCATATATTTTTATTTCCAAAACCCTATTTGCGGCACCCAATAATTTTTTCATCATTTCTGTTTCTTCATAAGTCCTTTTTTCCTTCTTCCCCCCTATTTTTACTCCCGTTTCTTCCCGCTTCTCATTTTTCCCCCTTTTTTTCTCCTTTTTTTGTTCTTTTTTTCCTTCCTTTTTTTTCTCTCCCTTTTTTTTCTCTTTTTCCCTTTTTTTTCTCTTTCTTTTTTTTGTTAACCCATGCAACTTTATTGATCACCTCACGTGCCCTTGCATCACGAGGAGGATGACGTAGAAAATGTAGACGTGGCATTACTTAATGTATATATAGGAGCCTGCGGCCCCTTGTCTGGTGTATTATTCCCTATATTTGTCCTGATGAAGGGGACAGAAATGTCCCTGAAATGCGTAGACCTATGTAAATAAAGTGATTCTTCCAAAGTATCGGTGGATCTGTGGTTTTGGCGCGGTTTTCAAACCCGTTTTTCTTCCTACTCTGCAAACCCACTTTGAATAAAAATGATTTGCAATTTTATAATATATTGCATTGGCCATCAGATAAAATCTTTGTGCATCTCCCTGGTATCATGGAAAACCCATATTGTTAGGTTATAGTAGATATCCCGGTTACGTACCGTGTTGTTCAGTGTCTCTAGTACTCAATTATTTACCACCTTTTATGCATAACTGGTGGCACTTTTACCTATACTGTAGAGCAGTATTCCCCTGGGCCTATTCTTTTAAGTAGCACAGAATATCATTTGCACAGCGCAGTGACACCAAAAGTTATATTTGAACCAATGCTACAAATGTACATCATCAGCTTCTGTAGAAAATTTCTATTTCTAAAAACAAGTTCAGTGAATGAGCTGATGTTATCATATCAGTGTTTAAAGTTATGGATTTTGAGACATGTCTGTCAGTGAATGTATATTTCAAAGAAAACTTTACCTTTCATGAGGTTGAAAATAGAAAGTATAATAATGATCCTGTATTCCTGCTGTGCTAACATCACTTCACATTAAAGAAGAAAAGCTGTCAATACAACCGCAGTTACTATTCAGTCATTGTACTACTTTTTCCTAAACCTATAAGAACGAAGAAGTAGGAGGAAGACGTATTTCTCCGAAGACTGAATCTGAAGTGTGAATGGTATATGATGAGATGAAAGCATACAGTATGACTGAATAAGCAGTGAGCATATAAGAGCACCAGCTTTTATCTCATTGCTGTTATTCTATAGGACATTTTGCTACACAATGCATAATACTGTGAATAAAAATTCACTTAAATGTTCATTCCTTTTTTGTCACATGAAAATATAATGGCCCCGATTTATGAAGCTGCTTATCCCAAATGACACGACATTTTGTATAATAAGTTACTTCACTTTAGTGGCGTTACTTTCGCTACCAATGTACTAGAGTCAGCGACCGGTGTACATCTCTCCGGTAGTTGCACTCCCCTGTAAGATGTTCCTAGTTCATTATCTGGTGTATACCTCTTAATCAGGGCTGTATTTTGCCTTCATGCTGCCCTAGGCACTTTAAGTGGTCGCGCCCCTTAGTGACAACGTAAAACTGAGTTTTCGCACACGACATCTGTTTAAGGCAGATCTACTCTGTAGCACACTTTAAAAAGTATCAATAAGAAACTAACCCCCCCCCCCAATGGGAATCACCACAGGCACATCAAAACATAGCATGAGTATAAAATATTCCCACCACACCGTCCCCACTTATATACTGTGACTGTGACACTGCCCCTAATAAACTAAAACACCACACTGCCCTCCCTTATAAACTACTGTATATCCACCACATCTTCCTCGATTATGAAATATGATCTGTACATTGTGAGGAGGGAGCAGCATGATGTGAGGACAATGTCCCATGCATGCTGCCCCCTCCTCACAATGTCCCATGCATGCTTCCCCCTCCTCACAATGTCCGATGCATGCTGCCCCCTCCTCACAATGTCCCATGCATGCTGCCCCCTCCTCACAATGTCCCTTGCATGCTGCCCCCTCCTCACAATGTCCCATGCATGCTGCTCCCTCCTCACAATGTCCCATGCATGCTGCCCCCTCCTCACAATGTCCCATGCATGCTGATCCCTCCTCACAATGTTCCATGCATGCTGCCCCCTCTTCACAATGTCCCATGCATGCTGCTCCCTCCTCACAATGTCCCATGCATGCTGCTCCCTCGTCACAATGTCTCATGCATGCTGCTCCCGCCTCACAATGTCCCATGCATGCTGCTCCCTCCTCACAATGTCCCTTGCATGCTGCCCCCTCCTCACAATGTCCCATGCATGCTGCTCTCTCCTCACAATGTCCCAGGCATGCTGCCCCCTCTTCACAATGTCCCATGCATGCTGCTCCCTCCTCACAATGTCCCATGCATGCTGCCCCCTCCTCACAATGTCCCATGCATGCTGCTCTCTCCTCACAATGTCCCATGCATGCTGCCCCCTCTTCACAATGTCCCATGCATGCTGCTCCCTCCTCACAATGTCCCATGCATGCTGCCCCCTCCTCACAATGTGCCATGCATGCTGCTCCCTCCTCACAATGTCCCATGCATGCTGCTCCCTCCTCACAATGTCTCATGCTTAATGCTCCCTCCTCACAATGTCTCATGCATGCTGCTCCCTCCTCACAATGTCTCATGCATGCTGCTCCCTCCTCACAATGTCTCATGCATGCTGATCCCGCCTCACAATGTCCCATGCATGCTGTTCCCGCCTCACAATGTCCCATGCATGCTGCTCCCTCCTCACAATGTCTCATGCATGCTGTTCCCTCCTCACAATGTCCCATGCATGCTGCCCCCTCCTCACAATGTCCCATGCATGCTGCTCCCTCCTCACAATGTCTCATGCTTGATGCTCCCTCCTCACAATGTCTCATGCATGCTGCTCCCTCCTCACAATGTCTCATGCATGCTGCTCCCTCCTCACAATGTCTCATGCATGCTGATCCCGCCTCACAATGTCCCATGCATGCTGTTCCCGCCTCACAATGTCCCATGCATGCTGCTCCCTCCTCGCCATGTCTCATGCATGCTGCTCCCTCCTCACAATGTCTCATGCATGCTGCTCCCTCCTCACAATGTCCCATGCATGCTGCTCCCTCCTCACAATGTCTCATGCATGCTGCTCCCTCCTCACAATGTCCCATGCATGCTGCTCCCTCCTCACAGTGTCCCATGCATGCTGCTCCCTCCTCACAGTGTCCCATGCATGCTGCCCCCTCCTCAGTGTCCCATGCATGCTGCCCCCTCCTCACAGTGTCCCATGCTTGCTGCCCCCTCCTCAGTGTCCCATGCATGCTGCTCCCTTCTCACAATGTCCCATGCATGCTGCCCCCTCCTCAGTGTCCCATGCATGCTGCCCCTTCTCACAATGTCTCATGCATGCCGTCCCTCTCCATGAGCTCCTAATGCTGCCTTCCTCTTTTCCATAATGAGACCTTCATGCTGCCCCACTCATGCTAAGACCACCACACTAACGCTTATGCTGAGACCCCCCCCACACACACTACCCCACTCTTGATATTGACTCCCCTACATTGCTCCACTCCATACTGATCCCACACATGCTGCCCCTTCTTTACAATGAGCTCCCAATGCTGCCACCTCTTATTCTGTGTCCTTACACTCCCCCCACCCAATCGATTTTGTCATTGCACTATCCCTCATCCCTTGTCCTCTGTCTCTAGCATTAGCCCCTCTCTCCCACTCCCCCAGCATCAGCCTCTCTCCCCCAGCATCAGCCTCTATCTTCCCTCAGCATCAGCCTCTCTCCCCCAGTCTCAGCCTTTGCCTGCCCCCAGCCTCAGCCTCCCTCCAGTCTCAGCCTCAGCCTCCCTCAAGTCTCAGCCTCAGCCTCCCTCCAGTCTCAGCCTCAGCCTCCCTACAGCCTCCCCCCAGTCTCGGCCTCAGTCTCCCTCCAGCCTCCCCCCAGTCTCAGCCTCCCTCCAGTCTCAGCTTCTGCCTCCCTCCAGCCTCCCCCCAGTCTCAGCCTCCCTCCAGCCTCCCCCCAGTCTCAGCCTCCCTCCAGCCTCCCCCCAGTCTCAGCCTCCCTCCAGCCTCCCTCCAGTCTCAGCCTCCCTCCAGCCTCACCCCAGTCTCAGCCTCCCTCCAGCCTCACCCCAGTCTCAGCCTCAGCCTCCCTCCAGCCTCCCCTCAGTCCCAGCCTCTGCCTCTCTCCAGACTCCCCCCAGTCTCTGCCTCTGCCTCCCTCCAGCCTCCCCCCAGTTTCTGCCTCTGCCTCCCTCCAGCCTCCCCCCAGTCTCTGCCTCTGCCTCCCTCCAGCCTCCCCCCAGTCTCTGCCTCTGCCTCCCTCAAGCCTCCCCCCAGTCTCTGCCTCCCTTCAGCCTCCCCCCAGTCTCTGCCTCTGCCTCCCTCCAGCCTCCCCCCAGTCTCTGCCTCCCTCCAGCCTCCCCCCAGTCTCAGCCTCTGCCTCTCTCCAGTCTCAGCCTCTGCCTCCCTCCAGCCTCCCCCCAGTCTCAGCCTCTGCCTCTCTCCAGTCTCCCCCCAGTCTCAGCCTCCCTCCAGTCTCAGCTTCTGCCTCCCTCCAGCCTCCCCCCAGTCTCAGCCTCCCTCCAGCCTCCCCCCAGCCTCAGCCTCCCTCCAGCCTCCCTCCAGTCTCAGCCTCCCTCCAGCCTCCCCCCAGCCTCAGCCTCCCTCCAGCCTCCCTCCAGTCTCAGCCTCCCCTCAGTCCCAGCCTCTGCCTCCCTCCAGCCTCCCCCCAGTCTCTGCCTCCGCCTCCCTCCAGCCTCCCCCCAGTCTCAGCCTCCCTCCAGCCTCCCCTCAGTCCCAGCCTCTGCCTCTCTCCAGACTCCCCCCAGTCTCTGCCTCTGCCTCCCTCCAGCCTCCCCCCAGTTTCTGCCTCTGCCTCCCTCCAGCCTCCCCCCAGTCTCTGCCTCTGCCTCCCTCCAGCCTCCCCCCAGTCTCTGCCTCTGCCTCCCTCAAGCCTCCCCCCAGTCTCTGCCTCCCTCCAGCCTCCCCCCAGTCTCCTCCTCTGCCTCCCTCCAGCCTCCCCCCAGTCTCTGCCTCCCTCCAGCCTCCCCCCAGTCTCAGCCTCTGCCTCTCTCCAGTCTCAGCCTCTGCCTCCCTCCAGCCTCCCCCCAGTCTCAGCCTCTGCCTCCCTCCAGTCTCAGCCTCTGCCTCCCTCCAGCCTCCCCCCAGTCTCAGCCTCTGCCTCCCTCCAGCCTCCCCCCAGTCTCAGCCTCTGCCTCTCTCCAGTCTCAGCCTCTGCCTCTCTCCAGTCTCAGCCTCTGCCTCCCTCCAGCCTCCCTCCAGTCTCAGCCTCTGCCTCCCTCCAGTCTCAGCCTCTGCCTCCCTCCAGCCTCCCCCGAGTCTCAGCCTCTGCCTCCCTCCAGCCTCCCCCCAGTCTCAGCCTCTGCCTCCCTCCAGCCTCCCCCCAGTCTCAGCCTCTGCCTCCCTCCAGCCTCCCCCCAGTCTCAGCCTCTGCCTCCCTCCAGTATGAGCCTTTGCCGCCTCCCCCCCCCGCATGTGCAGATCTCCGGTCTGCATTAGAGACACTCCCACGCTCCTTATGAATCCACTTACCTGCTCCAGTGCCCGCCGCCATCTTCCTGGCTCACGTGAGTATCCTCTTCTGACACCAGCTTCCATCACGGCGTCATCCGCGGCGTCCTGCTGTGAGCTCTGCATGTGACGTCCACACAGCAGTGGACGCAGCACAGAGGAAGGAGCTGATTGGCGCGCGCCTGTGACCCCGGAAGTGCAGGCACCGGCAGTTCCGGGGTCAATCAGCTCCCTGTGCTCGGCAGCCACAAAAAAAAAAATGTAAAAAAAAAAAAAAAAAAAAAATTTTTTTTTTTTTTTTTTTTTTTTGCTGCCAGAAGGTGCCGCCCCTCACAATCTGCCGCCCTAGGCACCGGACCACGGGTGCCTAATGGTAAATACGGCCCTGCTCTTAATGAACTGAGTGTATCTTACTCCAGTGCCCCTGTTCATTAAAACTGACATGTTTAACACCAGTTTTAATGAATATGGGCCTATATCGCTGGATGATACCTGTGGGCCAAAAAAAATGGTGGCTACCAGTATAAGATTCCCGTTTGCAACCACAGACATTGTAAACAATGACATAAAATTAGACACACAACCATGCAATCTCAATAGATACGTAGTACTCAGTGATGCAGAGTCACACTACAGAGCTCGGTGATGTCAAATCATCGGTTGCCACATTTGCCACAAGTCAGATTGTGTCACGCTCCCCGGGTCCCGACGTCGTTTCTCACTCACCGCTCCTGTCCCCGGGTCCCCTGCCTCCAACCACACGTCCTCCCCGGCACCGCTTCCTGCTCTGGCCTCTGGCACCCGGGCGTCACGCATGTGCATTAGGGCGCGCGCGCGGTCACTGACTTCCTCTTAAAGGCCCTGCACTCCCTAACAGGATATTGCATCAGTCAGGGTCAGGTATATTAGGAGCTCCCTGCCTGGAGGGCGTCGCCTGTTCGTCAAGTTCTGCAAGCTAGGAGTCCAGGTACCCATGTGCCTTGCCTGTGCTAACTCTGTCTCTTTCGTAGAGTCTGCTCTGCCTCCGTAACCGGCTCCTGAATCCAGGTTTGCCAAGAGGTCCTCCGGTGTCCGTCAGCGGGGAATCCCACCACCGCTACGTCTGCCTGTGCCTGTCTGTGATCCCCGGCTTCACCCGGCTGCCTCCCCGTCACATCCAGCTAACCCGGATCCCGTCTGAGCTTCCTAACCAGCACCCGTACCGGACTCCCGTAATTGTCTCCAAGAACTCTGTGGCTCTAAAGACTCCGTTCTACCCGTTCCCTGAGGGACGCTATCCCGGTCCCGCTAGTACTCCGGCTACCGTGTACCTAGGCCCTCTGGTGGGGTGACCGGACAGTCCCTGTATAGGGGTTAGCTCCAGGTTGCCTCACTGGGGGAGTCTGGTGCACGGCCCAGAGGATCCACCATCACCCGGACCTAACAGAACGAACAGGCCATGGATTCCGCCGAAGCACTAGCATCCCAACTGGACAGATTGCAGCAGGAGCTGGTACGTCAGTGAGAGACCCTATCCCGTATGTTGGCCTTCATGACGTCAGTGGACACCCGCCTGAACACACTGCAATCCACAGCCACGTCCCTGTCCACTTCCACCACATCCACGGCTTCCATAGGGACAACTTCTGCGACCTCGCAACTGAGACTAGCCTCTCCGCCTCGGTTTGCCGGGGACCCCAAGAGCTGCCGTGGGTTCTTGAACCAGTGCTCGCTGCACTTCAAACTGCTCCCACATCTCTTCGCTTCCGACCAAGCTGAGGTTGCCTTCGTCATGTCTCATCTGGAGGGTGAAGCACTGGCATGGATGAACCCCTTGTGGGAGAGGGAAGATCCAGTAACCACAAACATCCAGGACTTCCTGCACACCTTCCGCACCGCGTTCGATGAACCCGGACGTGCTTCTTCATCTGCCTCATCCCTCCTCAGGCTACACCAAGGAACTTTGACAGTTGGTCAGTATGCCATCCGGTTCCGCACGCTGGCATCTGAGTTGGGGTGGAACAATGAAGCCTTGACTGCCGCCTTCTGGGAGGGGCTTACCGGTCGTATCAAGGACGAGCTGGCCGGTCGAGACATCCCCTCCACCTTGGACTCCCTGATCGCCCTCGCAACCTGGATAGACCTCCGCTTTCAGGAAAGGTCTAAGGAAATGTCCCGCGAGCGGCGCCCTGTAAGGCACTCCGCTTCTCCACAGAAGCCTATCCTCTGCTCATCCGGGCTCTCTGGCTCCTCCATCCATGAGCCCATGGAGTCCATGCAAGTGGACCAGCTACGGTCCTCCGAGCAGCGTCGAGCGGAACGAGCCGCCAAGGGTCTCTGCTTCTATTGTGGAGACGGCGCACACCAGGTGCGTGCCTGCCCAGCGAAACCAGGAAACTCCAAAGTCTAGGGTTGGTAGGAGAGGCCACCCTAGGTACTGGGAAGCTCTCTGACCCAGTGACATGGACTGTACAGGTGACAACAGGAGAAACCCGCTTCACGGCAGAGGCATATCTCGACTCCGGGGCAGCGGGTAACTTCATCCACCAGGCCACAGTTGACAAGTACCAGTTACCTGTCACCCCGCTGCAGACACCACTTGTGATAGCCTCTGTGGATGGGAAACCCCTCTCTGATCCCGTCCTGTTCATCACTAAACCTGTGAAACTGCGTATCGGTGCGCTACACACCGAAGAAATCGCCTTCTACCACGCATGTCTCATCCGCTTCTGCTGGGTTTACCCTGGTTACGGGTACATGAACCTACGGTCAGCTGGCATACAGGAGAAATCCTCCGCTGGGGCCCGTCTTGTCATGAGAACTGCCTCCAGTCAGTCAAGCCCGTCCGTCGTCCTCCGGCCCCGGACTCCTTACCTGGTCTTCCTCCAGCCTATTGGTCCTTCGCAGATGTCTTTGATAAGAAGGAGTCGGAGGTATTGCCTCCACATCGACCCTACGACTGTGCCATTGACCTTCTGCCGGGAACCACACCCCCTCGGGGACAGATATACCCTTTGTCCCTTGCTGAGACCCGGGCCATGTCTGAATACATCACCGAGAACCTGGCACGGGGGTTCATTCAAAGGTCCTCGTCCCCGGCTGGTGCGGGCTTCTTCTTCGTCAAGAAAAAAGAAGGCGACCTACGGCCCTGTATCGATTACCGGGGACTAAACCAGATCACAGTGAAAAACAAATACCCCCTGCCTCTCATCCCTGAACTCTTCGATCGGCTCCGGGGAGCCCGTATATTCACCAAATTGGATCTCCGTGGGGCTTACAACCTGGTTTGCATACGCTCCGGGGACGAGTGGAAGACCGCCTTCAACACCCGGGACGGGCACTATGAATATTGCGTGATGCCCTTCGGCCTTTGCAATGCTCCGGCGGTCTTCCAGGAGCTGGTGAACGACGTGTTCAGGGACCTCCTCTATGTCTGTGTAGTCGTATACCTGGACGACATCTTAATCTACTCCCCAGACCTACGTACCCACAGAGAGCACGTGCAAATCGTGCTACAGAGGCTGAGGAAGAATCGCTTATACGCCAAACACGAGAAGTGTGTGTTCGAACAATCATCCCTCCCCTTTTTGGGCTATGAAATATCGGACACCGGACTGCAGATGGATCCCGGGAAGGTCTCTGCTATCCTCAACTGGCCTCCTCCTTCGGGACTAAAAGCCATCCAACGTTTCCTCGGTTTTGCTAACTACTATCGCCAGTTCGTCCCTAACTTCTCGATCCTAACTGCTCCGCTCACCGCCCTGACCAAGAAGGGGGCCAATCCGAAGGCTTGGACACCCGAGGCCGAAGCCGCCTTCTGCTCTCTGAAGCGGTCCTTTGCTTCTTCTCCCGTCCTTCACCATCCTGAGTTGAACCGCCAATTCACCCTGGAGGTTGACGCCTCCTCCGCAGGGGCAGGAGCCGTACTTATGCAGAAATCCGCCACCGGGAAGATGGTCACCTGCGGCTTCTTCTCCAAGATCTTCTCAGCCCCAGAACGCAATTATACCATTGGTGATCGAGAGCTCCTGGCCGTTAAGATGGCGTTGGAGGAATGGCGATATCTCCTGGAGGGAGCGGTTTACCTGGTGATCATCTATACTGACCACAAAAACCTGGAGTATATACGCTTCGCTCAAAGGCTGAATCCGCGCCAAGCACGTTGGTCTCTCTTCTTCGCCAGGTTTGACTTTCAGCTACACTATCGGCCTGCGGACAAGAACGTACGGGCAAATGCCCTGTCTCGGTCCTTTGTTCTGGTAGACCAAGAGGAGGAGCCAAGCCAGCCCATCATCTGTCCTAGCAAGATCATCCCGGTGGCTCCCGTCTCCCTGGCACAGATCCCTCCTGGGAAGACGTACGTCACGGAGACCGACCGACTCAAGGTCCTCCAATGGGGACACTCCTCGAAAGTGGCCGGACACGCTGGCCAGAAGAAAACCTGGGGCGTTATCGCCCGTCACTATTGGTTGCCGTCTCTTCGTACGGATGTCACCGCCTTCGTCTCTGCATGTTCCTCCTGTGCCCGGAACAAGACGCCTAAGCACCTGCCCTTTGGTCCTCTTCTCCCTCTGCCGACTCCTTCCATTCCATGGCAACACATAGCCATGGACTTTGTCACGGACTTGCCCTTGTCCTCCGGTCATACGGTCATCTGGGTCGTGGTGGACCGATTCTCAAAAATGGCTCATTTTGTTCCTATAGCCGGATTGCCCTCTGCTCAAGAGCTTGCGGACGCCTTCATACAGCACGTCTTCCGGCTGCATGGCTTTCCTGCCCATATCGTGTCCGACAGAGGAACCCAATTCACCTCACGCTTCTGGAGGGCTCTCTGTGAACACCTGGGGGTGTCTCAGGTCTTTTCCTCTGCCTACCACCCTCAGTCAAACGGACAAGTGGAACGAGTCAACCAGATCATGACCACCTTCCTTCGTCACTACGTCAATGTCCACCAGGACAACTGGTCCACGCTCCTTCCTTGGGCTGAATTCTCTCATAACCACCAGGTCAGCAAATCCACCTCCAGTTCTCCCTTCCATGTTGTCTATGGTCTCCAGCCTTCTGTGCCGTTACCAGTCTCTCCAGCTTCCGATGTACCTGCAGCAGATGCCCTGGCCAGAGACTTCTCCGCTATATGGGCCTCAGTCAAGACCTCCCTGGGACATGCTGCTACACGAATGAAGAAACATGCGGACAAGAGACGTCTTGATCCTCCTTGCTTCTCTCCTGGGGACTTGGTCTGGCTTGCCTCCAAGTACGTCCGACTCAAGATTCATTCGTACAAGCTGGGTCCGCGGTACATCGGTCCCTTCAAGGTCCTCAGGAAGATCAATGAGGTGTCCTACAAGTTGCAGCTACCGCCCTCCATGCGGATACCCAACTCCTTCCATGTGTCCTTGCTGAAACCTGTTGTCCTTGGTCCCTTCTCCTCTGATGCCTGTCCTCCTCCTCCCATAGCCGATGATGATGTCGAGCCCCGGGGACGCTGTATCGGTGCATTACCTTCAGGGACTCCGCTGTCAGTCTGGATCTTGTCACCGGTAGGAAATCCTCTATTCGTCGTGACGCCACTCTCAGTATTGCGGTCAGTGGGGACCGCCACTGCAGGTTGAGGGTCGCCTGGGGCTGATGGTGCGTGCAGTCAGTTGGGATAGCCTCCTGAGAGTGAGGCAAGCCCCAGGGCCCGGTGTAGGTGTGTAGAACCACAAGGCGCAGAATAACTCCACACAAGCAGGATGTCTTTCAGGGGTTTTACTCACTTCAGATGGCAGGGTGAGTAACCCGGGCGTAGCTGGGATGAACCAGGCTGGAACCAGGTATCCTTCAGGCTGACTTATGATGGTGACTACCGACTCGCCTTCCTTAGCCCTTAGTGGTTTGGGGTAACCCCGACTTTTAGTCCCTATGGGGGTCACCCAGGGAAGTTGCTGAAGCCTCTCTCCCCTTCGGTTGCCGTTTGCTTGTAGCCTGGACCAGATCACTCCAGCTACTTGCCTCCTGTGAACTATGGGCCCTAACTGTGGCTACGTGGCTGCGGCTTTTGGGTGTTGTGGTGTGGGCTATGAGGGCCCCACACCGGCAGGTTTAGCAAGGAAAGGTGGATCTATCCCCGCTCCGGGATCTGCCGCCCGTTTGGGCCTAGTACTCCCTAGCAGTCTCCTTACTTCCCACTCTGTGCTCTCTCTTTAGCTGGAGATGGGTTTCGGGTAGCACTCCTAGGTGACCGTTCTCCCCCGTCGGTAGCCACTGCGCGGACGCTGTCAGACTGCAACAGCCCCAGGGGTAGGGGTCTGCTCTTCTCTGAGCTCCCTGGACTCTGCACTGAACCGGCTCACTGCTCCTCCTCTCCTGTTCTTGCCTACGCCACCTAGCAACCAAGCTCTCTTACCACACCCCTTGAGTGGAGATGGAGGCTTTTGGCCCCCTCCACTATTCCAGTGGAGGTGAAGGCTTTTCCCCCTCCTGGGATCCCCAGGGGTCCTCTCAAAGGTACATGTGTGAGGCCTGATCACTATGCGCCTGTGTAGTCACACCTCGGTCAGCCTTCTGGATTACCTGTATTGTACTGTCCCCAGCATGGGTGCAGTACTCAGTGGTGCCTGACCAGGTCAGGGGCGCCACATTCCCCCTTAGTTATCACCAGCACGTCCTCGGGCTGCAAGACAACATTTTAAAATGCATAAAACATTAAAACATGGTAAAAAATTTTTTAAAAGCACCAGGTACCATACATCACCACCCTCCACCCACAAGTCCGTTAACCCACCCAAACCCTTTTCAGGAGGCAGGTCACCGGTCCTTTTGGTAACCAGATCTGGGCCATCTACTTCCCCAGACCTTTCCTCCAATCTTCCTCTCCCGTTGGCCGCGCCTTCAGCCACTTCTGGCAGGATGTAGAGGCGGCTTTCATGGTCTGGTGGTCTTCAGGGCATACCTGGCCTGGTGAAGCCGCGCCTTCAGCCACTTCTGGCAGGATCCAGAGGCGGCCTTCACAGTTGGTGCTGACCAGGTACCCTCTTTGTGGTGGAGAGCCAGGCCCCATAAACAGGCATGCTCTCTGGTTGCAGGTGAGCCAAGGCCCTATATACGGACGTGCTCCCTGGTTGCAGACGAGCCAAGCCCCTAAACAGGCTGACTCTGGTGGTGGTGGTGCCCTCTGGTGTAACTATTTACACTGCGAGAGTTTGTGGCTATAGCCAGTTCATAGCCTTAAGGTTCATTTCTCACATTAGTTTATGTGGGCACATTGCTTAAACTTGAAAACGTTGCAAAACTCAAACTGGTCAAACAGTAATTTGGTGTACTTTACTTTATGCAGATTCCTCCTCACCAGGGCTTGGGCCTGTAGGGCTGCGGCACCTGTTGCTTTCTTGACCTCTTTCTTCTTCTGTGTCTGTCTCTTTTTCTTTAGGACATGGTGTTACATCTAGTGCATACCAGCCTCTTTCTCCTTGATGCATTGTAAATTGCACTGTGTCTCCCATCCTTAGGTTTCTTCCAGGATGTCCTCTGGGCAGATGAGCTCTCACGTCTCTTCTATTGACAAAAATGCCTTCTTTCATACCAGGTGCAACTATAAAGCCGTATCCTGATTTTAGGCTGAAATCTTCCACTACTCCTCGACATAGGGGTCCTCTGACCTGGGCTTTGGCTCTTCTCAGGAACCGTTTCTCCTCTAGGTCTCTGGCCGTTATTTCATCTCTCTGGTCTGGAGACTGCGGTGCAGGGAAAGACTGGGTTCTGCTACGGCGCCGTGTCTTGCGGGCCGGGTTCTGCGGGGTACAGCTTACAAGCTCCCAGGTGAGGCTTTTGGGTAGATCTTCTTCAGCAGACGGTGTTAGGTCTTCCTCATCCCAGCGGGAATATGGCAACATCTCCGGCTCTGGGCATGGATCCACTGCTGGTGGCTCCTGAGTCAGCTCCTCAGCTTCCTGGCCTCCTCTCCCCCTTAGTTCTTCTGAGCACTCCTTTGGTGGCAGTGCTGGGGATGGACTTTCATCAGCAGGCCCAGGCGGGGGACTCTTTGGCATGATTGCTGCAGGAGGCGTCTTGGGGGTATGCGGAGGGAGCATGTACCGGTCCACCATCTCCTGTGGGAACTTGGCCTCCAGGTCAGCCTTCAGCTGCCAGTATGCGGGGTCCTCACCTACCAGGGATTTCCTTGCAGGGACTTCCTTGGACTGGGGAGCGGTGTCTGCTCTGGCCTTGCAGGCCGGGGTAAACAATGGTACGTCTGTCTTTTCTTGGCGGGCCGCGCCCGATATGGCGGCGGCCTGGTCTTGGCGGGCCGCGCCTGGCATGGCGGCGGCCTGGTCTTGGCGGGCCGGGCAGGGCATCGCTGCGGCGGCCTGGATTGGCGTCGCAGCTGCGATGGGATCTTTGCAGGCTGGGCTGAGCGTCGCTGCAGCGATCTGGGCTTGGCGGGCCGCACCTGGCGTGGCTGCGGCCTGGTTCAGCACCTCGCCTGCGGCGTGGATGAGCGTCGCTGCTGCGGGGGGGTCTTGGCGGGCCGGGCCTAGCAAGGCGGCGGCCTGGGTCAGCGTCACACCCGCGGCATGGATGAGGGTCGCGGTGGCAGCCGGTTCTTTGCGGGCCGGACTTGGCGTTACTGCAGGGACCGGGTCTTGGTGAGCCGAGCAGGGCATCGCTGCGGCGGCCTGGGCTTGGCGGGCTGCACCTGGCGTGGCTGCGGCCTGCTTCAGCGTCGCCGCGCCGGACGCCTCTTCAGGGACCGCGGACGTGGCAGCAAGGGTCGGGGCACTCGCGCGGGCAGGGGCATCACTGGACTCACCCATCGGTGGCAGCATCGGGGTCTGAGTCGTCACCGCCCGGTCTGGCACTCGGCGCGCGGCTCTCTCTTCATAGGCCTGAACCGCCGCGGTCATTCCCAGGAACTCCGCACGTCCCTCTCTGATCAGCCTTCCGACCCTGGCCTCCAGTTGATCGCAGAACTCGGCGAGCTCCCGACACCACCAGGCAGCGGAGCCTGGCTCTGGGTCTCTGCATTCAGACGCCATTTTCTCTAACAACAAGCTGCTGGCTTCTTTTCCGTTCCGCCGTCTCTGGACGCTTCCGCTCTCTTCACAAGCGAGGTCAGAACTCTGCAGGGGATCTCTGGGTAGCCACACCTCTTCGTGGGCGGTAACTTCTCCCAGCGCGGGCTGCTGTTGTTTTTCAGCGCGCTTTTCATGGTGGCAATATGGCGGCGCTTCCAATTTTTCAAGCGGACCGCCCAGGCACATGGTCACCTGTCTGAACAGGTCTAGTCCTTATCCTGTTCGTGACGCCAGATGTCGAGCCCCGGGGACGCTGTATCGGTGCATTACCTTCAGGGACTCCGCTGTCAGTCTGGATCTTGTCACCGGTAGGAAATCCTCTATTCGTCGTGACGCCACTCTCAGTATTGCGGTCAGTGGGGACCGCCACTGCAGGTTGAGGGTCGCCTGGGGCTGATGGTGCGTGCAGTCAGTTGGGATAGCCTCCTGAGAGTGAGGCAAGCCCCAGGGCCCGGTGTAGGTGTGTAGAACCACAAGGCGCAGAATAACTCCACACAAGCAGGATGTCTTTCAGGGGTTTTACTCACTTCAGATGGCAGGGTGAGTAACCCGGGCGTAGCTGGGATGAACCAGGCTGGAACCAGGTATCCTTCAGGCTGACTTATGATGGTGACTACCGACTCGCCTTCCTTAGCCCTTAGTGGTTTGGGGTAACCCCGACTTTTAGTCCCTATGGGGGTCACCCAGGGAAGTTGCTGAAGCCTCTCTCCCCTTCGGTTGCCGTTTGCTTGTAGCCTGGACCAGATCACTCCAGCTACTTGCCTCCTGTGAACTATGGGCCCTAACTGTGGCTACGTGGCTGCGGCTTTTGGGTGTTGTGGTGTGGGCTTTGAGGGCCCCACACCGGCAGGTTTAGCAAGGAAAGGTGGATCTATCCCCGCTCCGGGATCTGCCGCCCGTTTGGGCCTGGTACTCCCTAGCAGTCTCCTTACTTCCCACTCTGTGCTCTCTCTTTAGCTGGAGATGGGTTTCGGGTAGCACTCCTAGGTGACCGTTCTCCCCCGTCGCTAGCCACTGCGCGGACGCTGTCAGACTGCAACAGCCCCAGGGGTAGGGGTCTGCTCTTCTCTGAGCTCCCTGGACTCTGCACTGAACCGGCTCACTGCTCCTCCTCTCCTGTTCTTGCCTACGCCACCTAGCAACCAAGCTCTCTTACCACACCCCTTGAGTGGAGATGGAGGCTTTTGGCCCCCTCCACTATTCCAGTGGAGGTGAAGGCTTTTCCCCCTCCTGGGATCCCCAGGGGTCCTCTCAAAGGTACATGTGTGAGGCCTGATCACTATGCGCCTGTGTAGTCACACCTCGGTCAGCCTTCTGGATTACCTGTATTGTACTGTCCCCAGCATGGGTGCAGTACTCAGTGGTGCCTGACCAGGTCAGGGGCGCCACAATGACATCTATGTGGTAAGAGATATCGTGGCCATGAAGACCGTCAGGGGACGGCAGTACTTCCTGGTTGACTGGGCAGGCTATGGTCCCGAGGATAGGTCCTGGGAACCCCAGGAGAATGTGGGTACTCCTCTGGTTCGTGCCTTTCTGTCCCGGTTGCGGGGAGGAGGGCCTGGGGGGGGGTACTGTCACGCTCCCCGGGTCCCGACGTCGTTTCTCACTCACCGCTCCTGTCCCCGGGTCCCCTGCTTCCAACCACACGTCCTCCCCGGCACCGCTTCCTGCTCTAGCCTCCGGCACCCGGGCGTCACGCATGTGCATTAGGGCGCGCGCGCGGTCACTGACTTCCTCTTAAAGGCCCTGCACTCCCTAACAGGATATTGCATCAGTCAGGGTCAGGTATATTAGGAGCTCCCTGCCTGGAGGGTGTCGCCTGTTCGTCAAGTTCTGCAAGCTAGGAGTCCAGGTCCCCATGTGCCTTGCCTGTGCTAACTCTGTCTCTTTCGTAGAGTCTGCTCTGCCTCCGTAACTGGCTCCTGAATCCGGGTTTGCCAAGAGGTCCTCCGGTGTCCGTCAGCGGGGAATCCCACCACCGTTACGTCTGCCTGTGCCTGTCTGTGATCCCCGGCTTCACCCGGCTGCCTCCCCGTCACATCCAGCTAACCCGGATCCCGTCTGAGCTTCCTAACCAGCACCCGTACCGGACTCCCGTAATTGTCTCCAAGAACTCTGTGGCTCTAAAGACTCCGTTCTACCCGTTCCCTGAGGGACGCTATCCCGGTCCCGCTAGTACTCCGGCTACCGTGTACCTATCCCTCTGGTGGGGTGACCGGACAGTCCCTGTATAGGGGTTAGCTCCAGGTTGCCTCACTGGGGGAGTCTGGTGCACGGCCCAGAGGATCCACCATCACCCGGACCTAACAGATTGTGACACTTCTGATTTCCTACCAGGCCTACATGCAGCCACCATTTTGTCCTCTCCACACTGTACCTGATACATACACTGTCCCCCTACACAGGGTGATGGGCACCACAGAGGTCCATAGAGTATGATATCCACAGCAGCCCCCCATTATACACTATGATGTCCAACACAGCCCCTATGTAGAATTATATACACCACAGCCACCTCTTCAGTATTATGTATATACAGCCCCCAGTATAATGTCCTCACAGTTTCCTATACAATAGGATGTCTCCGTAGCCAGTACCTTTTATAATATCCCCACAGCCAGCCTACGTATATCCCCACAGCCTGCCCCATGTATGTCCACACAGTTAGCCCCTCATATGTCCCCCACAGCCAGGCCCTCTTATGTCCCTCACAGCCAGTGCCTCTGTCATACCCTACAACCACCCCCTCTTATGTTCTTCACAGCCTGCCCCTCTAATGTTCCACACAGAGAGTCCTCTTATGTCCCTCATTAATTGAAAGAAAATTAAAAAAATATATACTCACATTAATCCAAGCTCCCCTTCCAGCACAGCACTGTCACCTTTTCTATCTTATACAGGAGTGGGCACTGCATCATGCTATCTGACGTTCACTGCGTGTGCCATCTCCAGCCGGTGGCCTGCATCCTTCTGGAGTTGCTGGTGGGACATGGAGCTGATTAAAGCTCCTCTGCTCCTGTCCCGGGTCTTGCCCACTGCAGCGGTATTTGCGTCTTATAGATGCGAATTCAATTGAGTGCAGGGTGGGAATGATGGTAGCGGACTGCAGGCACAGAGAGGGGTGAGTGGACTTATTGAAACTATTCACCTGTGTGATTGTGCCCCGACGTCCAGTCTGCTTATTGTCTAAGGCCACTGTGGCGCCCCTGAGGCTTCCGTCGCCACAGGTCATTGCACCCCATCTGCGGTGTGATGCCCCATTC
The DNA here is from genome assembly GCF_048569485.1 of Anomaloglossus baeobatrachus. Classification (NCBI taxonomy): domain Eukaryota; kingdom Metazoa; phylum Chordata; class Amphibia; order Anura; family Aromobatidae; genus Anomaloglossus; species Anomaloglossus baeobatrachus. Next base: position 122,592,734 of record NC_134357.1, read on the forward strand.
TGGGAGAGGAAGAGGGTGAACTCCGGTTTCCTGGTAAATTCACACTACACCCATTGCTAGGGACACACAGGACCAGGGAAAGTGGCAGGCAACCCTCCCATGCTGCATGCTGAGAGGGGCTGTAAGACCCATCCCTGCTCCCATAGGGTGGTAGCCTAGCAACTGGGGAGGTGGGAGGAGCCATCTGAGAGTAGATAGAGAAGGGAAGGTCAAGTTTAGTTAGTTCGCTCAGGGAGTGGGAGAGTGAGGAGTGAGCATGTAGAAGAGAAGAAAGGATCGCAGGGCCACGGGTAGTCCTGGAAGGTGCCACGAGCAGTCCTTGTTGGGTACCGCTGCCGAGGGCCCAGAGGCGCTACGGGTAGCTACAGGCTGCGGTGGCCCGTTCCACAGCGACATCAGTGGAGCGATCAGCTGCGACAGGGGACGGTCCCTAGATACTGAAGGAGTGAAAAGACAGTCTCCAGACAGTAAAAACCGAGGCCCAGGGAATTGCAAGCTCCCAGGGCCAGAACCCAGAGCAGATCTTCAGAAAAGGGGTAATCAGCCGACAGGTGACCCCCCAGCCTGGAGGCTGTAATGGAGGCCAAGCCAAGTCCATCTACCTAAGGCGAGGCTAGTGAAGTCAGCAGAAAAAGGGACACTAAAGAGAGGGAACCGGATTTCACGCTCGGAACCATCTAGAAACGGCGGAGGTCCCTGACAGTGGTCCCAGCAGTCTGAGGGTCCCTGCAAGTGTGACAGAAACTGTGAGTAAAAGAACTAGAACTGCACCTTTGGACTCGTCTCTGTTATTCTACCTGCATAGACACTTACAAGCACCAACTGTGCCCCGGGCTTTGCTCCACCTGTGGGGAGCAGTCCCATCATTGCTGCCACAACATCATCCCGGAGGCTTCACGCAGCAGCGGCGGCTCAGTAGCCGCATACCACAGGTGGCGTCACGAACACAAACATTAACAAGCAAGCCACATAAACTACTGACACCCACCAGGGCCACGGAGCCGGGCCCAGCCACCACTGACTACCACCGGACTAGTCCGGCCCAGCACCGAGTGTCCCATAGCCCTGGGGTGGGCGAGTCAACTTTTGGCGTCACGAACAGGATTTCGTGCCCGGTCACACCGGGTACTGTGCGCCTGAAGAACTGTGTAAAAGACTGTGTATTACAACGAGAAACCGCCGCCATTAGTGCTGCTGAGAGCGGGAAGAAGGGGGCGTGAAAGAAGAAAGGGCGCGAAGAGAAGCCCCGCCCCCTTGTCCAAGAAAAGCGCGCGAAGCGGTGTCCGCCATAGAAAGTGAAAGAAAAAGAAGTGGTGACCAAATAAGCTGGCCGGCTTAACGCCCGACCAACAGATAAAGAAAAAGAAAATGTACCTGATATTAAGTGGAGCGGTACCGGCCGTGATGGGCTGGGCGCCAGTCTGGCGCCAGTTGCTAGTACAGCCTCCGGCCCCGCCTCCAAGAAGGAAAAGGGAGCAGCCGAGTGGCGTGGTCGAGCACTCGAGCAGCGTTCCAGGCAGCATTTCCCGGGCCGGAAGCATGGCGGAGGAGCTGCAGCGAGGTGCACCAGGGGCCGGCGGAGAGGACCCCGAGCTGGACCTGCTGAGAGAGGAAGTGCGAGCCCTGACCCGGAGGCTGAGCAGCGTGGGGGTGGAAGCGGACCGGTGGAGAGGGACCCCGCTGATACCGGAAGGCCTGGGCCGGTGGATGGATGCCGCGGAGCAGCAAGAGGGTGAGCCAACTGAAACCCTGATCCGTCCGGACCCATGGCCCCGCCACGCGCCCCTGACCAGTCACTTCACCGACCCTCTGGCCTCCCCCGCCGGACCCGCGGAAGCCCGGTGGGGCACCGGAGGCCTGCCTGAGACCCCCGCAGACGGAGCCTGGGGAGGGGTGGACCCAGAACCACCAGCGGGCCCTTTGCCGAGTCCCCCTGTGAACCTCCTGGGAATGGCATCCCCGGGAGTGAACTGGGACGCCGTGCCCATAGAAACCAAGGGACTGCAGCGGCCGCTGCGCCCCAAGGCGACTCCCCAGGCCAACGAGCTGACGTGCCAAAGGCTGGTGGTCGAGTACCGGCAGGAGCGGGAACTCCGGGAGGAGAAAAGGAGGGCCCGGGAAGTCGCCAATCTGGCTTCCAAAGAAGAGGTCAGGAAGGCCCTGAAGGGAGCTGAGTGCCCAGTGAAACGGGGCACTGTTGTAGATTTCCGGCAGAAAGGTGGCTGGGGCTTCATCCGGGAGCCTGGCCTGGGCAAGGACGTGTTTGTAGCACGGAGAGACATCGAGGAGCACCTGCCCAGAGGCCACCCAGGCCGCGACGCCAAGCTGGGTGATGAGGTGGAGTATACCCGGCTGATGGGGGACCGCGGGTGGTATGCGCTGCATGTGCGCATTGTGCAGGGAGAAGCGGCCCCAGGAGAGCCAGAGTGGCGCCGCACAGCACAAGAGCGTAGCATCTCCCCAGGCAGCAGCGCCACCCCCAGACAGACCCAGGCCGCAGAACATTGCAGCCGGCCCGCCACCGTTGCCCAGGAGACGCAAACCAGGATCTCCATGGCGTGCGTGATGCAGGGTGCCCGGCCGACGCAGGGCCCTAGAGACCACAGCAACAGCCCCCTGCAGACAAGCAGCCCTCTGCAGCGGCGCCGTGCCACGCCTATAGGCAGCCCCACTCCAACCCAGGCTGCAGGACAACGCAGGAGGTCAGGGACCAGTGCTCAAGGGACCCAGACGATGATCTCATCAGCGGACCTGCTGCCAAGAGCCGTGCCGGAGTGGGATCCTGACATCTATCCTAGAGAGTAAGGAGGATGAAGAGCTGCCAAACTGTAAATAGCCCCTGTCTGCCCCTTATTCTTTTTGAAGAAGTCCCTCGTGTTTTGCCCTTGCTTCTTTTCGAAGACGACACCCCTTCCTACTGTGCTGTCCCTGATTCTTTTTGAAGATGTCACCCCCCTGTTATGTGCTACCGGGCCACTGAACTGGAGTGTGGGCCCCGGTGAATGGTTAGGTGTCATGTCATGCCAGGCCACTGGACTTGGTGGCTGGTGTGTGAAGTATGTGTTTTATGTTTTACCAGGCCATTGGACTTAATGGCTGGTATGTTGGTGTTATGTCTGATGCAACCAGGCCATTGGACTTAATGGCTGGTCGAAGATGTTACTTTGATTGTTTGAAACGAACTGCCGGGCTGCTGGACTTGTTGTAGCCAGAAATGTATAAAGTTGCACCTGTTGTGCCCCCTACCAGAATTATGGGGGAAGTGCCCAAACTGTGCAATGAACTGAAAGTGCACCCATAGTTTCTTTATAAGAAGTTTGCAACGTTAAAGTGATTATGCCTCCCATAAAGGGAAGAAATGTTTTACAGGTTATGTTATTGCATACAAAAATGTTTTGCAGGTCTCCATATGTTTTTGTTGTTTTTCAGCCCGAGGACGTGCTGGGATTTGCTGTGGGGGAGTGTGGCGCCCCTGAGGCTTCCGTCGCCACAGGTCATTGCACCCCATCTGCGGTGTGATGCCCCATTCTGGGAGAGGAAGAGGGTGAACTCCGGTTTCCTGGTAAATTCACACTACACCCATTGCTAGGGACACACAGGACCAGGGAAAGTGGCAGGCAACCCTCCCATGCTGCATGCTGAGAGGGGCTGTAAGACCCATCCCTGCTCCCATAGGGTGGTAGCCTAGCAACTGGGGAGGTGGGAGGAGCCATCTGAGAGTAGATAGAGAAGGGAAGGTCAAGTTTAGTTAGTTCGCTCAGGGAGTGGGAGAGTGAGGAGTGAGCATGTAGAAGAGAAGAAAGGATCGCAGGGCCACGGGTAGTCCTGGAAGGTGCCACGAGCAGTCCTTGTTGGGTACCGCTGCCGAGGGCCCAGAGGCGCTACGGGTAGCTACAGGCTGCGGTGGCCCGTTCCACAGCGACATCAGTGGAGCGATCAGCTGCGACAGGGGACGGTCCCTAGATACTGAAGGAGTGAAAAGACAGTCTCCAGACAGTAAAAACCGAGGCCCAGGGAATTGCAAGCTCCCAGGGCCAGAACCCAGAGCAGATCTTCAGAAAAGGGGTAATCAGCCGACAGGTGACCCCCCAGCCTGGAGGCTGTAATGGAGGCCAAGCCAAGTCCATCTACCTAAGGCGAGGCTAGTGAAGTCAGCAGAAAAAGGGACACTAAAGAGAGGGAACCGGATTTCACGCTCGGAACCATCTAGAAACGGCGGAGGTCCCTGACAGTGGTCCCAGCAGTCTGAGGGTCCCTGCAAGTGTGACAGAAACTGTGAGTAAAAGAACTAGAACTGCACCTTTGGACTCGTCTCTGTTATTCTACCTGCATAGACACTTACAAGCACCAACTGTGCCCCGGGCTTTGCTCCACCTGTGGGGAGCAGTCCCATCATTGCTGCCACAACATCATCCCGGAGGCTTCACGCAGCAGCGGCGGCTCAGTAGCCGCATACCACAGGTGGCGTCACGAACACAAACATTAACAAGCAAGCCACATAAACTACTGACACCCACCAGGGCCACGGAGCCGGGCCCAGCCACCACTGACTACCACCGGACTAGTCCGGCCCGGCACCGAGTGTCCCATAGCCCTGGGGTGGGCGAGTCACCACAGGGGGAAGCCAGGCAACCGAAGGGAAATTAGCACTTTCAGGTTTTTTTCCCCCAAAGTTCTCACCCTTGGGAGGCATAATATAGCACCCTATGCAGGTGCCTACCCTGCTTACCCCTCGGCCCAGCATTGTTTCCTAGTTTGGCACCAATAAATTTTAGATACTAGTGATGCGCAAACATGCTTGCCACTGCTTGATACTCGATAGAGCATTGAGTGCTCGGACAAGCTCGTTACTCGACCGAGTATCGCGGGTGCTCAAATGCCATGCTTGAGACCCCACATGTTTTGCAGCTTTTTTCAGCCAATACCCATAGGGGGATTACCTGCCGTACACTGTAATGCTGTAGCCATGTTGGGTACAGGCATTACTGTGACTGGCCAGCCGCATTGCATCATCGGTCTTATATAAGACCTGGGGCCACAATCTCTTCACACTGCAGTGCAGGGTGAGTTATTCTAGGAGGGAGAGATTAGATTAGAGTAGGCATATAGGCAAGCTTTATTGCAAAACAGTCCTTCTATACTTGTACTGCTGCTGCAACCTAAAACCAAAAGTCGTTGTCAGGGTTATTTACTGTCCTTTCTTGTAGCAAAAGGACTGGTACCTGCAAATACTGTAGGAATAGCTGCTGGAAGAGTGATAGTTTGGGGTTAAAACAGGCATATCGGGTGGGTTTAATGCAAAATAGTCCTTATATACATATACTGCTGCCCCAACCTAAAGCTGAAAGTTCTTTTCAGGGCTAAATACTATCCTTTCTTGCAGTAAAACGGCTGTTAACTGCATTACCAGTAGGGTTAGCTGCTGCAGTAGGGATAATTTCAGATTCGAGCAGGCATATAGGCAGGATTTATTGAAAAATAGTCCTGCTGCTGCAACCTAAAAACATTAGTCCTTTTCAAGGCTAATTACTGTCCTTTATTTAGAAGAACTGCTGTTAATGACATTCAATTTAGGTATAGCTGGTGGAGGAGGGATATTTTCATGTCAGAGGCACTTAAGCAGGGTTAAAAGGTGGGCAACTAGAATACTACAAGGAATGGAAGGCCTCCCATATGATGAGAGGTTGAAAAAGTTGAATTTGTTTAGGTTAGAAAAAACACGTCTTAGAGGAGATCTCATTTATATGTATAAATACACGTGTGGTCAATATAAAGGACTAGCACATGACTAAGGGGTACTTTGCACGTTGCGACATCACTAGCATCGGCTAGCGATGCCGAGCGCGATAGCACCCGCCCTCGTCGCACATGCGATATCTTGTGATAGCTGCCGTAGAAAACATTATCACTACGGCAGCTTCACACGCACTTACATACCCTGCGACGTCGCTCTGGCCGGCGACCCGCCTCCTTCCTAAGGGGGCGGGTCGTGCGGCATCACAGTGACGCACAGGGCAGGCGGCCAATAGAAGCAGAGGGGCGGAGATGAGCGAGACGTAAACATCCCGCCCACCACCTTCCTTCTGCATATCCAGTGGAGGCAGGTAAGGAGATGTTCCTCGCTCCTGCGGCTTCACACACAGCGATGTGTGCTGCCGCAAGAATGAGGGACAACATCGTATCTCCTATTGGTCCCACATTATGAAAATGACCGACGCTACACAGATCACCGATTTTCGACGCTTTTGCGATCGTTTATTGGCGCATCTAGGCTTTACACGTTGCGACGTCGTTACCGGTGCCGGATGTGCTTCACTTTCGACCCCAACGATATCGCAGTAGCGATGTCGCAGCATGCAAAGTACCTTCCAAAGACAATATTAAGGATAAGGGGGCAAAAGCGATTTTGGCAGCTAAATAGGAAATGGTTTTTTACAGTTAGAGCAGTCAGACTGTGGATTGCCATACCACAAGAGGTAGAATTGGAAGATACTATAATACTGTAGATTTTAAAAAAGGGCTGGATGATTTCCTCAGTACACACAACATTGTCTATTATAAATGACATAATGACAAAATGTATAATTGGTGGAGGAAGGTTGAGCTAGATGAACGTAGGCCTTTTTCAACCTATGTAACTATGTAACTAATCTTTTTACTGCCAATAAAACATACAAAACCGAAGAAAAAATGGATTTTACTGTGAAAAATGTCAGGAAACATTATTTCATGTATATTGACATGTTTATAAGGTAAAATTAAAGAAAGGGAAAAAAAAACAACTGCCTCCTCCTGACTCTTGATCCTATCCTGCCTGATATTCCGTATCCATACCTGCGTCCCTGACCCCTGGGGTCAGCTGCTGAAATCCAGGGACTGCTCTGGAGTGGTACACCGGTTCCCTTTGGATTAGGCTAAAGTGACATTCCTGATGTCACACCTTGGTGGGCAGGCTCTCGCTTGGATCAATCCTCTCTGGAAGAGAAGAGATCAAGGCACCACCAAAGTCCTAGACTTTCTTGAGGCCTTCAGGAAGGTTTTTGACAAACCAGGTCATGTCGCCTCTGCTGCGTTCTCCCTCCTGCAGTTAGGCCAAGGGGTATAGACTGTTGGCCAATATGCCGTTCAGTTCTGCACCCTCCCTTCAGAACTCAGCTGGAATAATCAGGTGCTGGTGTCAACCTTTTGGGAAGGCTTATGTGGGAAAATTAAAGATGAACTATCTGGCCATAATATTCCCACTATATTGGATGACCTCCTTTCCTTGTCTACCAGGGTCGGCCTTCAGTTCCAGGAGCAATCCATGGAGGTGAAACGTGATAGGGAATTTATACATCAGTCTCCCTCCTGAGGCCACCAATGTCCCAGTTTCCGGTTGCCGCTCCAGCTCCTGATCCATTGGAGGTTGACCATGTCAAGATGTGCGACCAACATCGTGACTATTGTCCTGCTATGGGACTGTGTTTCTATTGTGGAGGTGGAGAACACTTCATTCATGCATGTCTCGTGAGGCTGGAAAGATGTGTGGTTCCTGAAACTCCAGTGAGGCCTATTGTGGAAGTTAGTGCAGCTTTATTTTCTAGTCCCTGGTTTAAGCCACTCAAGCAGCAGCCATCTAGTCCTCTTAGACTATTGGTTATGTCTTGATCTATCATTTCTAAAGACAAGTTGCAGGAGAAGAGACCTGCAGAGATGCCGACTTAAGGCCCCGTTACACGCTACAACATATCTAATGATATGTCGTCGGGGTCACGTCATTAGTGACGCACATCCGGCATCATTGGACATATCGTAGTGTGTGAAAGCTACGAGCGACTGTGAACGAGCAAAAATACTCACCTTATCGTTGCTTGTTGACACGTCGCTCATTTTCAAAAAATCGATCGTCCTTCTGCGCGCCGGGTGTTCATCGTTCCCGAGGCAGCACACATCGCTCCGTGTGACACCCCGGGAACGATAAACTGCAGCTTACCTGAGGCCGCTGGCAATGAGGAAGGAAGGAGGTGGGCGGGATGTTATGTCCCGCTCATCTTCGCCCCTCCGCTTCTATTGGCCGGCCGCTGTGTGACGTCGCTGTGACGCCGAACGTCCCTCCCCCCTTCAGAAAAGAGGATGTTCGCCGCCCACAGCGAGGTCGTTCGGGAGGTAAGTACGTGTGATGGGGGTTATCAACTTTGTGTGCCACGGGAAACATATTGCCCGTAACCCACAAACGATGGGGGAGGGTGCGATCGCACATGCGATCGCATGATATATCGCCGCGTGTAAAGCGGCCTTAACTCCCCGCCCGTCTGATTAGCGTCCCCCCTGCACTTATGCGGCCATCTACATGCGCTGCTGCCGCCTTCCACTCCTGAGCCTTGTATATGTTGCACAGGGTTCCCAGCAGTGCACCTAAGACACAAGGGCAATTTGACAGCTTTTAAATTCAAGGGTATAAAGAAGGTTTTTAAACCATTGAGAGGAGGCGACTATAGGAGAAAGCTACTTAATCATGAAAGTCGGTGGATTTTTATGTTGGATACCCGCCTCCCAAAGGGATTAAATAGCAGACATGATTTGATCTTATGCTATTGAGGTTTTTGAAAAAAAGAGAGAAATTTAACTTTTTTTTTTTTTTTTGGCTGACAACTGCGAGACTAATACAACAGCACTTTACACTTCCATTGTATGAGCGTGGTTGATTTGTTGTTGTAGATCTCAACACTGATATTTCTGTCGCTCATTAATATTGATATGTGTTCTGTTTGAGCCTTACATATACGGGTAGGCCTCGGCTGACAACTGCGAGACATTATAATTTTTTTTTTTTTTTTTTTTTTTCTCTCTCTCTCTTCTTATACCTGTGGGCAGTGTCCTTTTTATATGTCTTGCTTCCTATAATGTGTTTTGACAAACGAATGTGATTATCTACATCTATAAAGTGGGGTTTTATTGTGTCTATTGATTTTCATGTCCATTTATGGGAAAAAAAAGAAAGAAAAAAAGATATGTATATTTATCTATATATAAGATTTTCATACCTAGATGTTAATTGATATATATATATTTTTTTCTGTATTTTATCTGGATGGATACCTATGTAATTTAAGGTTAGATAAATACTTCATGGTCTTTTTGTACTTTCCTCTTGTGAATTTGTGATTTTACCTGAGCAGTGTATACTCCCCTATATAATTAATTTATTGAGAACATGTGAGTTACTTCGCTGCTCAGGAAAAACATTTATAAATATCCTCTTAATCTTGTACTGACTATGACCTGAGGAAGGCGTTCCGCCGAAACGCGTAGTAGTATACATCTGCCATGCATCAGTGTGAACAAGCCGGTGTCTTTACTTGAGAAATGGATATATATTTTTAATCGAGTTGATATAAATAAAGAAGCATTTTTATTTATCCCTTTGGAGTCCAGCTGGATTTTTCCACTGCTTTCTTCTATTATCTTCTCGGCTTGCTGCCGTAATCCGTGCCGGACCAAAGGGGACTAACAGGAGGATATATTCAGGCTTGTCTCTGCAGTGGTGAGCGGTTTTGTTTGTTTTTTGTACTTGTAAGACACGTGCGCACACTGGATCTCGTCAAAAAGTGGGCGTGCCATTTTCCGGAAATGCCCCTCAGCCTATGGCTGATAGGCATTGTGTATTGAAGGCACCCTCCAATTAGGGGAGGGCCTGTGCAACACCTCTAGTTAGTCAGTCATTGTTCCAGTCTGCTAACTAGCTAGTTGTCAGGTTCTGAGCTCCTGTCCTGTTATCCCTGTGTCCATCTCCAGTACCTGCCTTTCCATACTTGTGTGCCATACCCTGCCTGTACCTGAGTCCATCACCTACCCTGGGATTCAGCTGCCACAGTCCCGATCACTGCCCTGAGAGTGGTTCCTGGCATACACCTTGCGGTGGGCGCTTAGTTAAGCCCCTCCCACTAAAGGGTATGTCCAAGGTCCCCTCTGTGGTCCAGTGGGTTCAATTATCATGGTCCCCTACACAGCCGTGAGTGGTATATATAGGCCTGTGAGTCTGACTTCTACACTAGGAAAGATCTTTGAACAAATTATTAATCACCATGAATGCAAGTACCTGGATAAGAATGAAGTCATTAACCAGAGCCAGCATGGGTTTGTAATTAATTAGTAATGTTAAACTAACTTAATTTCCTTCTATGACAGAATCACTGACTGGGTGGATCAGGGAAAACAGTAGATATAGCATATTTTGACTTCAGCAAAGCATTAGACAGAGTATCTCATACTATCCATATAGGAAAAAATGACAAAGTATGGCATGGACCAGGCAACTGTTAGGTGGAACCATAACTGGCTTAGTGATTGGACCCAAAAAGTGGTTATAAATTACTTCACATCCAGTTGGCAGAATGTCTTAAGTGGGGTACCCTAGGGCTCTGTCCTGGGTCCTGTGTTGTTCAACATCTATATCAATGATTTACATGATGGAATTGAGGGTAAACGGATTAAATTTGCTGATGACACAAAGCTAGGAGGGATAGCTAATACTGGAGAAAAGAGAGAGAGGATTCACAAAAATCTAAACACACTGGAACAGTGGGCAGCAACTAACAGAATTGTTTTTAATAAGAAGATATGCAAACTTCAACATCTGGGCAAGAGAAATGAAAGAAGCATACATAGAATGGGAGAATTAAGGCTTAGTAACAGGACAGGTGAAAAAGACTTGGGTATTCTAGTAATCACAGACTGCACAAGAGTCAAAAATGTGATGCAGCAGCAAAAAAGGCAAACACAGTTCAGGGATGTATTACCAGAAGCATAGAGTCTAGATCACGTTAAGTCATTATCACCCTCTACTCCTAGCTGGTGTGACCTCATCTGGAATACTGTGTCCAGTTCTGGGCACCACATATTTAAAAAGACATCAACAAACAGGGGCTATATCAGAGAAGAGTCACCAGAATGGAGACCGATCTGCAAACCATGTCCTATGAGGAATGGTTACAGAATCTGGGAATGTTTAACTTGCAAAAAAGAAGACTGAGAGGAGACTTAATAGCAGTCTACAAATATTTCAAGAGCTGTCACACTGTAGAAGGATCAGCCCTATTCTTATTTGCACAAGGAAACACTAGAAGAAGTGAGATGGAACAGATTAAGAGGAGACACAGATTAGATATTAGAAAAACCTTTTTGACAGTCAGGGTGATCAAATGGGATAGGCTCCCTCAAGAAGTAGTGAGTTCCCGTTCAATGAAAGTCTTCAAAAAAAAGACTGGACGGACATCTGTGTGGGTTGAACCAGATGACCCTGGAGATCCCTTCCAACTTTACCATTCTATGATTCTATGTAGCTAATCTCCCTAGACGTGGACAGCAGAGGAAAATTCATGAAAGGTTGCACTGCAGGAGAGTCTGAATGGCAGATAAGCAGCCCCAATCAATTTCCAAAGAAATTCAAGCTGTTCGGCAAGCTCAGCGTTCATCAGTGTCATTGACACATGAATGCCATCAGCATTTGAATTAAATTAAACACTATAGCAGGAGACCCAGCAGGACCTCCCTGCTGACACAGAGACATAAAAAACTGGATTGTACTTTACCAAAATGTCTGCTCGTAAGCCAAAATCCTTCTGAGAAAGCATCTTGTGGACAGATGAGACGAAGATAGTGCTTTTTTGTAAGCACATCATTTTGCTGTTTAACAAAATGAAATGAGGCCTACAAGGAAAAGAACACAGTACCTATAGTCAAATATGGTAGAAGTTCAAAAATGTTTTGAGGTTGTTTTTTCTGCCTCTGGGTGCAAGGCATCATGAAATCTGAAGATTACCAAAGGATTTTGAGTCGCAATGTAGTGCTCAGTATCATGAAGCAGGGTTTGTGTCCTTGGTCATGGATCTTCCAGTAGGACAATAACTTCAAACCTACTTCAAGAAACACCAAGAAATAGATGGAAAGAAAGTGCTGGATAGTTCTGAAGTGTCCGGAAATGAGTCTGGATCTACACTGACAAGCAAAAGGGTAACAATGTTTTGAACTTTTGACTTTTAGGCTTCATATATCATTATCCAATACAGCTTCAAACGTGAGACTACCTTCATTTTATAAACAATTGCCTTGGCTATCTCGTACAAAATTTGACTTTGAACTATTTAGCATATTATTATTTATGCATATTCTTGTCATATCACTGCATTGCTACAGTTTTACTCCTGGAGGTGGAAAAATCTTTTTGCTCCTGTATACTACAAATTACAATCTGTTCTCACATTCCCTAATAGCTCAGGTAGATTATGAAATGAAAGGTCATTGGTTGGAATCAAGGATCAGCCATAAAGAAGATTTTCCTAGAAAAGAGAAGCAGCAGCATCCAGCTCATTGATAGTGGTCTCACGGCCAAGAAAATTGGCAAATTGCATCATATGAGTGCCAAGACAGTTTGAAGAATATGAATTGTAGTCTGTTCATCCATTCAAAAGTCAAGAGGTCAAGATCCAAGCACAATATCAGAGTCAACAATGTTGGCTTAGCATAAGGTCTATCAGTTGTAGTGCAACAAAAATGGCAGTGCAGGTGGCTCGTAAGCGTCATAATGGTGAGATCACAGACATCCATCCAAGCACCATAGGATACATGTTACACAAGTCTGCAATGGTGCCCCTAGAAAAGGTGAAGAAGCCTCGACTAAACTATTATCATAAGAATCAAGCATCTGCTTGATTTTGCAAAGACGTTTGAAGAGTGGACAGTAGAAGATTGGGAAAGAGTGATTTGGAGTGATGAAATGAAAGTCAATAAACTTGGCTCTGATTGGTGCAAATGGGTGTGGAAAAACAAGAAAAAAAAGGTGCTAATGGATCAATAAATTGAAGGAACTGTCAAGTTCAGTGGAGGAAGCCTAATGATATGAGACTGGTTAACAGCCAAAGGTGTTGGATACTTGACCAGGATCGATGGTGGTCTCAATGCTGAGCTATATGTGAGTATCCTACAAGATTAATTACTTCATATCCACAAATAATATGGGTTTGATAAGGATGAAATAATGTTCCAGCAGGACATCGACTCGAAGCATAGGTCGAGATTGATGAAAAAATGGTTCAATTATAATGAAGTGGAGTTGCTGGATTGACCCCCACAGTTCCCAGATCTCAACCCAATCGAACACTTGTGGGTAGAGTTGAAGAAAAAGCTGTATACATACCCAAGTGAGTCAACCAATATGTACCAACATTATAAACTTGTAAATGAGACCTGGGATCAGACTCCAATCAAGACATGCTTGAATTTGATTGAGACCATGCCCAGAAGGATTCAGGCAGTGTTGAAAGCCAAAGGTGGATTTAAAAATTATAACTAAATAAAAAATAAAAAAATTGACTTTTAAGAGCAAAATACTATATTCTAAATAGTTGCAAGTCAAATTTATTTATGACGTAGCCAAGATGATTGTCTATAAAATTAAGCAGTCTCATGCTCAAAGCTGTAGTGGATGGTGAGATACGGAGCCTGTAATGAAAAGTTCAAAATAATATTATCCTTTTGCTTATTACTGTAAATCCCATTGAACACCTGTGGAGAGATCTGAAAATTGCTGTTGGGAGAAGGCACCTTCACATAAGAGAGACCTGGAGCAGTTTTCAAAAGAAGAGTGGTCCAAAATTACAGCTGAGAGGTATAAGACGCTTGTTGATGGTTATAAAAAAAGTTTGATTGTAGTTATTTATTCCAAAGGGTGTGCAACAAAATATTAAGTTAAAGGTATCAACATCATTTTCCAGTCAATTTTTGAAGTTTTGTGTAAAATTATGTCCAATTTGCTTTTTTGTCTCCATTTTAACATGTGTATAACAAAACATGTGTAACTGCAATACTCTTCTGGGAGAAATACTATACTTTCTGCAGAAATTTCAAGGGTGCAAACACTTGCCATGACTGTAGATCAATGCTCTATTCTCAGTAGAACTCCCCTTCTGAAGTTACACCCACATTTTCATCAGATTGTAGTAAGTGTCTAAAACAAATGCTATACTATATGTTGTGGTAGGTCAAATTGTGCCAGATTTTTGTCATCTTTAGCATCTTTGTAGTTTCATGAGTTTAACTTGGTGGAACTTGAGAGGCCTTTTCCAAATTCCTGTTGGATGAATTGGATCAATAATAGAGTTGAGCGATGTTCGAGTCGAACGGTTCGCCAATTTCATGTGATTTTGGGGGTTGTTCGAGTCGTTCGACGAACTCGAACGATTTGCTTAAAGTTCGGCAGTTCAAGTTACGTTTGAGAACGGTCCCATCACCAAAAGCATGGCTTTTCACAGTAAGTATGTGCGCACGTTGCGTATCTCCATGCGTCCTGCATCCCCAGCACAATCCCTCTCTATTCCTACTCACTGATCACGGGCGCCTTGCTGCACGGCTGTCACAAATCTCTGGCGGCTTTTCCTCTTTTGAAAATGGCTTTTATGGCAATATTCAATTAGATATTCCGTGCCTTCCCCGCCCACCGGCGCCCATGATTAGTTGCAGTCAGACACGCCCCCACGACGAGTGACAGCTGTCTCACTGCAACCAATAACAGCCGCTGGTGGGTGGGTCTATATCGTGCAGTAAAATAAATAAATAAATAATTTTTTAAAAAAAATCCGGTCCCCCCAATTTTGATACCAGCCAGGATAAAGCCACATGGCTGGAGGCTGGTATTGTCAGGATGGAGAGCGCTACGTTATGGGGAGCCCATCACCCTAACAATATCACTCAGGAGCCGCCCAGAATTGCCACATCCATTAGATGTGACAGTCCCGGGACTCTACCAAGCTCATCCCAAATTGCCCTGGTGCAGTGGCAATTGGGGTAATAAGGAGTTAATCATGGCAGGCGTCTCCCCGAGACACCTTCCATGATTAACCTGTAAGTGAAAGTAAATAAACACACACAATGAAAAATCCTTTATTTGGAATAAAAGACAAAAAAACACCTCATTTACCTCTTTATTAATCCCCAAATAATAATCCAGGTCCGAAGTAATCCACACGACGCTGTCAGCTCTGCTACATGTAGATGACAGACAGCCCCGTAAAACACGAGCGATGTGTCCTCTCCACGCAGCACCTGAAATGAGCCGCGCTGTCACCAGGGACTTCACTCTGCAATGCAGAGGTCAAGATAACCAAATCTTCATATGTTTCTCATTAGAGGCAGTGGCTCAATGGTTAGAGCTGAAGCATTAGTTCACGAGTTCAAGTCTTGGCCGCCCCAGTAAAGAATTTAATTTTTTTTTAAATTATAATTATTATTTATTTATAATTATAATTTAATTTAATTTAATTATGCACTGAGGGGAGCAGACGGACATCAGCTGTGAACCGTGGGTCACACCTCTAAAATCGGAGCAGTTCATGGAATGAGGCTGCATTCCTCTCTCTCTTCTCTCTCTCTCTCTTCTCTCTCTCCTCTCTCTCTCTTCTCTCTCTCTGGGTCTCTCTCTTTTTCTCTCTCTCTTTTTCTCTCCTTTTCTCTCTTTCTCTCTCTTTCTCTCTCTCTTTTTCTCTCTTTCTCCCTCTCTCTTCTCTCTCTTCTCTCTCTTCTCTCTCTCTCTTCTCTCTTCTCTCTCTCTCTCCTCTCTTTCTTCTCTCTCTCTCCTCTCCTCTTCTCTCCTCTTCTCTCTCTCTCCCCTCACTCTTCTCTCTCCTCTCTCTTCTCTCCTCTTCTCTCTCTCTCTTCTCTCCCCTCTTTCTCTCTTTTCTCTCTCTCCTCTCTCTTCTCTCTCTCTCCTCTCTCTTCTCTCCTCTTCTCTCTCTCCTCTCGCTCTCACTTCTCTCTCTCTCTCTCCCTCTCTCTCTTCTCTTTTCTCTCTCTTTTCTCTTTCTCTCTCTCTCTTATCTTTTCTCTCTCTTTTCTCTCTCTGAGACCTGGCGATGATCAGCTGATATAGTGTCAGCTGATTCCGTCAGGTGACCATAAGTCGAGTTGTGCTGCCGGCTTTTTACCGCCCGGCTAAACTATCAGCTGATGCTGTCAGACAGGAGTCTGCACAGAAGTGTGTCGTTTTTTTTTTTATTTACACTGATGCATCAGATGATTGTATAAAAGCCGTTTATACAATCAGCTGCTGTGTCATGTGATTCAGGTCCTTGAACCTGACACATCATCTGATCACTTTGCCTCCCAGCAAACCGATCAGATGATATTGGATCCGGATTGGATGGCGCGGGACCCTTGACCAAGGATTACTGCAGAGGGGGGTTCTTTATTTCAATAAAGATGGAGTCACTAATTGTGTTGTGTTTTATTTCTAATAAAAATATTTTTCTGTGTTGTGTTTTTTTTTATCTGTACTAGAAATCCATGGTGGCCATGTCTAATAGTGGCATGACACAATGAATTTCGGGCTTAGGGTCAGTTGATAATATACAGCTAGCCCTAACCCCATTATTACCCAGCAAGCCACCCGTCACCAGGGCAGCTGGAAGAGTTGGATACAGCGCCAGAAGATGGCGTTTCTATGAAAGCGCCATTTTCTGGGGCGGCTGCAGGCTGCAATTCGCAGCAGGGGTGCCCAGAAAGCTTGGGCATCCTGCGTTGCGGATTCCAATCCCCAGCTGCCTAGTTGTACCTGGCTGGACACCAAAATTGGGCAAAGCCCACGTCATTTTTTTTTTTTTAATTATTTCATGAAATTCATGAAATAACTAAAAAAAAAGGGCTTCCCTATATTTTTGGTTCCCAACCGGGTACAAATAGGCAGCTGGGGGTTGGGGGCAGCCAGTAGCTGCCTGCTGTATCTGGCTAACATACAAAAACATGGCGAAGCCCACATAATTTTTTTGGGGGGGGGCAAAAAACTCCTGCATACAGTCATGGATGGAGTATGCTGAGCCTTGTAGTTCTGCAGCTGCTGTCTGCTGTCTGTCTGTATGGAGGAAAGCAGACAGCAGCTGCAGATCTACAAGGCTCAGCATGCTCAATTCACTAGTGTATGCAGGAGAGCAGACAGCAGCTGCAGAACTACAAGGCTCAGCATGCTCAATTCACTAGTGTATGCAGGAGAGCAGACAGCAGCTGCAGAACTAGAAGGCTCAGCATACTCCATCCAGGACTTTATGTAGGAGTTTTTTGCTTCCCTCAAAAATGACGTGGGCTTCGCCATATTTTTGCATGCTAGCCAGGTACAGCAGGCAGGTACGGCTGCCCCCAACCCCCAGCTGCCTATTTTTACCCGGCTGGGAACTAAAAAAAATAGGAAAGCCATTTTTTTAATTATTTAATGAATCTCATGAAATAATTAAAAAAAAAATCGACATGGGCTTCGCCCCATTTTTGTGTCCAGCCAGGTACAACTAGGCAGCTGGGGATTGGAATCCGCAGCACAGTTTGGCCCGAGCTTTCTGGACCCCTCTATTGCGAATTGCAGTCCGCAACCACCCCAGAACATGGCGCTTTCATAGAAGCGCCATCATCTGGCGCTGTATCCAACTCTTCCAGCAGCCATGAAGCCGGGTGGCTTGCTGGGTAATAATGGGTTAATACTAGCTTTGTTTTACTAGCTAATATTAAGCCAGAGATTCTTAATGTCAGGCAAGTTTGACCCGGCCATTAAGAATCTCCAATAGAGGGTTAAAAAAAAGACACCACACAGAGAAAAAATATTTTAATAGAAATAAATACACAGACACACTTAGAGACTTCATGTTTCTTACTCCCTCTCAGCCCTCCACGATCCTGGTCTTCTGTCTTCTTTCTCCTTCAACCCATGCAGCTCTGCTACATCAGAAAGCACTGCATGGGAGGAAGACGCTGCTGCTCCCCGTGCAGTCTAATCACTCAATGAGTGAGCAGAGGCTGCGAGTTGTAAGCAGTGACGTCACCACTGCCACCCTTGCTAAAGTAATCTGACAGGCGGGTTACTATAGCAACGGTGCTCCGATCACGTGATTCCCGGTGCCACAATTCACTGGCTGTGGCATCCAGTCCTTGCATGTGGGCTGACTCTGTAAAGAGCGCCCACATGCAGGAACGGGGAAGCCGACCATGTGCCAGAGCATCTCACCGGTACACGGAGATGCTGGAACGAGCACCGCGTTCTGGAGAGATGCACTGACAGGACCTAGCATGATGTCTAGCCATGTGACCAGTCTGTAGCCAATGAGATAATACACACGTGACTGATCACATCTTATTTTGATGTTACTGAAGGTCCTATCATCAGTCCTGCTTACGGAGGATGCAGCGATTATCGGAAGGAAAAGCGGCAGGAGACAGAGTGCAGGACGCGTCGTGGGGACCTGTAAGTGTAATGGCAATGTTTATTAACTGTATGTGTACATGTATAATGTGTTTTTATGTGTTTGTGTTTGCCTGCCATTGTTTTCAATGGGGTTCGAAAGGGTTCGTCGAATGTTTGCCGAACGGAGCCTCCGTTCGACGAACCGAGCCAAACTCGAACTCTAGGGGGGTGGCTCATCTCTAAACAATGACTCAGACCTTCTCATTCCAAAATGCTCTGTTGGCTGCATGTGCATAAATTCCCAAAGACTCAATTCAAAATCTTGTGGAGGGAGTGCTTTTCTGGAAGAATAAATGTCATTGCGGTCACTAAACAGAGCCTAATTTTATATTTGCGCCCATGATTTTGGAATTGGATGTCCAACAGATCATATAGATGTGATGGTTATATGTCCAGTTTGTGCAATATATTTGAATATTATCTACAACTTACCACCCAAGATGTTGAAACTTCAGTCACTGTGGGTAAACTAAAAATTTTGAGGGAACTCATCATCTTTTCTGTGCAAAAAGTGTGTGAAGATTAGTAAAAGCAGGTATAGACAAAATGTCTGCAAAAAAACATGGCGGGAGTACATATAATTTTCTGGCACAGAAACAGCCAAAAGATGCACCAAACTTACTGGTAGGCGTAAGATTCATAATACATTTGGCAAATCTTACTCCAGGGAGTCATAGGGTCAAGACTGGCATACAAACCACCCTTATTGATAAATATACCTCCAAACTTTATAGGTCATGGATCTGTAACTCCAGCGTCATTGTCCAGATCTTCAAAGTTATCTATATATAAAATTGTTCCTCTAGTATAGAGGTTGACAGCAATTTGTAGATCATAAGCTACTTACAAATATGACAGGTGGTGTTGAGACATACCATTACTAAAAAAATATGTCTTTAAATACTCTAGTGTCAACTGTAACATATTGTTTTGATCCTGTTACTAAGTTATATTAACGTAATGATATATTCTCCTTGGGTACTCTATGGTTCAATAGTATCTGCTAGTGCTGCCAACAGCTGAGGAACCACATGCAGGAAGCCCAAGAGCTAATATGGCGCCTGACTGAGCCGTTGATTAGGAAACAATACTCTAGAAGCTTATCACAGGATGCAGCAGAGTAGGTAATTCTTTTTACATATGACTAGTTAGACTATAAGATCCCTGGTTGCCATGATCTGTAAGAAATAGGTCAGCAGAACCTTCAAAAATCTCCACATGTGGTATAGAAGCTGGCTTGAATAAAAAGGGTTCCTTCACTTAAAGCGATCTTCTCACATGTCAGTAATACATGTGAGAAGATAACATCATAGCGAGTCAATGAGCCGCATATTACAGCTTCATTGACATAAATGAAGCTCCTTTTAACATTGCTATTGAGATATGGAAATCCCTGAGCTATAAACTGAGGGATCACAGCACTTATTAGAGCCCCCATCAATGTCATCTTCTGAGTTTCCTCAATGACATATTTAATAGCTAAATGGTACAATAAAGTGATACAATCTTGCATTCATTGTTAACTCTTTACTAGGCCATTGAGTACTAAAATTAAAACACACATATGTATGTTATGCATGCTTGTATTACAAATTCAAAATCACAAGAAAGGTTTATACATTACTATATATAGTCATAAAAATACACATGCACACTCCAAATTTTGCTAAAATTAATTCAATTAAACATGCTAGCATAATCCAGAAGTGAACACAACTGGTTACCCACACATAGACACATACTATATACAGATGTAACAAAGGTTATCCCAGAAGCTCATCATCCTATTCAGAATCTTCAGGGGTATCAGTAAGGTCCTTGGCTATAACTGTGACCAACCCTCTATCCCCCTCCTGTCTGTCCTGGCAAGAGTTACCTGGGCTTGGAAAGGAGCAACCGGATGATGTCGCCCGCCATAGTCACTGCATCTCTGGGCGAGTCTCCGGGACCAAGGGATGAGTAGATAGTCCAAAAGGCGTTAAACCCAAGGTTGATGATGTGCTTTGTAACTAAGCAAGTGTAGAAGATGTTGTGTCCATCACGAGAGGCTTTATTGCTGTGAACTCAGTGTGTTAAAGTTGATCTGAAAGAATTTGCCCACTGTCTCATTTGTAAAGTCTTGTACTGAAGAAACTGTCAAGACAAATGGTACAAATAGGGTCTTACACTTGTATGTTGGATAAGCAAAAATGTGGAATTGCTCACCTGCATGGGTTGTGAAACAGTCATAACCACTATAACAGCAAACAGGCAATGGCTGCCGCAGTTCCCATAGGAGGAAAACAGAGATTGGAAATAATAGAGGAAAAAAAAACATTGCCCTGAAGAAATGCTTCAGTCAAGGATGCTTGGACAGTGATTTAATAAGTGATTTGATAACTCACCATCCAGGCATCCTTGACTGAAGCATTCCATCACAGCAGTGTGGTCTTTTAACCCTTTAATTTCCAATCTCTGTTATCATCTGCAAAGTCGGAACTGTTGAAATAAAAGTTAACTAGAAAAATAACTATTTGCCTCTGTTTGTCTTCACTGCCAGAGGGACTTGAGTCACCTGAGCCATAGGCAATGTGCAGCAGTTCCAAAGTATAACCTTCACAACACCACTCCTCACACCCAGGGAGGTCCCTCAAATTAGCAAACACAATAGCCCCCCTTGTTCTGTGTGGATGCCCAGGGCGTGGACTACAGGAGGTCTCCCCTCGCCCACGACTATTGCCCTGGCCACCATTACAAATTTACCACAAGGCAAAAGAAGAAAAAATATATGTTTATTTGTTTCTACACATGACCAGTATGCTAAATAAATTAAAGGCACAATATAAAAATACTTGAAATCTCTACAAACTTATAAAATATGTGTAACTCATGGCAAAGCTGCTGCAATATGTAGAGATTACTGTAGAACAGGGCTGGGCAAAGTGCTGTCCACAGGCCACATCTGGCCCTCTGGCTGTTGCAGTCTGACCCATGGACAGAGACTCCAGAAGGGTTAAAATCAGTGGCCTGCAGGCCTTACCATACTTACCCTCAACGCCCGTGTACTATTGCCTCTGCTGTCCAATGTCACCATTATCGCATTAGCAGGATGCAGACAGTGGTCAATGTATTGGTGGAGGATGGGCCGTTGACGCCATCTTCCACCCATCAGAGTAAAGCACAGCAGATGTGATTACACATGTGATTATCGCATGTGCTGTTCGAAATGT
This sequence comes from Anomaloglossus baeobatrachus, assembly GCF_048569485.1. Lineage (NCBI taxonomy): Eukaryota > Metazoa > Chordata > Amphibia > Anura > Aromobatidae > Anomaloglossus > Anomaloglossus baeobatrachus. Next base: position 122,614,196 of record NC_134357.1, read on the forward strand.
CAGTGCATCTGAGGCCATAGCAGAGCAAAAGGGGAGAGGGAGCGAGGTAAGCATGTGGTGTTTTTTTTTTTCATGTGAAATATCTGTAGGAGAATATGTGGGGCTTCAAAAGGTATATAGGAGGCTATGTGGGTCTCATAAAGTATATAGGACACTATGTGGGAGCTCATAATATATATAGGAGGCTAGGTCAGGCTCATAATGTATGTAGGAGGCTATGTGGGGGCTTATACTGTATATAGGAGTTAAAATGGGGCTTATAATGTATATAGGAGGCTATGTGCAGGCTCATATTGTATTTAAGAGACTGTGGGGGTTCATACTCTATATAAAAGGCTATATGAGGGCTCATAAAGAATATTGGAGGTTACATGGGGGCTCATGCTGTATTTAGGAGGCTAAGTATATTGGAGGCTATGTGGGACTTATAATGTATATAGGAGGCTATGTAGGGCTCATAATGTGTATAGGGGGCTATATGAGGGCTCAGAAATGTATATAAGTGGCTATGTTCTTTATATATAGGGGCTACATGGGGGATCATGCTGTATATATGAGGCTAGGTGGGTTGCATAATGAATAAAGAAGGCTATGTGGGGGCTCATCAAATATGTAGGAGGCTATGTGGAGGCTCATGAAATATATAGGGAGCTATGTGGGGCTCATAAAGTATATATGAGGCTATGTAGGGACTCATGTTGTATTTAGGAGGCTACGTGGAGCTTATAATGTATATAGGAGGCTGTGGGAGCTCATATTGGATACAGGACAGAGGCTATGTGGGGCTCATGCTGTATTTAGGATACTGTGGTGGATCATACTCTCTATAGGAGCTACGTGGGGGCTTACACTGTATACGAAGAGCTATGTGGAGGCTCACATTGAATATAGAAGTGCTATGTGGGGGCTAACACAGTATATAGAGGGGTTAAGTGGTGGCTAATATTGTACATAGAAACATAGAGGGGTTATGTGGGGACTAACATTGTATATAGAGCGGCTATGCAGGGGTCATAGTGTATTTAGGAGACTGTGGGGGCTCATGTTGTATATATGTGCTTATCTGGGGCTACTGCTGTATTTAGGATACTGCGGGGGCTCGTACTCAATATAGGGGCTATGTGGGGGCTCACCCTGTTTATCAAGGGTATGTGGAGGCTCATATTGAATGTAGAGGGCTATGTGGGGCTAACACAGTATGTAGAGGCATTATGTGGGGGCTCACATTGTATATAGAGCAGCTATGAGTGGCGTACACTATATTTAGGAGACTGTGTGAGCTCATGTTGTATATATGGGGCTATGTGGAGGCTTATACTGTATATAGGAGGATATATGGGGGCTCATACTATAAATAAGAGACTATGTGGGTGCTCAAACTTTATATAGAGAGGCTATGTGGGGGTTCACATTGTATATACACAGGGACTATGTGAGGGCTCACATTGTACTGTATATACAGTAAAGGGGGTATGTTGGGGCTCATACTGTATATAAGGGGCTATGGGGGGTTCATACTGTATATAGAGAGGCTTTGTGGGGGGCTCCTACTGTATATAGGGGCTATGAGGAGGCTCAAACTATATGTACGTGGCTGTGTGGGGTCTCATACTGTACCTTATATAGGGGGTTAGTTAGGGGTTCAATCTGTATGTAGGAAGCTATCTGGTGGCTCATGCTGTATATACAGTAGGGGCTGTGTGTGAGCTAATACTATATATAGAAGGCTATGTAGTGGCTCATACTGTATGTAAGGGGCTGTGTTTGTGCTCATACTGTTTCTAGAGGGATGATAGCATATTTAACTCAGCGCAATATTAAGAGATACAATCATTATCAATATAAAATAATAATTATAATGAAAATGTAATATTAAAATTGAGCAGAATTAACTTCAGCCTGTTGGTTTGGTCCATCCACACCAATCACAGTCTCTCATGTGTCCACTCGGGAAAATGAATTGCCCACTCCTGCTGTAGAATGTGCAAGACAAATGTACATGCAGTGACCAGTAGATGGAGTCATAGCCTCTCTGTAGTAGCCTGTAAAAAACAGAAACCTTGCTTTTGGAAGTAGCGATGGAAGATTTTGTAAGGTGTGCATGATATGTGTGTCCTGGGGAGCAGACAGAGGGAAAGATTGGAGCTGGCTGCATAACAGTGACTGGTGGAGACAGTAGATGACCCCAGCAATATCGGAGATGGGTAGAAGCAGGAAATAGATTGTGACTGCTCCTAGGAGACAACTGCCAAGCAATGACCAGGTACAGAAAGACACTGTACACTGGGTGCATAATTATTAGGCAAGTTTTATTTTGGAAGATTTTTTTTTATTATTGATCAACAACTATGTTCTCGATCAACCCAAAAGACTCATAAATATCAAAGCTTAATATTTTGGAAGTTGGGGTGTTTTTTTTTTTTAGATTTGGCTATCTTAGGAGTATATCTGTTTGTACAGGTAAGTATTACTGTGCAGAATTATTAGGCAACATAATAAAAACCAAATATATTCCCATCTCATATATATAAAATATTTTCACCAGGTATACCAATATAACTGCACAAAATTTAGAAATAAACATTTTTGACATGCAAAAACAAAACCCCAAAAAATTAGTGACCAATATAGCCACCTGTCTTTCTGATGACACTCAACAGCCTACCATCCATAGATTCTGTCAGATGCTTGATCTGTTTACGATCAACATTGCGTGCATCAGCCACCACAGCCTCACAGACACTGTTCCGAGAGGTGTACTGTTTTCCCTCACTGTAGATCTCACATTTTATGAGGGACCACAGGTTCTCTATGGGGTTCAGATCAGGTGAACAAGAGGGCCATGTCATTATTTTTTCATCTTTTAGACCTTTACTGGCCAGCCACGCTGTGGAGTAGTTGGATGCATGTGATGGAGCATTGTCCTGCATGAAAATCACATTTTTCTTGAACGATACCAACTTCTTCCTGTACCACTGCTTGAAGAAGTTGTCTTTCAGAAACTGGGAGTTGAGCTTCACTCCATCCTCCACCCAAAAAGGTCCCACAAGTTCATCTTTGATGATACCAGCCCTTACCAGTGCTCCACCTCCACCTTGCTGGCGTCTGAGTCGGAGTGGAGCTCTCTGCCCTTTACTGATCCAGCCCATTCATCTGGCCCATCAAGAGTCACTATCATTTCATCAGAACCTTTGAAAAATCAGTCTTAAGATATTTCTTGGCCCAGTCTTGATGTTTTATCTTATGTTTCTTGTTCAAAGGTGGTCGTTTGTCAGCCTTGCTTACCTTGGCCATGTCCCTGAGTATGGCACACCTTGGTCTTTTTGATACTCCAGTAATGTTGCAGCTCTGAAATATGGCCAAACTGGTGGCAAATGGCATCTTGGCAGCTTCATGCTTGATTTTTCTCAATTCATGGGCAGTTATATTGTGCCTTTTTTTACCAACACGCTTCTTGCGACCCTGTTGGCTATTTGCCATGAAATGCTTGATTGTTTGGTGATTATGCTTCAAAAGTTTGGCAATTTCAAGACTGCTGCATCCCTCTGCAAGACACCTCACAATTTTGGACTTTTCAGAGCCTGTCAAATCTCTCTTCTGACCCATTTTGCCAAAGGAAAGGAAGTTGCCTAATAATTAAGCACACCTTATATAGGATGTTGATGTCATTACACCACACCACTCCTCATTACAGAGATGCACATCATCTGATTTACTTAATTGGTAGTTGGCTCTCAAGCCTATACAGCTTGGAGTAGGACAGCATGTATAAAAAGTATCATGTGATCAAAATACTCATTTTCCTAATAATTCTGCACACAGTGTATGTACAACACAGAAGAAAATCAGCATCAAGAGGACAGCACCCTCAGAGGCCATAGCCGCAAGTCCCAGAGACCCTGAGTCCACCATCTTTGACTGCAAAGATTCAGAAAGTGAGACATTGCCATTGTGGGCCCTTTGCCCTTTTTCAGACCCAATCCAGTTAAAATGACTTTGAACTTACATTTCCTGTTTTCCATATTGCCTGTGAATACTAATCTCAGCTAACAGGGGTGATAACAGTGATAATCTTCTGCTGATAAAACAGTGATTTTATAAAAATTACAACAAGCAGCCCAGAAAGTGACATATTAATAGAATAAGGGTCTCGGTCTCTACATCATGGTACTTTCAGATTAGGTGGCAAAAACCCGATGACAGATTCCTTAAAGTATTGAATTGTTTTACTAGTCCAATTTAACAACTGTTACATACCCTATAACAATACCGATTGTTGTTTCTACAACTTTCTTTACATGCATGTACCTATCAAGCTACATTTTATTAGAGTTTGGGATTTTTTGTTAAGGGGTGGGTGGGTGATTTTAAAATAAAAAATATCTTTAAAAAAGCTAAATTTTTTGCATAACTGTTTTACTAGTACATTTTAATAAGCGAATGCACCACATAAATACTATTGACTGTTGCTGCCAGTTTCTTTCCTTTCGTGTTCTTACTATCATTAATCAAAGCAGCATTGTTGGTTACTTCTGTTGATATGGGGATTGCAATGTTTTAAAAACAAAAAATAGAAGTTTGAACAATTTTACATGCATTTTGCTTTTTGCATACCTGTTTGAAAACTCTAGTTTGGCAACAGAATACCCCACAACTATACTTTGGGCCATTGCAGAATATGTAGGCCGCTTTACACGCTATGACATCACTAAAGTGATGTCGTTGGGGTCACGGAATTTGTGACGCGCATCCGGCCACGTTAGCGATGTCGTTGCGTGTGACACCTATGAGCGATTTCGAATCGTCACAAAAACATTCAAAATCGCTAATCGGTGACATGCCCCCCTATTCACAATTATCGTTGCTGCTGCAGGTACGATGTTGTTCGTCGTTCCTTCGGCAGCACACATCGCTACATGTGACACCGCAGGAACGAGGAACCTCACCTTACCTGTGGCCGCCGGCAATGCGGAAGGAAGGAAGTGGGCGGGATGTTACGTCCCGCACATCTCCGCCCCTCCATTTCTATTGGGCGGCCACTTAGTGACGTCGCTGTGACGCCGAACGAACTGCCCCCTTAGAAGGGAGGCGGTTCACTGGTCACAGCGACGTTGCTAGGCAGGTAAGTAGTGTAACGGGTCCGCGCGACTTTGTGCGCCACGGGCAGCAATTTGCCCGTGATGCACAAACGATGGGGGCGGGTATGCACGCTAGTGTACTGCCCCGGGGCTCAGTCGGCTGCCAAGCCACTCGGATCCGTGCTCGTCGGTGGGTGGCTCGAGCTCCTCCCGGACCCAGGGGGTCACGTGGCTCTGAAGGGAAGCTGGCGCTACGTGTAGCGATTTCGGTGGGGAAGGTTCACGGCCGAGGCCATGGAGTTTAGGGGTGTAAGTTCGTGACGCCACCCACGGGTTGTGATGAATGTGGACACCACCGCTGCCATTAACTAGGCTCCCGGGGATGGTGTTATGCAGCCTGGTGTTGACCCCCCCGTGGGCAGGGGGTGATGGTCCCGAGGCCTGGTGGTTACGAGGTGCGGGTGATGTGGTGCGCTGCGCGGCCCGAGGGCACTGTTTTACTCACTATGACAGATACACCGGAGTCTCTAGTAAACCAAAAAGGATGGTGGTCGGTGCCCGCAGCCGGCTGCGCTTTGCCCCTTTCTCAGGTTGGTGGTTCCCGCCTTTCTCCTGCACCTCTGTGGTAGAACTTGACTGCCTATGCTTCAGCAACGGTAGTCCGCTCCCCGGCTTTATGTGTGTCGGGGAACCCGTTTGCCCGCAGGCGCTGGTCTGTGGGATCTCTCTGCCTGTGCGGTGGCTTTCTATCCCCCTCGGTGGGCTGTTGCCATCTTTCGGGACTTGGGACGATAAAGGACCTAAGGTCCAGACCTCAATCAGTGAATTTAACGTGGCCCAGTGGCTTCTGGACCTCGTTCTGGGTCTGAGTACCCCTCCTGGTGCTCCGGTTTCCAGTTGGTTCCCCAGTTCGGTACCGGTGGGCCACTACCCTGTCCCGGTCCCTTACGGTTCCACCAGCTGTCTTCCCGACTCCTGCAGGCGGCAACCACTGTCTGCCTCCTGGTCACAGGGAATCTGGGCTCCTACCCAGATCCCTGACAGACGTTAACACACTGCTACAACTCTCCTCTCCTCCCTAACAGATCCGTTTTGTGTTTTGTTCCTGCCTCAGGCTCTCCGAACTTCTCAGAGGGCGTGGCCAACCGCCTGGCTCCGCCCCCCGGGTGTGAACATCAAGACCTGAGAGGGGTGACTCAGGGTTTTTAGGTTGGCTGGTTACACCTTTTTAGGGGCTGGTGTTTGTGCAGGGGGTCTACCTGTGACTACCTGGCTAGTCCAGGGCGTCACACTAGCGATCTTGCTATCGAGATTGCAGCGTGTAAAGCAGCCTTTATACCTACCGCCTGGCATTTGTTAGGTTGTCTTTTTTGAGCAGTGTGAACTAATTAGTTGTAAGCAAAAATATGTTATCTACTTATTACACTAGCTCAAGACATTTAAGGCTATGTGCGCACTGGGAATTTTTTGCGGCGTTCTTGCGCGCATTTTGGGTGCGTTTTTGGGCATTTTTGGGCTCCAAACTGCATGATCTTGCTTCCCCAGCAAAGTCTATGACTTTTCATTGTTGCTGTCCGCACACAACTTTTTTTTTCTTAGCTGCATGTTTGAGCTAAAAAAAATGGACATTTCAATTCTTTCCTGCGTTTTTACTGCATTTTTCACCCATGCAGTGCATTGGAAAAATGCCGCAAAATGCAGTGATCAAAAATGCAGCAAAATACAGCCAAAAACGCACCAAAACACGGTAAAAACAGATGCACTTTTACCTCTGAGTTTTTGCCGTGGGTGCGTATTTGTGCGTTTTTTGCGGCCAAAAACGCAGCGCTTTTGAGAAGTGCAAAAACATCCTAGGGTGCACATAGCCTTAGTGTGTAGATCTGTTCTGGCACACCAGTTTAAAAGGCAAATTTTAGACATAAACACTTCATACCGACATTACAGGCGGGCTGTGTTGGAGTAGCTATTTTGAACCCTACTTTATCATTGATCCCATCTAGGGTTGTCTAAATGTTGTAAACTGTGTTCAAAATATATGGCACTGGCAAAGGATATGGTAGCATGAGTGCAAAAACACAAAACCACAGCTAAAAATATGCCACCATCACTGCTGGCAGCAAAAGTCCCAATAGGTCACACTTCTCATTTTCTTCTGGCAAGCATATCAGTGGGGATGACACAGAGGGCACATGATATATGTCACATTACTAGTTAAACTCTCAACAGGATAATTCAGCCTCTGACAGTGACATCGTCAGCTTAAGTCAGTGTTCTTCTAAGTCCACCTCCTCCATTTCCATATCAGTTGATGCTCTATAGAGCTGAATTTCAATTCCATCAATGACAAGAGTTTCTATTTACCCCCTATTTTCCCTAACCGCTTAAAAGCTAATGAAGATATTTCACCAGAACAATTTCTTCAAGGTAATTTATCGATAGAGATGAACAGTCAGCCTAAATTTTTGGATTATATGACGCACTTTTCCTCCCTAATATTTATAATCCGACTGTAGCTTATCAAGGGAGGTGGAGAGGGGTCACAGGAGATGCTGTAGGTCACAAGCACTGTGCTGTGGGCTGTGAGGCAGGGGCTGCCATTCTGAAATTGTCAGCAGTGCGGGCTTCAAATAATGGCGCCTGGAGTCGGCGCATGTGCAGATGGAGCTCTAGGCTCAAGATCTCATCTGTGCACACGCCACTTCCAGCCCATTGATCTCCCTGCGGCGGACTTAAGAAAAATGGTGCCAAGAGGTGGCACGTGCGCAGATGAGATCTCGGCTTGGCATTGAGCCAAGAGCTCAATCTGCGCAGTGCCGACTCTGGGCACCATTTCTTTGAAGTCCGTATCGCCGACAGTTTCTGAATGCTCCTCCTGCCTCACAGTGCCTGCAGCAAGCATCTGGGACACCCGCTGCACCACCCACAGCATTGCCCTACTCCAGCACCGCTACTGCCTCTTGTGTCCTCGTTCCACCACCGCTGCCACTCCCCCTCCAGAAATACACCACCGGATTATAAGACAGACCCCATATTTGTTTTCCTTTTTTTGCTCTCTAAATTTTGGAGTGTGTCTTATAATTCGGTGCATCTTATAAATCGAAATGACACAGCCGCGCCGGGGCCGTGGGGTGACTCATTACCGGGCGGCGGTTCTTGCTCTGGGGAGCCGCGGTAGCGTGGCCCAGCTCCGTGACCCTGGCGGTGTCATTTAATAAAAATTAAGGGGATGATAACAGTTTATTCGTGACGCCACCTGTGGTATACAGCAAGTTAGGTGCCACCACTGCGGGATGTGCTCCCCGGGGCAGATGGTGACGCAGCTTAGATGGTGTAGCGCTCCACAGGTAGAGCATGGCCCCTGGGTGGATGGCAGGCGGGTGCAGGCGAATAACGGAGCGATACAGGGATGCAGTCTCAAGGTTTATACTCACTGTATCTGGTTCCAGAACATGACATGCCAGTGACCGCCTTTGGAGTGCCGGGGCTTTGATGTAATGGGTTCCAGCCAATCCAGGGTAGTTCGGAGGTTGAGTTGTGTGCACCTTTCTTAAGTGTACTTTCCCTGGTCGTCTCTGCGCTTGCTTCACCCTCCTGCCTTGCACCCTCGCTTACTGAACCCTGTGTCAGTGCCTGTGGACTCTGTTGGTTGGCATGAAGCTCTATCCCTCAAGTCACCTCAGCCGCTGGTTTTGCTTACGGAGCCCATTTCTCCTCTAGCCTAGGGAGCAGTTCACGTGTTGCGACCTAGTCCTTCCACCCATATATTATATGTGGAACCAGGCCACGGAAGATTAACTCCCGTGGTTTCAAGGTCTAGGACCTCTTCTGTCAGTGCCTGTCCATGCCGCAGGTCTTCTCTCCTCCACTGCTCCTATCCAACCATCACTAGCTGACCCCACACTTCACACTGTGTTCCCATTTGTGCTATTGTGTTCCCACTCCTGCGACTCCAACCCCCCCCCCACACACACACACACAGCCTGGCTTTGAGTATAATCACACCCTTTCCATGTCTGATGAGGTATTTTTGAGCCTGGCTGTTGTGCTTTTGTGTGAACCAGTTGAGACCTCCTTCTTACCCAGGATGGAATACCACAACTCTGGCTGAGGTGCAGTACCTCTGTGGCGACTGAAGCCTCGGGGGCGCCACAGAAACATACGGTACTTGAATGACATGGGGCGAGAGAATATGGATGACTTAATTATAATTAAAATCCAAGCTGTGTTGCTAGTTTTGCAAGCCACAGTGGTAGGGGCACTGGAAGTGGTACTAGTTTTCTAATCCAGGGCAAATCTCTTAGTGGGTGGGTAGAAAACTCTGGGCATTTTCCAGAAAGAGGCAACTGTGAATGGATTTGTTGCGGGCGGAGGAGGGGACGCTGCGCTCTCCCACTGCTCGGGTCCGGCTGCTGCCGCTGCTGCCGCTGCTCGGTGGTGGCTCGAGCGGTGGGCCGGATCCCAGGGACTCGAGCGGCGTTCCTCACCCGTGAGTGAAAAGGGGGGTTTGATTGTGGGGATTTGGTATTCTCCGTGACGCCACCCACGGTTGTGGTGAGATTGGTGACACCACCGCTGCTCTGGACGGGGGATCCCGGGAGCGATGACAGGGAGCAGCCTGGATGTTAGTTCTCCCCTCCGTGGGTAGGGGGTTGGTTGTCCCGGGGCCCGGTGATGGGGTAGGGATGGATGGCAGGCGGGTTACGGGGCCTGGCGAGGTGCAGGGTCATGGGGGCAGCGCTGTGCCGCACGGCACGGTGGTACTCACTCAGCCAATGATGTACACAGAGTCTCCGGTAAAACAAACGGCTGGATGGACGGGTCCCACAGACGGCTGCGGTGTTTCTCCT